>NW_024412401.1:25558926-25717862 GCF_014898765.1 Herpailurus yagouaroundi | reverse complement strand
AATCTTAAGCAGGCCCCGTGCTGTCAGCGCAGAACCCATCGTGGGGCTCAATCTCACAAACCGTGAGATCACTCAACTGATTGAGGTACCCAGGCACGCCTCTAGTTAATTTTTAAGGTGTTAAAAATGACGCAAGTAGTTATATAGTCAAACATTCAGCGGTTTTAACTTACATAGCTTACTTTTAGTAGAGTATAATTTATTGGTTGCTAGCAGAAGTAGTAGTCCACTGTTGGCTACTCAATTTTGGTAACTTGAGAATAAGGCTAGTGCTGTTTGGCTTTTTCTAAGAAAATAATGAATGTATAGAGATATTTCAGATAATTAGCTGGGCTTGCTTGCATATCAGCATCAACATGGCTCTTTGTACCATTCAGAAATTGAATTGTTGGTGAAGTAAAAATTTTTCGAGTGGTAACTGTAGTGATTACTACAGCATCTGTGAAATGGGTGGGCAGGGGAGTAGCCATCAGTGCCTTACCAGGACCCCTGACATTAGTTGTCATTCAATAGCTGTGGTTCAGTGAATGGATTTCCTTAAACACAAGGTGTATTAAAGATGGAACCTAAAAATAAAATACACTAAGTGTACTGCCTTTTAAACTAAGTGAACAGTTGCTAGTTTAAAGTTGAATCTTGTATTTATTTTGCAGATGGCAAGCTAATACTGTCTTTGATAAACTTGAAATTTGGTTTAATGTTTTGGAAGCAGAAAATTCTTACTCTCTTTTAAGAGCCTGTCCCTTGACACATTGTTATCACCAGTATGTGAGATGAGGCAAGAAAGGCTTCTGGTTCACAACTTAAAAGTCTTTCTTGAATTCTTATCTTTATCGTTTTGTTTTATCTTAGAAACATGGTAGGGATAGAGTCAGCAAACTTAGCTTTAGTTTGTATTCTCTCAAAATTGATAGTAAGCCAGTACATTTTTTTCTTCTTGCTCCGTAAAGTTCTTGAAATATTAATTTAAGAGAATGAAAAAATTCTTAATTTCTCAATTGTTTAGAAACAATTGCTTTTGTGTTTTTGGATGTATAGGAAGTCTTATTTATTTGATCAGTTTCTAGGCTTAAGAAGTTAGTATTTCCCCTGTTTCACTGATCTAGTGAAGGGTTAAAATAAAAATAAAGATAATAAAAATTAAAACCAATTGATCGATGATTTTGTAAATAACAAGTGGAACCAACTTTATGCATAAATTTTCTTTTTATTAGACTTTCTGCAATATTTACCTTTTGTGGAAACATTTATTAATTTCACATTTTTAAAATTTCCAGGTAACTTGGGTTTTTACTCCTGTAACAACTGAAATAACAAGTCTTGATACAGAAAATATAGATGACATTTTAAGTAAGTACCTTGATATTTTTAAAGTACACTTTTCTTCTTTATAAAGAGTTAGTTTATATACAAAAACAAAGTTAAATCCCAATTACTAGAACAGTTTGAGGAGCTAGCATTCTGATTATTTCCATGGTTTACTGAATTAACAAAACACTTTTGGTTTTGATTTTCAGTAAAATTTCTTAAAATGTGTATGTCTCCTTTATGTGTTACAAATAAACTTTAATCTCATTTTATTTCTTTGCTTGTCATAAATGCCACCTTAACAATTCGTATTTTGCTAGAGCCTACTTAGATTAGAGGCCAGGAGTCTCCACTGTGCAGTACTAAAAGTTTGTGGTCTTAGGACACAGTCTAGACATCTTTTGTCTTTTTTAACTTTTGACTAATTCACTGACTCTGATATCTTTTATTGTCATTGCTCCAATTAAGTTAAGTGTTTTACTGACTGCTTGTTTGCTGACAGTGTGATTGTGGATACAATTAACTTGCAGGGAAAAGATTTCTGTTTTTAAAAGTAGTAGAGGGAAGGTGAACACATGGTTGATGGAAAAATCACAATTTAGGAGATTTAAGAAAATGTACAATGCATAAATGATTTCTACCTTCTTCTTTTTAAAAGCCCTCCACTGGTTTAAGCAGAACAAAACCAAAAATAATAAAAGTGAAAAGAGTTATTCTTGAGCCTCATATGCTGTTTTGTGTTCGTGGAACTGGTTTTAAATGCTAAAATGTCTATTCCTACACTGTGGGATCTCTTTAGAGCAATGGTCTGTAACCTTTAGCATGCATGAGTTACCTGGAGGACTTAATAATATCCGGACTGCTAGGCCTGACTCCAAGTTTCTAATAGAAACTGCTAGACCCCACCTGAGAATTTGCATTTCTGTAAGTTTCTACATGCTGCAGGTGCTTCTGGTCCAGGGAGTGCAGTTTGTGAACCACTGCTTTAGATGAAGAAGCAAGTGGATAAAAAGTGCTTTGAAGGTAAAAAAGGAAGAAGAGAATTGAAACTTACAAAAAATTCTCCTTTCATTTTTCAAATTCTAGAATAACTTTTATTTTTGTGAGTGAGTGAATTTATCTAAGTTTCTCTGTAGTACATTTAGTCTCCTGTCTTCACATCCTCATATGCAGATGATACTAAGTTATTTTGGCAACAGAGAAGAGCTGTTAAATGGATTGGAAATAGAACATGTACATGTTTTGCAACTTTATTGGTTGTAGATTTCTTGTTGCAACTAGATGGGACATCTGAGCTGTACAAGAGCTTTACACATAGTTAGTTACACAGGTTAGTTACACAGGTCTTTTCTGTGAAATAGAGTTTTCTTGCAGAGTCACTTCTTGGTTTATTCATGTATATGGGAGATCAAAAACTAGATTGTTAAAGCCCAGATCATTCCACTTCACTTTTTTAAATGTTTATTTATTTTTGAGAGGGAGGGAGGGAGGGAGAGAGAGAGACGAAGAGACAGAGAGACAGAGCACAAGTGGGGGAGGGGCAGAGAGAGAGGGGGATACAGAATCCGAAGCAGGCTCCAAGTTCTGAGCTGTCAGTACAGAGCCCAATGTGGGGCTCGAACCCACGAACTGTGAGATCATGACCTGAGCCGAAGTTGGCCACTTAACTGACTGAGTCACCCAGGTGCCCCTCCATTTCACTTTTAATGAGTTAGTGGCTTACTTGCCTGATCTGGGTTTGATTCTTCTTTTGCTTTATATTCATTCAGTGAAGGTATAAAGATGGAGAATATAGAGAAAAGGATCAGGGATTCCCACAAATTATGTAACCTATCCATGACCCTGTGTGCGGGTTTCTTAATTGTTATTGTGTATTTTTAGTGGGCCTTTACATAAATGGGAAGAAGACCATGAGGAAAACCAAATCTTGGATTATGTCAGTTACAAAGACATAATTAACTTAGGTTGTTTGGTTTTGTTTTTCAATTTCAGACAATGCTGATGTTGCTTTAGTAAATTTTTATGCTGACTGGTAAGTAATAATCTTATTTTTGTTTTTTGCGGGGGGAGGGGTAATGAAGTTGCATCTTTTAGTTTTTTTCTTTCATCTTGCTACGGGTGTATTTTTCTTTGCTAGAAAGGGGTGAGTGGGGAAGCCTTTTTCATATGTGAGATAGTATTGCATACACAAAGTCAATTAAGGTTCATTCACAAAGGGAACAGCTTAATTTGCTGATCGTTTGTATTTTAAGAGAAAAATCTATCTGATTCCATTATCCCACATCTTAAAAGTAGTAGCAAAAACTCAAATCCCTCCCTCCTTTTCTCTCTTTCTCTCTTTCACACCCCGCCCCCCCAACACACACAGTACTGCAGTTCTGTATTTTTCCTGTAGGGCGGTGTTTGGAGGTGAGGGTGTGGGTGTGGCAAGTTTAGAAGGAAAAATCATGTTGACACTTTTTATTTTATTTTTTTTTAAATTTTTTTTTTCAACGTTTATTTATTTTTGGGACAGAGAGAGACAGAGCATGAACGGGGGAGGGGCAGAGAGAGAGAGGGAGACACAGAATTGGAAACAGGCTCCAGGCTCCGAGCCATCAGCCCAGAGCCTGATGCGGGGCTCGAACTCACGGACCGCGAGATCGTGACCTGGCTGAAGTCGGACGCTTAACCGACTGCGCCACCCAGGCGCCCCGACCCTTTTTAAACATGTATCGTCTACTACTACTAGGAAGCCTTTATTCTGCCCCCTGTCTAAATCAGATTCTTGTCTTTTGTGTTTATGTAGTACTGGACACCACTTTTGTTTTTTCTTACTACATTATTTTGTTTTTTATATTTGTGCGCCAGGAAGAAACATTGAGGATGGAAATAATGTCTTACTCAGCATTCGTGGCATTTAAAACCAGGGCATACTATGTAGTAGATGTTAAAGAATATGTCAAGTGGGGAGCTTGAGCCAGAGAGGTTTGAAACACTCACATAATCTTTATTCCTAGACCATCTGTATTTTATTTGACCCTTTTACGCTTATTACTGCCTACTGGTTGCCACTGCCCTACTTAAGGCCACAGTCCAGTTTACCCAGATTCCTGTGACAGTCTCCTAATTTGTTTTCTGTGCCTCAGGTCCTACGTGTGTCCATTCTGTTCTCTAAAAAGTAAGCCAGAGTGGTCTTTCCTAAAGTACACACTGAATAAGGTTACACTTCATCTTAAAACCCGTAAATGATGTTCCATTAACTCTAGGTCTAAGGTCCTTTACCTTGACCTAGAAAGCCCCCAATGACCTGCTCCCTTCCTACCTCTACATCTGTATATCTTGCCTCTCTCCGCTCCCACATTCTGTACCTGTTATACTGAACGTCTTTCAGTTTCTGTAATATTCTATATTCTTTAGTCACTGGACCTTTAGTCATGGTATTTTTTCTGCCTAGATGGGTCACTCTTCTCTCATTTAATTTATCTTTTGAGTCTTAGATTAAATGCCACTTTCTCCAGGTCACCTTCCTAGATCAATATTCCTACCCTTATCCCAACCCTTTTTTATGTCTTTCCATAATACTACATGCTCACCTCATTGGGAACACTTGTATGCTGTAGTTTATTTGGTGGCACCTACTGCAGCCTTAGCTTTAATTTACTGTATCTGTCTTTTCTCAGTATTCGTCCCTAGGCTCTCTGCATAATACTTGGCAGATAATAAGTACATAATAGATATTTACTGAGTGAATAACATATAGTGTAGTTATTTAAAGAACTTCAGTAAAATGTTGAAGATATACAGAGAAAATGCCATTTATAAAACGCATAACCAAGGTAGCATTTTCCAAGGTAAATTAGGATTGTCCACATGTAGCAATAGCTGTAAAATTTGGTATACGATTATCTAGTCCAATCCACTTTAGCAATGAAACTGAGACCCAGAGGATCAAAGTGTCTTCCCAGGGTTACCTGACAGAGTTGTGGCAGAGTTAAAACTGGAACGCAGTTCTCTTATTTGAGGTATTTTGTGTGTTGTAAGAAAGGGAAATAAAACGTGCCATTGACCTTGTCCTAGAAACTGAATTGGAAATGTGGGCTAATTGCAGTTATTTGGGAAAACATATTACCCAAAGAATACCTTGAGTTGTTCATGAATTAGTACTCTTTATTCAATTGAAAAAAACTTAGGCAATTGGCCACAGGACATAGATTTATATTATGTGGTCTCACAGGCTCCATTCTGAGTTCTGTCTGGAAGTTATTAATGTGGCACAGTTTAAGGAAGAATTCTCTAATAGAGCTGCCTAAAAATATGGATATGCCTCGGAGGGTAATGAACCATAGTAGGTCCCCGATAATGCTGTTTTGTGCCAGTCTTTTTATATACATTGTTTTTAATGCTAAGAACTACCTTGCAGGTAGGTATTATAATTTCCATTTTAGGTTGAGGAAATTGAGAAAGGTCATACGGCTAGTAAGTGGTGGAACTGGGATTTAAACTCAGGTATGTCTGACTCCAAAGCTTATTTTTCCCCCTACTAGGTCATACTAGTAAGTACCCCCAAATTGTCCCTGCAAGGACTCTTACCCATTCGGTTGATTTGTAAAGGGTTGATTCAAGCACTAGATTGAAGATTGGATTCAGATGACCCCTAAGGCCTTTGTAATAGATCTGTTGCTTTTGTTATGTTACTTTTATAAATGTAACTTTCCATGTGAATTGGATACATGTGGATGAAGGTATAATATTGTTGATTGACTTTTATTTCATCCTTCCCTTCCACCTTCTGGTATTAAAATTGATCCTGTTTTAAGCATGAACCTGTGCTTAAATGCTTACTAGGCAGCAAACTGGACAGTCTGGAAAGAAGGAGCCCCTAATGTATGTCTTTTCCTTGCCCTTAAGCCAGGAGCCTGTCCAGTAATTGTTTACTAGGCCATATCCTAATTCTTCAAGAAACCATCTATTAGCCTTTGCCTCCCCTGTCCTCCAGCACCATATTTTCAGCAAACTATAAGAAACTACAAATTTGTGGACCTAGCCTTTCCAGTTCCTCCATTCTATCAATTTAATCATTTAACAGACATATTGAAATGCTTACTAGAATACATAGTCAAATAAGACACGGTCCCTGATGTCCACAGACCCCACCCACCTATCCCAGATGGGAGAGATTTAAGAATGCTAAAAGAGGAAAGAGCCACTTGAAAGCAAGAGATTGAAGATACAGATTGTGTCTCCTTGCTATATTCTAGGACATCTCCTTAGGAAGTCAGGTGAGTGGGCCAGAGGAGGTATCTACAGAAAGAAATAGGGAGGAGTATAAGAATTTGCATCCTTTTACAGGCTTTACCAGACTTGCATTGAATTGTAGTTCATATGTATGACCTAATCATGTGGATTAAAGAGTTCACAGGCTTCATTTAAGTAAATCTCTTAGTGGAAAAGGGCTCTGGAAGCAATAGTAATAGCAGTTATAGTTTTTTTGTTTTTTGTTTTTTGTTTTTTTTTTTTGTTAACAAACACTTAATACCTTTTTCATACAAGAATAACTATTCTAACCCATCTGGCTGTGTGCTCATTTTGATTCTTCTTCTCTTTCTTATCAGGTCCCTTTAATAACCTATAGCATGTTTGTGAAGTAGTTGGCCTGATTAAGGGACAGTCAGAATTAGAAGAAACAAGTTTCTGAAATACTGTAGGGTTTGTGTCCCTTTGCAAAAGTAAGAACAAAACAAACGACAAAGGAAACATGAATAAGAAATCTTGTTTAGGAATTTAGCACTTTTGCTCCTGAACTTAATATATTTGTTTATAGACATGAAAGCCTGTTTTAACCAGGGGTTAATTTTGAGGGTCAAGAGTTTAATATACACTATATATCCTTTTCATGCCACTTGTGTATCTAGTATGCTGACTTGCATATGAGATTTTGATTGACCTAGTCAAGCGAATCAGTCTAGTATTTGAAATAAACTTACCATCTTAAGGATTTTGTATAGTAGTCTCAAAATATGTTCATTATTTAGAGAAAGCTAATTTCTTCTCTAAATGCCCAAGTCTTAATAGTTACAAGTCCAAGTGGATACATCTTAGAGGGCTTATATCAGACTTGTTTCTGGCCTCTTTGAGAGATCCTTAGCTGTGTGCTTCATTGTAGCACATAGCTTCTTAAGCTGCAGAACACCAAAATCTTTAAATTGGAATAGGCTTTGAGTTCAAACTTGCCTTCATCTTTAATGAATGACATTCAGGTCCATGACTAAATTAACTATGTGATTGTCTCAAAAGCTGTTTATTGTACATACACTAAATAACAATAGATGATAACTGAAATAAGATTTTATTGCTTCTGCTTTTCAGTTTTAATTGGTATCCTTCTTTGTGCATAGGTGTCGTTTCAGCCAAATGTTGCATCCAATTTTTGAGGAAGCTTCTAATGTCATTAAGGAAGAATATCCAAATGAAAATCAAGTAGTGTTTGCCAGAGTTGATTGTGATCAGCACTGTAAGTACCTCAATAGGAATTCTGGAACAAATCGTGTCATTCCCTTCTCTACACACATACACACACACACACACACACACACACACACACACACACACACACACTCTGTCTGTCTCTCTCTCTCTCTCTCTCTCTCTCTCCTTTTTTAATGCTCAAAAAAAAATGTTCTACTTTAGATGGAAGGTTCTAGTGACTTTGGTTAAATGTTAATATTTAATCTTTACGTACTTACAATACTAGTTTGTATTTTGCCTGAGAAGTAATTAATTTTTTAATTAAAATATAGTAGAATAAGCATATAGGTAGTAAGTTATAACCAGCAATGTGTTCTGCCAAAGTGAATACCAAAATAATTAATAAATAAAATTGAAATAAAGTTTTAGGAAAAAATGGATTTCTGTTAGTTTTAGAACCTACAAAAATACCATTTGTAGTCATTGCAAATAAAACTCTCAGATTTTTGTGTGTTTTTGTTACTTAAAAGGTTCCACTAAAATTGGCTGAGACTGTCTTCGAGGTGTAATTAACTGTAGTTATGGATTATAAATATTGAAAGTGTTGAGAAACTTAGGTTAGACTCACAGTCCACCGTCTTGCATTTCACTTCTCCCAGCAGAGCATTCTCTGTAAAAGCCTCTTGGTTTTCTGTGTCCACGACCAATCTTGCTAACTTGAGCTAGTGAGCCTGCAGTGGTGTTCCCTCCTTAGTGTGTCCAGCAGGTGTGAAGTTCTTTCTCATAGTACTAGACTCACTGTGTTTGTAGCTCTGGTTCATTCTGTCTTAGTTGTCTCAACCGTTGCAGCGTCCATTCTTCAAAGGCAGGAACTTTTTCTTTTCATGCTTTTTTTTTTTAATGTTTATTTTTGAGAGGGAGAGAGAGAGAGAGAGAGAGAGAGAGAAAGAAAAGAAAGAAAGAAAGAAAGAAAGAAAGAAAGCAAGCGTGTAAGCGGGAGGGGGGGTTGGTGCAGAGAGAGAGGGAGACACAGAATCCCAAGCAGACTCTGCTGACAGTTAAGCATCTGACTTTGGCTCATGTCATGATCTCACAGTTCATGAGTTCAGGCCCCACATTGAACTTGCTGCTGTCAGCCCAGAGCTCGCTTCAGATCCTCTGTCCCTGTCTCTGCCCCTCTCCCAATTGCGCTCTCTCAAAAATAAATGACACATTAAAAAAAAAAAAAAAGCTTGTTGCCTCGTGTTACTGGCAAGTTGGTCTGAGTACAGAACGCTCCATTCTGCAAATTTCCCGTCATTTGCTCTTAGCCTGACAATTAGAATTTGTGTGTGTGTGTGTGTGTGCACTAACGTTTCATTTTACTGATGAGGAAATGGAAGTCAAGTGACTTACTCAGTATCATAGAGCTTAATGTCTAGTCAGGCCAGATTTAGAATCCAGATCTGACCAAATACTTTTACAGACCTGTTAGCTTTATTAGCGTCTTTCTATTCAGTTTAACAAACACTTTGGGGATTTACTGGTGGAGAAATGGCTAACGGCAAAGTATTTCAGTATTTTATAAACCATACCCCAAATTTCTGTCTATTGAGATTCATAACTAAATAGGATGAAGGGAGCAGTAAAAGATTGTCAGTACAGGTGTGGACTGCATTTTCACACTGCTTTCTGGATCTTTCCTCCTACTTTTCGCTGACAGGTATGTTTTTGGTATGGGTTCTCATTTTAAATCTTTCTATTTTTTATGTATTTAATTAGACATTACAGTACAGACAGTAGTTCCTACTTTCACTGAATTTGGACCATAAAATCTGAACTTGTGTTTTTAAACTTAAAGTCATTGGGAAGAAAAATGAACTATTGTTGAACCATCAATATTATTTATTCTGTTTTTAAAACTAAGATTAACTTACTTTTGAGATAAACCTGACATTACTACTATTGATCAGGCTCTCTTTTTATGGGAGTCAACAGCCATAATTCAGATGCTTTTTGATCTACCAGATAGAGCTACAAAGTCAGTTTTTTACCAATGAAAGTTATATCTGAGACATTGTGTATTCTCTCTAAATATTTTATTTTTTCGGTGCAGTTCTTCATTTTTTAAAAGTGATGTTATGAAATCCTTATTGATGATTTATTCACATTTTCCACTTTCTCTTTAGAGATTATAAGACAGACTGTGCCCTGGGTCACTTCTCATGCGCCAGCTATAACGTAGAGTTTCTGAACTGGAAGGACCTTAAGAATCCTGTGGTCTCGGGAGAAATGTCTGTTAGGTAGATTGTTCTTTGGTAGGATTGGTTTTGTTTTTAAGAGATTTATTCAGATATAATTAAGGTAAAATAAACTGCACAAGTTTAAATTATAAAATTTAATGTTTTGACACATGCATACACCTATGAAACCGTCACCCCAATCAAAATATCAGCATATCTGTCATTCCCCAAATTTTTCTTGTTTCCTTTTGCGGTGCCTTTCTTCCCCCATCAATCTCAGGGGACCATGGAACTGCTTTTGTTAATAAGATATTAGTTTGCATTTTCTGGATTATGTATAAGTGGGATCATACATTGTATTGTGTGTGTGTATGTGTTTGAATGTGTGTGTTGTTGTTGTTTTACTCAGCCTGGTTATTTTGAGATTGTTGCATTTATCATTCATTTTTATTACTGTTATTATTTTTTCATGTTTATTTTTTTTTTGAGAGAGAGAGCATGAGCAGGGGAGGGGCAGAGAGAGAGGGAGACACAGAATCCGAAGCAGGCTTCAGGCTCTGATCTGTCAGCACAGAACCTGATGTGGGGCTCGAACCCACAAACTATGAGATCACGACCTGAGCTAAAGTCAGACACTTAACCAGCTGAGCCACCCAGGCGCCCCTGGAAGTTACAGATTTTGATGTCAAATTTATCTGTTTTTACATTTGTTGCCTGGGCTTTTGGGGCAATAGCTAAGAAATCATTGCAAACCCAGTGTTCTGGAACTCTTCTACATTTATTTCCAAGAGTATTACAGTATAGATTGTGTGATTAGGCCTTTATCAGTTTTGAGTTAATTTTTGTATAGAGTGTAAGGTAGGGATCCAATTTCATTTTTTTGCATGTGGACATCCAGTTTCCTAACACCATTTGTTGATGACCGTGTCCTTTCCCCACTGAATGATGTGGTACCCTTCATCAAAAAACATTTGACTATATGTGTGAGGGTCTGTTTCTGGGCTCTCTGTTCCATCTGTCTATATATCTATCTCTATACCAGTACCACACTTTTTTGATGACTGTAGCTTTATAATAAGTTTTGAAATCAGGAAGTGTGAGACCTCCAATAATGTTTGAGAGTATCTTTTGAAGGGTATATATTCTTTTTTTTTTTTTTTTTAAGTTTCTTTATTTATTTTGAGAGAGCACAAGTGGGGAGGAACAAAGAGAGAGGGAGGGAGAGAGAATCCCAAGCAGACTCTGTGATGTCTGTGCAGAGCCTGATTGCAGGGCTCGAACTCACAAACTGTGAGATCATGATCTGAGTCGAAATCAAGGGTTGGATGCTTAACTGACTGAGCCACCCAGGTGCCCCTGGGTTCATCAAATTCTTAATTTGATGAACTCCAATTTATCCATTTTAAAAATGGATTATACTTTTGAAGCTGTATCTAAGAAGTCTTTGTCTCACCCAAGATAACAAAGATTTTCTGGTATGTTTTCTTTCATAAATTTCATAGCATGAAGTTTTACATTTAGCTCTATGATCCATAGATCATACATTTCCTTTTAGCTCTGTGATCCAAATTTGGAGATAATTTTTACATGTGGCACAATGTGTGGGTTAGGGTTCATTTTTTTGCCTATAGTTATCAAGCTGTTGTGATATTATTTGATGAAAGGACTGTCCTTTCTTCATTGACTTTGCATCTTTGCCAAAATCAACTGACCATATATGTGTGGATCTGTTTCTCATTTGTCAGTTCTGTACTGTTGAGGTGTTTGTCTATGATTTATTTGTCTATGCTTATGCCGGTACCACACTTTCTAGATTACTGTAGTTTTATAATAAGTCTTGAAGTCAGTAGTGTATAAATCTTCCCACTTTGTACTTTTTTTCAAAGTGGTTTTACTATTTTAGTTGCTTTGGATTTCTGTATGACTTTTAAAATCAGCTTGTTAATTTATAACCAAAGTGTGAGGGGGAAAAGTTGCCAAGATAATACAGAGAGTTCCCTGATAGTCCTTACCCAGTTTACCCAAATGCTGACATATTACATTAAGATTAAGATTACATTTGTCAAAAGTAAGAAACTAACACTGGTGTATTACCATCAGTAAACTATAGACTTTATTCAGATTTTATCAGTTGTTTTACTCATGTTCTTTTTCTGTTCCAAGATTAAGGATATTGCATTTAGACCTCAGGTCTTCTTGACAGCTGATCATTTTGAGCAGCATTGGTTAGCTGTTTTGTAAAATATCCCTCATTTGGGTTTGTCTGGTGTTTTTTCTTAGGTCTCACACATCTTTATTTTTTGGTGCTATTAAAAATGGCATGGATTTTTAAATTTTAATTTCTGATTGTTGCTAGAAATACAACTAATTTTTTGTGTATTGATCTTATAAACTGGTACTTAATAGTTCTAATGGGTTTTATGTAGATACAATAGGATTTTCTATTTAGACAATTATTGTATGTGACTAAAAGCAGTTTTACTTTATGTGGTCTGTATGTCCTTCCAGTATTCTTTCTAGCCAGGTGTACCTACTTGCTGCTTCAGGATTAATTTCTGTGAGGCAGAAGATCTCTAGAAAGCTTTTTTTTTTTTTCAACGTTTATTTATTTTTGGGACAGAGAGAGACAGAGCATGAACGGGGGAGGGGCAGAGAGAGAGGGAGACACAGAATCGGAACCAGGCTCCAGGTTCTGAGCCATCAGCCCAGAGCCCGACGTGGGGCTCGAACTCACGGACCGTGAGATCGTGACCTGGCTGAAGTCGGACGCTTAACCGACTGCGCCACCCAGGCGCCCCTCTAGAAAGCTTTTTTAGCAAAGGCAGAAAGGTGACCTCAGAATGCAGCTATCATCCCGCCCACGTATGTCTCATTCTCATTAATCACCTTCTGGCATCATGGCAGCCTACTCTGTCCTGCCCTCTGATACTTTAGTCTGTCTGCCTTGCTTCTGATGCACTGTGTCACCCAGACTTCCCAGCCGAAGTAAGAGTGTTATTTCTTGGAAGAGTTCCTGTAAAAAGTTTCTAGTCAAATTGCCGGAAAAAAACAGTTGATGTAGCATCTACTTGGCTTTAAGTGTGCTTTCACATGCGTTATTCCATTCTCTTCCCCACAGCCCCTTGAGTCAGATAGTGTTATTCCTTCACCCAGCAGAAATGTTTACATACATACCCTTTGTCATGCGGCATACGTAAGTTCTAGAGATACAGCAATGAACCACATCTACCCAGAAAGCAAGAGTAGCAAATACACAGTTGCTCGTTGTGATAGCTGCTCTGAGGAGAGGTGTTGGATGCTGTGAGGTAATGCGAATGCTTTCTGAGACAGACCTACAAGACCTGAGGGAAGAGTAGAAATTCTTAAGGGAAATAGGAGAAGAAGAGTATTTCAGACAGAAGG
Organism: Herpailurus yagouaroundi; assembly: GCF_014898765.1. Taxonomy (NCBI): domain Eukaryota; kingdom Metazoa; phylum Chordata; class Mammalia; order Carnivora; family Felidae; genus Herpailurus; species Herpailurus yagouaroundi. The sequence continues at coordinate 25,704,483 of NW_024412401.1, read as the reverse complement.
AGGAGCAGGTGTGAGGTTTCTGAGGTGGCAATGAACGTGAGACTTTGAGAGAGCGGGAGTGTGCCATCACTGTACAGATGAAGGCGCTGAAAGACTTGGAGGGGCTGAGCGACTTGCCAGAGGGTTCCACAGTAAGTGGAAGGGCCATACCGGAGCCCAGGAGCACACAATGCGTCCCAGGCAACTCTAGTATCCTGAGCTCAAAATAAAGTCAGTTAAGTTGGATTTCTCATCAAAGCTGAGAATTCACCCAATTTCTATATAAAAATTACTAAAAATGTCTGTAACAAATTATATCATAGTCTGTTTAAATTCTTTGTAATGGGTCAATGTAGAAACAAAAATGAAATTAATCATATGTGGTATTGTTGTTTCTGTTATTATTGTTTTATACTGTGGGGCCCAGCCCTCCAGTAAGATAAGAATTCTCTGGGGGCATCTGGGTGGCTCAGTTGGTTAAGCATCCTACTCTTGGTTTCCGCTCAGGTCATGATCTCATGGTTCGTGGGTTTGAGCCCTGTGTCAGGCTCTAGTGTGGAGCCTGCTTGGGATTCTCTCTCTCTGTCTCTCTGTCTCTGTCTCTCTCTTCCCCTCCCTCTCTCTCTCTCTCCTCTTCTCCCCTCCTCCCCTGGTCCTTCTCTCTCTCTCTCAAAATAAATAAATAAAACTTAAAAAAACAAAAAGGTAAGAACTCTGTGTTCTAATACCAGAAGCCCACCACTTATAAAAGTTACACATACATGGACAAGTGACTTAGAAATCACTGAACTTGAGTCAGCATTTGCCATAAAAGGCGTGAGTGCATGTGTGTAGCAAGAGAGAAATGTGGTAACCAAACGTGATAAAATGTTACATCTAGGTTAGGGTATACAGGTGCTCATTCTATTACTTTTTCATATTTTCTGTAAGTTTTAAAATGTTCAGAATAAGAAGTTGGTATAAAAAGTCTCTGGACCTGTAATTTGTCTTTGGTTAAGAAGCAGGAAGGAGGGTCTTGTTGCCTGAGAATTTTTGAGAAAATGTGTTTGGAAGAAGCTTGAAATCTGTTCTGTACAGGTGTATTGTGATATTGTTAATTGCGTTTTCTGCTTATTTTCACTGTGATAAATGACCTTCCGGAGGGTCATTGAATGTAAAAAGAATTTTCTTGAATAGACTTTTGCTGACATCTTGAGGGCTACTTAGAGTCACTCGATGACTTTTGGAAACTGACGCACGGTTCTCTCTGTGGCTGTCTGAATTTTTCAGTGAAACCTCCCATGAGCAGTTATGGCAGTTGAGGCCATTTTATTGGTCCCAAAACTACCTTCTTTCTTAAGTTGCCATCTCCTGGACATTAGCATGTCTGCCTTACCACTGGGTATCATGGAAGGTAGATATGCTTTTGTGAATATTCTCCCATTACCAAGTGGCATGTATGCCCATAATACAAAGATGGGTTAATATTAAGAAATAGAAATCCCCACCACTAGCTAAAATTAAAGGAAACCGGCTTATCTTATCAGTTAATTCTGAGAGACTTGATAAAACCCAGTATAGGTTCTTGGAAAAAATTAATGAGGCAGAGTGTATGAATCAGCTGTCGCTTGCACTGAATTTTTTAAATCTTTAATGACTATTCATTGCTTCATAATGTGTTGCAAGCTCAAATTGAGGTGTGACCCATGTCTGAATTGAGTTGTGAAATCTGTCTAAGACATAAATTTTGTATATTGTCTTGCATTTGGGAATTTCCACCAATGCTGTGTTACTGGTGTCTTTCTTTTGTCAGCCCTGTTTAAGAATTAAGGATGAGGTGAGACCATAAAGTCAGAAAACAAACAACATAATTATATGACAATATAAAAATGTAATGGCTCTAATTTTCAAAAAAACATTCCAAGTGAGTATTTTCAAAGTAGCTCCTTAGGGAGGCAATGCATGTACTCATTCCTTAGAACATGTTGGGAATTCCTTGGGAGTTGTCCTCTGCGCCACTTTACTAGTCCACCAGGAAAACCCATCTCCGTGCAGTCACAGGACAGCCTTCTTCAGTTTGCTGCCTGTATTTTTCCTTCTCTCTCCCTCTTCCACCCATCAGCATCCTGTGGAGTGCTTTCTGCCCTATCTTGACTTCACTTCTTTATATGCCCTTCTTAGGACTTTGTGTTCAAAGGTTCAGCTAACTAGGTTGAGAACTTAGAACTGGAGAAAGGAAGAAGGCAAAAGGTAGGTATAACAGGCTGATTTCACCCAGTCAGCCCTTTTGTTTCTGTGTGTGAGCTAGATGCGTCAGCTTTGATCTCCCCCAACCTGTCTCCCCACCAAAACAAACAAACAAAAAAATAGGTTGGGGGAGGTTGGGAACTTTGGAAGCAGAATTTTGAACTCAGACTAACACTGAAGTGTCATCAGGAAGTTTCCAACGTTTTAAGTTGAGGTATATTTTTTGAAACCCCAGCGTAAAACTTGTAGCTTAAATGACCCTCATCTAGGGTTAAAATTTAGTTCACTTCCAAAGTCCCTGAATTCTTCACTGTTGCATTTATTTAAAAAAAAAATTTTTTTTTTTTTAACATTTATTCATTTTTGAGAGAAAGACAGCGTGAGCCAGGAAGGGGTGGAGAGAGAGGGAGACACAGAATCTGAAGCAGGCCCCAGGCTCTGAGCTGTCAGTACAGAGCCTGACGCGGGGTTCAAACCCACAAACCGTGAGATCGTCACCTGAGCTGAAGTTGGACGCCTAACTGACACACAGGCACCCCTCCATATGTTGCATTTAACAAAGGGAACAAAGTAGGAGGAAGAGAAAAAAGAAAAGGAAGTCGAGGCAATTAAAGAGACAGAATCAAGGAGTAAAATGTGGAACAACCTCTTCTCTACCCACCGGGCATTTATGTCCTGTGATGGCAGCAGAACAGGTGTCCTCCCTCATCCTGCATAGGACTAAGATGCCAAGTTTCATCCATGTCACAGAGCTCACAATCACCCTTTTAGTTTGTCCCATCTGGAGGGTCCATGAAAGGAATCTCTGCATCTCTGGTATACAGTATAAGAGAAGTACGCTAAGTATACTAAGTATACTAAGTACAGTATAAGAGAAACCCTCTATAGTAAGTCACCAATAACTATAGAGGGTTTCTCTTATACTGTACTTACGGAATCCACACATCTTTTTGCTACATGCATTTTGTATTACAAGTTTTTACAAATTTCATTTAAGATTCTAGCCTGTGGAAACAAAGTAGCAGCAGTAATAGTAATAGTGATGATAATAATATAAAATAATAATGATAATAATAAATGTAAATTCTATAAACTCCATAAAATAAAACTCTATAATAATAAATGTAAACTCTATAATAGCAAGGACCTTGTCTTTTTACCCTTGTGTCCCCAGCACTGGAATGAAGCCTAGCACATAGGAGGTGCACGATTATAGTTATTGAATAGATGGATGGATAAATGTAATGAGTAGTAGCCAGCTTTTATGAACTCTTAGTTTTGTAGGTATTCCATTAAGTACTTCAAATAAGTTATCTCATTATCTCCCAACAGTACGATTAAGTATTTTCTGCAGTATTTCATCAAATCTAACTTGGCATTGATTACAAGGCACACTTTTATCTGTAACTGAAAAAAAAAAAAAAAAAACACCGAAAAATTATACAACACAGTGCTTTCCTATCACTTAGAATTTTTTTATGATAAGAGCTATTTTAGACCTAAAGATTTTTTTTGGTCATATCATTAGTGTGTATACCCAAAAAGGAAAATAAAATTTGTTCAAGTAATCTTGAAACAATTTCACATTCAGAATCTGACTGTTATACACCACTTTTCAATTCTGAGTCATGATTTTTGTGTTTTTCCACACAATATTGACTTCTGTGCCATTAAGTGTGTTGGTAATGCTCTTTAGATTAAAGAGTGTTATCCTGCTTTTTCTAGGATTTTCTTCCAAGCTGCTGATACCCATTCTGGAAGTATTCATGCTGGCACTTAACTCTTTGAATACCTTAGAGGTTTTTGTTTTTTTCTTTCCATTGAAACATGTCACTGCTTGTTAAGCAACTTTAATCAAAGTCAGCACGATATAATCAAAATGTTAACAGTGGTTTTTCTCGGTGGTGGTTGGATTACAAATTGTTCCTGTTTTATTCTTTGTAATTGTCTTTCTTTTCCAAAATTTCTACACATATACACAGTTCAAACTTGCCTTTGCTTCACCTGTCGTTCATGGTCTCCCTTTGTCTCATCTTCTGCATCCTCCTTGTCTGGGGAGTTTGGAAGTTAAATTCATCACTCTCCCTGGTGGTGCTGCTGCTGCTTTAGATGGAGAAAGTCCCATCAATCTGCCCCTGGTGGGACCAGGATCTCTGCTGACCTCCGGTGGCTGTAGGGTGCATGGCACTCAGCAAGAGCCATTTCATACATTATCTGTTGGGAGGTGCAGAACATTCAGACTCTTGCTAGCTAGCATTTTTAGGAAAGTACTTTGTAACTGACCTTGAACTAAGCAGCACATGTTCCCAAATACCAGAGTTATTCTTACCTGTGTGCCTTCCCATACAATTTGAACTTTCCACAATGGAAATTGGGAAGCGTTTGTTAGACCAATATGTAAATGAGTCATTAAGAATAAGAAAATTATTATAAACAGCAATATTGAAATATTAAAACCATCAGACTTGCTAAGATCAGACTAGATCTTAATTCTCACCACAAAAAACGTTAGTTACGTGAAGTGATAGAGGTGCAAGCTAATACTACAGTGACAATCATACTACAGTATATATATTTATTAATGTATCAGATCACCATGTTGTATGCCTTAAGCTACACAGTGTTATATATCAAATATATTTCCATTAAAAAAGTAAAAGGAAGAAGATGAAGAAAATATCCACCGAAGAATTCATGTGCACAAAACAGAATTTGGATGCCCAGTGGCAGCCTGAATCCAGAGTGAGCCTGTAGGCTTTGTTTGTAATCTTTCTGTTTAGGGTTTTATTTTGTTGTGGTGTTTCATTCCTGTTGTTTTTCCCTCCATGTGGGGAGGGCATGGTTTGGGAATGGAAAAAATACAGAGGCAGCAGTGGTCCTCCTCCCTGAACCAGAAGAACAGTAAGACCTTCCTGTTGAAGTCATTGCCAGGGGTAATCACAGCAGGGAGACACATTGCGGAGATAAGAGCTGAGGCACTTTTCCCCTGTGGAACCCTGCTGGGCCTGAGTGAGCAAGGTGGTGGGCGGGCAGGCAGGCAGAGCCTTTCAAGGAAAAGTGACCACTGAAGCAAAAATACATGCTAATTTTCTAATCAGCGAGCTGTTAACCTTCTGAAATTTATAATTCCTTTGACATGCATTTTAACATTTGATCCATCCAGTTAATTAAAAAAAAATTTATTTTACCCCTTAAATCATTCTTTGTTATATTGTCAAAATGTCACGCTATAATTATCTTAAAATCATTTTTGACCAAAGCTTGTAAAAAGTCACCTTTATGTCTGAGATTATTGATTAATGTAATTTTAAGGTTTTTGCTCCTTAATAATTAAAAGCCACCTCATTATGCAGCGTACCTGCTGCCATGATGTTGTTTGAGAATTAAGCAGGCAAGTGTCTGTTCTTCCAGTAGTCTTCAAGTCTTATTCGATCTTTTTCTATCCATAACTAGAATTTTAAGGCAACCTAGAGGTTGTAATGTTGAAGTTTGTAAACAGACTCTTGGTATACCTGCCAGGTCTGTTGCAGTAGTTTCCCTACTGGTCTCCCTGTTCCTCCCAGATTTACTGCCAGGTGAATATATATTTTTTTTTAATTTTTTTCAACGTTTATTTATTTTTTGGGGGGACAGAGAGAGACAGAGCATGAACGGGGGAGGGGCAGAGAGAGAGGGAGACACAGAATCGGAAACAGGCTCCAGGCTCCGAGCCATCAGCCCAGAGCCCAACGCGGGGCTCGAACTCACGGACCGCGAGATCGTGACCTGGCTGAAGTCGGACGCTTAACCGACTGCGCCACCCAGGCGCCCCCCAGGTGAATATTTTTACAGCCCGCTTCTACTGCTCAGTGGCTGCTTTGTACCTGTCAGGTAACACTCAGACTCCATTAGCCTAGAATTTAAGTCTGTCTGGAGTACACCCATAGCCTTATTTATTTTACTTCTGGTTTTTGCATGTTTGCTATCAGCACACTACTTGCCCATTATGCCCACTAATTTAAGAAAGTTAATGACTCCAGCAGTGCCTCTTGGCCGTTTTCATACTGACCTTTAGGCCACAAATAGAAAATGGATGTTTCCAATTAGACTAGTCCCTTTCTTAATAGGTCTATGTCATAAACTTTCTGCCAAATCCTTTGGGGATTAGAAAAATTCCTTGGCTTTCTACTGGCAAATTAGGCACCAGCTAGGCGAGTTTAGCCTTATTAACACTATGTACCTAAATTGGACTTAGTGGGAATATTTTCCCTTTGTGGAGCTTGATATTAATGAATTTAAAAACTTTTAATTATTATTTTGCCAATAGGATGGGCAAAATGTTTTCCGGTGGTTTTCATTTGTAACCTCTTGATTACAGTTGAGCGTGTTTTTACATGTTTACTGTGTTTCTTTTATAAATCAACTGATACAGGGGCGCCTGGGTAGTACAGTTGGTTTAGCGTCTGACTTTGGCTCAGGTCATGATCTCACAGTCTGTGAGTTCGAGCCCCGCGTTGGGCTCTGTGCTGACAGCGCAGAGCCTGGAGCCTGCTTCAGATTCTGTCTCCCTCTCTCTCTGCCCCTTCCCCTGCTAACGCTCTCTCTCTCTCTCTCTCTCTCTCTCAAAAATAAACATTAAAAAAATTTTTTTATAAATCAACTAATACCTTTAGCCCGGTTATCTTTCTGGTGGTCCTTTTGTTAATTTTGTTATGTATTCTGAATATTATTGTCTCTAATATATGTCACAGAAATCTTCCAATTTTTCTTAAAAATTCATGGTGTTCTTCATGATCTAGATGCTTCCTAGCCTACGCAGCTTCAAAATCTGCAAATATCTTGGTTATATGTTTGATGCTGAGGCAGGCCCTCTCCACAAATAGACCTTGTTTCCTAAGCACCACAAGGCCATAGGGATGTTACTCTGCTTTTCTGTTCCAGCCTTCAGCTTCCTGTGCCTCCCACGTGCTCAGTAAATATCCTCTGGGGGAAACTTGCTGTGTGTTTCAGGGTCCTTATCATCCACCATTCCAGCCCAGGTGACTATGAAAAGCTTCACTGAGTTCTCTTGCTGTCTGTGCACGCGTAATCCTCGGCCCTAAATCTGCACCAATTGCAGATTTATTTTTTTTTTTTACGTAGTTTATTGTCAACTTGGCTAACATACAGTGTGAAAAGTGTGCTCTTGGTTTTTGGGGTAGATTCCCATGGTTCATCGCTTACATACAACAGCCAGTGCTCATCCCAACAGGTGCCCTCCTCAATGCCCATCACCCATTTTCCCCTCTCCCCCGCATCCCCATCCACTCTCAGTTTGTTCTCTGTACTTAAGAGTCTCTCATGGTTTGCCTCTCTCCCTCTCTGTTTGTAACTATTTTTTCCCCTTCTCCTCCCTCATGGTCTTCTGTTAAATTTCTCAAGATCCAAATATGAGTGAAAACATATGATGTTTCCTTCTCTGCCTGACTTATTTCACTCAGCATAATAGCTTCCAGTTCCATCCACATTGCTGCAAATGGCAGATTTAATTTCTAAGAGGAATTGCATAGTAAACGTATAGGAAAGAAAATAGCCAGTGGGTGATTTTTGCTCACTTAGGAATGGTCCCTTCCTTCCTAGAATTTTAGTTCATGTAGTCTTCATTGGTTTCATGGTGTCTGATGTCTGTAAAAATGTGATTTTTAAAAAATCTGTTTTTCCCTAGTTGTCACAGCAGGAGCAGTAGATTTCTGCTACCTACTACATCCCACTTGGAAATGGAAATTCTTTAGTAGATTCCCTTTTGAATTTTCTGTGAATCCAATAAGATTGGCTGCAAATAATAACATTTTTATTTCTTTTCCAATATATGTATGCTTTCTTATTAAATGACTGAGAACCCCACTACAGTGTTCTTACAGAAGGGATAGCAGGCATCTGTATTTCTTTCTTGATCTCAGCAGGACAGCTTTCAGTATTTTACTGTCAAGTTGTTTGGTAGTTGCTTATTTAGATATCCTTTATCAGATTATGGAAGTTCCCTTCTGTTGCTAGTTTGCCAAAAACCTTTAAGTCTGGGTGGATGTTGAATTTTATCCAATGTTTCTCTGCTGCTTTTGAGAGGCACAGTAGTCGCCCTTGTCTGTGGTTTTGCTTTCTGTGGTTTCAGTTCACGGTCAAGTACAGTTCCAAAGCTGATGAATTGTCAGAAGGTCAGTAGTAGCCTAGCATTACATCACAACACCTACGTCATTCATCTCATTTCATCTCATCACATAGTCATGTTATCTCACATCACCACAAGAAGGGTAAATATAGTACAAGAAGATATTTTGAGGGAGAGAGAGACCACATTCATGTAACTTTTATTACAGTGTATTGTTATAATTGTTCCATTTTATTATTGTTGTTGTTAATCTCCTTACTGTGCCTAACTCATAAATTCAACTTTATCATAGGTCTGTATGTATAGGAAAAGACCATAGTATATAAAGGGTTCGGTATTACCCATGGTTTCAGGCATCCACTGGGGGCCTGAGAACATATCCCTTGTGGATAAGGGCGTGGGGGGGGGCACTTAGTGCACTTTTCCTCTTTTATCCTGTTAATGTCATGAATTACATCAATTGATTTTCAAACGTTAAACTGAAGGGCTAGACCAAATCTAGCTTGTGATGTATTATCCTTTGTACACAGTGCCAAATTTAGTTTAAGATTTTCAAGTTTTGCATCTGTGTTCTTGAGTAAGACTAACATATACTTTACTTTTCTCATCATTTCCTTGTCAGATTTGGCAGAAGGATTATGCTGACCTCATAAAGTTAGTCAGGAAATGTTCACTCTTTTTGTATTTTCTGGAACATTTGTATAAACAGCATTATTGGCTGCTTAAATGTTCGGTAAAACTTGATGGTGAAGCTTTCTAGAAATGGAGTTTTCTTTGTGGGAAGGCTTTGGATTATGGATTCAATTTACCTAATAATTTTAGGACCACTTATGTTTTCTATTTATTCTGGTGTCAGTTGGTAAGTTGTGCTTTAATGGGAATTTTTTTAATTAAGTTTTTAATTTTAATTCCAGTATAGTTACTATACAGTGTTATATTCATTTCAGGTGGACAGTAAAGCGATTGAACAACTCTATACATTGCTCAGTACTCATGATGATGAGTATGCTCTTAATCTCCATCTGCTATTTCACCCATCTCCACCCCCCTTGTACCCATCGGTTTGTTCTCTGTAGTTAAGAGTCTGTTTCTTGGTTTGTCTCTCTCTCTTTTTTCCCTTTGCTTGGTGGTTTTGTTTCTTAATTTCCACGTATGAGTGAGATCTTAGCTGACTGACTTATTTCACTTGGTATTATACCCTCTGGTTCCATCTGTGTTGTTGCAAATGGCAAGATTTCATTCTTTTTTTAGTGGCTGAATAATATTCTGTTGTACATATATACCACATCTTTATCCCTTTGTTTGTCAGTGGACACCTGGGCTGATTCCATAATTTGGCTGTTGTAAATAATGCTGCAGTAAACATAGGGGTGCATACATCCTTTCAAATTAGTGTTTTTGTATTCTTTGGGTAAATACCCAGTAGTGTGATTACTGGATCATAGAGTAGTTCTGTTGAAAAATTTTTGAGGAACCTCCATATTGTCTTCCACAGTGGCTGCACCAGTTTGCATTCCTGCCAACAGTGCAAGAGGGTTCCCCTTCTTCCATATCCTTGCCAGCACCTGTTGTTTCTTGTGTTGTTGATTTTAGCCATTCTGACAGGTATGGCGTGGTATCTCATTGTGGTTTTGATTTGCATTTCTCTGATGGTGAGTAGTGTTGAGCAACTTTCCATGTGTCTGTTGGCCATCTGGGTGTCTTTGTAGAAATAATGGAAATATTAAAACTTTATCTAAATCTCCAAACTTATTGTCATTATATTATTGATAATATTCTCTTAATATCCAAGTTAAATATTCCTGCTACATTCCTTAAATTAATTGTTTTCTCTCTCATTTTTTTTTCTTGATCGGTCTCTCTAGTGGTTTATCAATTTTATTAGTCTTAACAAAAACCAAATTTTGGCTTTTTTGATTTTTTCTATTGTATATTTGTTTTCCACCTCATTAATTTTTGCTTTTATCTTTCTCATTCACTTCTCTATTCCTTGTTTTTAATTTGTTCTCTTTATAAATTTTTAAGATTAATGCTTAGCTCTGTTTTTCAGCCCTTTCCTCTAACATCCATTTTAATGTCATAAACTTACTCTGCGTATCACTTTGGCTACATGCGGCAAATTCTGATATGTATTTTCATTATCATTCAGTTTCTCTTTGTGGTTTCATCTCTGGTCAATGTCTATATAGTTTTTTAATTCTCATAAGTTGAATCATTTGAAAGTTGTTGAGAATTTTTTCATGACTCATCGTGTTGATTTTTTACATGGTGTGCACACCTGCAAAGAATTTGTATTCCACAGCCTCGAGGTAGTTTGTCCTCTATGTGCCAGTTTAGTCAAGTTTCTTGGTTGCATTGTTCAAATTCTCTTTATTTTTATTTATCAGTTGCTGAGAGAAATGTGTTAAAATTTTGATTATAGATTGATCTTTGTAGTTCTGTAAGTTTTTATTTTATATATTTTTAGGCTGTTACTTGATGTATACAAATCAGAATTGTATCTGCCTGTGGAATTGAACTTTTTATTATGAAGGGTCCCTCTTGGTCTGTAGCACTGGTTTTTGCCTTAATATCTGCTTATTTACTATTAGTATAGCTATACAAGATTTCCTTTGATCAGTTTTTGCACAGGATATTTTTCCTCAGCCTTTTTCTTTCAAGCTTTGAGCATCCTTATGTTTAGATGTGTATTTTATAACTAGTATATAGTTAGATTTTACTTCTGCACGTTTGTCAAAGATCACTTCTATATGTATATGTAGGTCGATTTCTGGTTTCTATTCCATTGATCTGTTTATCTTTATGCCAGTAACACACTGTCTAGATTCCTGCAGGTTTACAGTAAGTGTTGAAATCCACTGGTTTAAGCTCTCTAGTTTTGTTTATCAGGGATATTGGTAATTTTCTTACAGTGTCTTTGGTTTTAGAAAAAGGGTAATGCTGGTATCATAGAATGATTTGGGAAGTAAACCTTTCCATTCAGTTTTTGGGAAAACTTTGTGCAGAAATGGGATTATTTATTCCTTAATATTTGGTAGCTTTGGCCAGTTCTCATCATGGCTTTTTGCTGGTAGTTCCAATTCAAATTAAATATTACAGGGCTTTTACTTAATTTTCTTAGTTTTCTCTTTGTATCTTTTTTTTCTCTTATGCTGAAAATCTTGACTCTTAGTGGCATTAGCATAATTGCTCGTGTGCTTTATCTATAATATGTGTGTTTATTTCAAAATAACAATGCTAGTATTACAATTTTTTAAAATGAATTTTATTTTACTATTAAAAACATTTCCATAGTTCCAAAATCAAAAGTATAAATCCAAGGTATAGCCAGGGAAAACTAAATTCCATCTATGACCTTTTCTTGCTTTTTCTCCCATTGATGGTATTTTGGGGGGGGGGGGGTGGGCCCAAAGATTATATGTACTTGCTTATATCTTGTATACTCATATCTCACATACTTGCTTATATATATCTCATATACTTGTTTTTTTTTGACTTAACAGTGTATCTGGGAGATTGGTCTTTAGCAATACAGAGCGATGTTTTTTGTTCCTTTATGTAAGATCCTACTACTTCATTGTATGGGTGTACCATACCTTATTTAAGTAGTCCTTTATTGATGGATATTTAGGGGAAACAGTAACTTTTATTTTTTATTTTATTTAAAAATATTTTTTTTAATGTTTATTTATGTTTGAGAGAGAGAGAGACCGAGTGCGAGTGGGGGAGCTCAGAGAGAGGGAGACACAGAATCCGAAGCAGGCTCCAGGCTCTGAGCTGTCAGCACAGAGCCCAATGTGGGACTCAAATTCACGGACCGTGAGATCATGACCTGAGCCAAAGTCAGACGCTAAACCGACTGAACCACCCAGGTGCCCTGAAACAGTAACTTTTAAAAAGACATTTTCCATATTCCAGAGCAGAGCATTGTGGCATTGGCCAGTAGAACTATTTAACCTAATTTTAACAACATTTTATATTCTCATTTCTGCATCACTGTAAGCATTCATTTTATGATATGCTAGGTTTCACCATATAGTGTGCTAGGGACTGAATGTGTTTTTTCATTAGGAAGTTAAAGTTTCTTTTTATTATTTCCCTGGGCTGGTTTTCTTGTAAGTAGGGTAACCCTAAGCCTTTGTGGCCTTTGCCTAATAAGCGCCTCTGTTTATCTTTTTTAATTTTTTTTTCAACGTTTTTATTTATTTTTGGGACAGAGAGAGACAGAGCATGAACGGGGGAGGGGCAGAGAGAGAGGGAGACACAGAATCGGAAACAGGCTCCAGGCTCCGAGCCATCAGCCCAGAGCCTGACGCGGGGCTCGAACTCACGGACCGCGAGATCGTGACCTGGCTGAAGTCGGACGCTTAACCGACTGCGCCACCCAGGCGCCCCTTCGCCTCTGTTTATCTTAAAAGACTTTCGCTTGCTTGTGAAAGCACCCTTACTCTCAATTTGTAGCACCTATTTAAGTAAGTTAATTCCTTGCTCAGGTGATAGAACCCACCATTCTCATGACACCTCAAAGGTGTGTTTTCTCATTATAACTTATCAGGTTGAAAAAGGGCTGGTAGATATATCCACTAGTCTTCTGTTCAAGAAGTACCAGCTTCGAATCCAAACAGATTAGTGTCTATATTAAATATGTGTATATTACAATATCTTACTATTATTTCAGATTTCTGTGATCTGGTGAATAAAATACTCTCCTTGGCCTCATATATAACCAGTAGTTCCCTTTGTTTGCTTGTATTTGTCTTTGTTCAAAGGATTTTAGTAGTAAAGCGTGATATCCTCCTTTGTAAATCCTCCGTGGAGTTCACCAGAGTGTTATGTGATCTAACGTAGCCTTCTTTCTTGGAGAACCCATATTCCCTGCTTAACTTCTAATACATCATTTTAACTTTCTCTGGTGGTTTATCCTAGAGAAAACAGAATACAACCTTGACTGTCCAGGTATTATAAGTACTTTCCCCCTTCCTGGGCAGTGCAAAACCTTAAAATACTTTGAGTCATTAGCCTCCTTCTCACCTCCTCTATCCCAGCTTATATGTTGCTGGTGTCATCGTGTATTTTAGCTTGTGCCAAACCCCACAAGGCATAACTTTACTGTTTTGTATAGTCAGTATTCATTTAGATTTTTAAAACTGCTTTATTGAGGTATAATTGACATATAGAAAACTTACGTATTTAAAATGTACAAATTGGTAAGTTTGAGCCGTGTATACACCCATGAAATGGTCAGCACACATATGTATGTGCATACGCTCTAGTATACTTGTTTCTACCATAGAACCTCTTAGAAAATGAAGGGGGTCGGCACAGCCGTATTGCAGTTCTGTTGGGTTTTATAGTCACTAGAATGGGAGGCGGGGTAAGAGAATTTCCATGGTTTGTTGTGCCACCATTTTAGGATTCTCTCATTTTATGTATTTATTTATTTTAAGTTCATTTATTTTGGGAGAGAGAGAGCACACGTGACTCTGAGTGGGGGAGGGGCAGAGAGAGTGGGAGAGAGAATCCCAAGCAGGTTCCACGCTGTCAGCTGGGAGCCAGATGTGGTGCTCAATCCCACAAACTGTGAGATCATGATCTCAGCTGACATCAGGAGTTGGGCACTTAACTGACTGAGCCACCCAGGTGCCCCTGCCTTCAGGCTTTCTGTTAAAAACTCAGTTAATAAAAAAAAAAAAATGTCACCTGTTTTAGGCCACTTCACTGCCCTCTCAGTGCATCTCTTATCATTTTAAAAATTCATTGCATCTTTTATCATTTTCACATATGTGAGTAGTATGGTATTTGAGCTTCTCTAGTGCCTAGAAGATACAGATTTCTTGTATTTGCCACCTCTTGGAAATAACAGCAGAAATACTTTTTTTTACATTCTGATTTGGTCTATATCTTAGTAATTGTGATTTCTGCAAATGAGATCAGTATACCTTTTGATGTAGATTCTTATTTTGAGACTTATAAACACTCATAATTTTAAGGATTTGTATGTGTGTGTGTATGTGTGTGTGTGTGTGTGTTCTTTTTAAAATCTCCACTGCCTAGGAATATACCCACAGGTCATAATAAAGAGACTTTTCTTTTAGTGTATACTGTTGACTTTGGGGTTTTATTGCATTAGCTAACACAAAATTTGTGGATTTGGGATTATGAATAATTCTTCTAGCAAAGAATCTAATATTTTTAGCTTTGAAAGTAGTTTAAAAATAAATTTAGTTTTCTTTTGTTAAATGCTGTAAGAAATTCTCACATGTACAAAGTAAGGTGAGTAACTATTTTCAAAATCGGAATTTTGCACATTCTGATTACTTTCTGGAATCTATAATGTTTACTAACACTAAGAGTTTACTGTGTCATGCATTTGTATTATCTCATTTAATCCTTAAAACTACCCTATGTGTTAGAAATTATTATCCTTACGTAACAGATGAGAAACTAAGGCATGGAGAGTTGATACAACTTACAAATTCATCCAATAAATAGCAGATTTGGGATTTAAACCAGGCAATATATGTCCAGAGCCTGGCGCTTAATCAATATAAATTTGCCGTGATTAATTTTTTTCTCTAACACTGAAAAATAATTATATGAACCAAAATATTCTCACTAAATAATTTTAAGGTTTTTTTTTTCCAACGTTTTTTTTTTTTTTTTTTTTAATTTTTGGGACAGAGAGAGACAGAGCATGAACGGGGGAGGGGCAGAGAGAGAGGGAGACACAGAATTGGAAACAGGCTCCAGGCTCCGAGCCATCAGCCCAGAGCCTGACGCGGGGCTTAAACCCATGGACCGCGAGATCGTGACCTGGCTGAAGTCGGACGCTTAACCGACTGCGCCACCCAGGCGCCCCCATAATTTTAAGGTTTTTGACTGTTGGGCTAATGCGCTTACCCAGACCAAGTACGAAGGTGAAGTTAATTTTTTTTTTTTCATTCTTTTAGCTGATATAGCCCAGAGATACAGGATAAGCAAATACCCAACCCTCAAATTATTTCGTAATGGAATGATGATGAAGAGAGAATACAGAGGTCAGCGATCAGTGAAAGCACTTGCAGATTACATCAGGCAACAAAAAAGCGACCCCGTTCAAGAACTTCATGACTTAGCAGAAATCACCACTCTTGATGTAAGTTGTTAACTTTTACTGGATCAAATGAACATTGCCTGTTTAGTTGATGTAAACAGATTCTTATGCAATCAAAGAACCTGAACATTTTCTTATATTTTATTGCAGTGAATATGACATATACATACTTAGCGAGTTGAATTTTCCTTGAATCAATTCTAGAGGGAAATGCTAATGTTTTACTGAGCCTCTGGATAAAATATATAGCATCCAGTAGAGCTGTACTAATTTAAATTAATTGAGGGCAAAGAGTACCCTGGGTTATGAAACCTAGAAGTTAACCTCAGGTATACGGGTATATGCAACCAGAGTTTCCAGATTTTCCTTAGTGGAGACCCTCAGGCTATCTGCTCTAATTACTTCTGTGTCGGTTCTTTGTATAACTTAGTGTCATCTAAAATAGCCTTCCCTTAATAAAAACCCTTTCCATTATATACTAAGTAGTGTTAAAAAAAAAAAAAATGAGTTGGGGCTTTGGGCTGTCAGGGTCGGTTTTGAGATTTGACTTTTACGTGCTAGTGAGCTAGGCAGTTAGTTACCCTTTCATGGATGCTTTCAGAAAACACAAGGCCCCTGCGTCAGAGACAAAGGACATTATTGCTCACATCCCAGCAAACAATGGGACCAGGTTTGCATTTGTGTCCTTGCCCTCCAAGTCCTGTGGAGGGGACAGGGAGGGTCCAGACCGGTGCCTGCACATGCTGTGGGTTCTGTTGCAGGAGAACTCCTGTTTCAGAGCCAGCAGTAAGCCTGCTGCTTGTCCCGGAGGGAGACATTACCTCACACTCCCGTGTTGCTTGCTGCAAATGCAAGCCTGAGAAATGGCCTGGATAAAGGGTGGACAGGATCTTGCGCGTGGCTGTGCCTAAATTTGTAGGAATATGACAGACCCATGAAGAAGACTCTACCAACTGTAATACGTTGTGAACTGGTGTCCTATTTTAAGAATAGTCACCCTGTTTAGGAATAGATTATCACTGATTAGTTAAAATGAGCTGCTAGAAGGAAATGTTTATGATTACATTAGATTGCAGTTAAGATTGTTTTCAACCTTCATGTCATCTTCAATAGTTTTGGACTAGGTGTTAAAATCAAAATATGCATTTATTTATTTTTTTTTTTTAATTTTTTTTTTTTTTTCAACGTTTATTTATTTTTGGGACAGAGAGAGACAGAGCATGAACGGGGGAGGGGCAGAGAGAGAGGGAGACACAGAATCAGAAACAGGCTCCAGGCTCTGAGCCATCAGCCCAGAGCCCGACGCGGGGCTCGAACTCACGGACCGCGAGATCGTGACCTGGCTGAAGTCGGACGCTTAACCGACTGCGCCACCCAGGCGCCCCCAAAATATGCATTTATAGTCCTACTCCGTTTATATGTAATTGAACAACAGCTGGGTGAATGAAGTAATATGTTTATAGCACTATATATGTTTGCAAAATAATCACATACTTTATTTTACAGCGCAGCAAAAGAAATATCATTGGATATTTTGAGCAAAAGGATTCAGAAAACTATAGAGTTTTTGAAAGAGTAGCAAATATTTTGCACGACGATTGTGCCTTTCTTTCTGCATTTGGGTAAGTATCTTAATGGAGAGTGTGTCAGTGGGTCAGCTTGGCTGCCATGTTAGATTCTTGTTGTGTGTGGTCATCTTCTGAAGATGAACTCTCCGGAGATGATCTCAGTTCCCATAAAGTCACCAACCAGTTTTCCTTACACCTGTCTGACCTCGAAGAGTTCTGTTTATTCTTCCTTCTGTACCATCTTCTGCTTCAGAATATGGGTGAGCAGAAAAGAATGGACAAGTTAATGACTACCTCTCGTGCTCATTTACTAACACAAAATGCTAACTTGTGGGGTTTCCAAACTGAAACAACTCCCAGTCTTTCTCATTAAGAAGACTGGGTTTTGTTGTCTTGGTTAATCTCGGGTTCTCCACCACCTTTTCTTCTCCCTTCCCTGTCCCAGAGGAAGAGTCCTCCTTCCCAAGGTTAACTTCTTTACTTGTGTCTTTGTAACCATCCCTTCAGGAACCTCTGTGGCTTTCATCCATCACTTGTCCTTGCTTTCTCATGTGTTCACCCTGACCCTTTTCATGAACTACTTTCTTTTTCCAAAAAACATGATTCTCTCTTTCCAGACCTTGAGCTATAATCCTGTCTCTTTCTTTTCATTCCCAAATGTTTTCAAAGACTAGTTTATGTTAGGCTACCTTGAATTTCTTAAACTCTAACCAGTGAAAAATCCTTACTCTTTTGGAAGCCGACTTTACCTTCATTACTCTCGTGAAACTTCCCTCCACACAGTCACAAAATGCTCCTTAATTCCCAAGTCCAGTGGGCTTTTTTTCAATCTTTAATCCTCTTCAGTTTCTCTGAAGGATGTGACACTCAACTACCCTGTTTTTTTTCTGCTATGTCTGCACTGTGTTACCTTGAATCCCCCTGGTTTGCTCCTTATCATTCTGATTTCTCTTTCCTATTTTTTTTCTTTCTCTCTCAATGGAATCACTCAGTAGTTCTTCCCCTTTCTTTTCATTGGGGGTGTTCTCCACCATACTTTGACTTTTTGGAGTACTATTTCTCTTTTCCTTGGCCAGTAATTGTTAGACTTAATCTTGGTGCCTATCTTGAGTAGAGCCCAGGTTTCTGGCACAGTGTGTCCTTTCCATTTTGTGACCTTCATCCTTGTTTTAATGCTTCTGTAGATTTTGTGTGTGTGTTTTGTTGTAAACACTATCAGTGATTTTTGGAGATCAATGTAGGAGTAAATAACAAAGGAACTCCTCCCTGCCTTGCTTTTCGCATGACTGCTTTCCAGCTGTACGGGCTGCTTGCTTGCGTCCTCACACACTGCGGGCACACTGAAGGCAGCAGAGCCCTCGCCCTTCCTGTTCTCCTAGACACCAGCTCCCCAGAGCTTTCCTGACAACTTTATATAAAAGAACACTGCCAGGAAGTCTGGGTTGCTCAGTTGGCTAAGCGTCCAACTCTTGATTTCGGCTCAGGTCACCATCTCACGGTTCATGGGTTCGAGCCCCTTGGAGGGCTCTACACTGACCATGCAGAGCCTGCTTGGGATTCTCTCTCTCTCTCTATCTCTATCTCTCTATCTCTTTCTCTCTCTACCGTTACCTGCTTGGGTGTGCTCGCTCGCTCTCTCAAAATAAATAAACATTAAAAAATAAAATAACACTGCCGTCATCCAGCTTATTAGCCTTTATCCACCTAGTTTTCTTCAGAGCACTTTTTTTTTTTGGTTTCAATCACCCAAAATAAATGTATCTATTTGCTTGTCTCTCTTTCTACCAAAACGTAAGCTTCGCAAGAGCACAGGCACTGTCAGTTCTGTTCACTGCTGTGTACCCAGTGCCAAGACCAGACCTGATACAAAGGAAGCACATAGTGACTAGGGAATGAATGAATGAATGAATGAATGAATGAACGAACGAACGAACGAGTGAGTGAAGTGTGTTCTTCCTTTTTGTTCCATTGGCATCAGTCTCAGCTAGCATCCCTTGCACGCCTCTCCTGTACTACTCTAGTTAGAAAATGGAGATAAATCTGTTCAAGTAATCCAAATATAATTTAGAAAAAAAGTTACCCATTTGACTTGGAATTTATTATAGAATTCAGTCACCAAATATTGATGGACACATTTTATGTGCCAGAGTATATACTGTTCAAGGCATAGGAAAAAAACAGTGAACACATAAAAAAATTTGGTTGTTGTGGAACTAAATAACTAGGTTATTTCAGTTCATCTACTTTTTTTTTTTTGATAAGTTTTGGTTTTAAAAAGTAAAAAGAGAATTCATGATTGTCTGACTTGCAAGCAAATAATGTGTTTTTGTGATTGATTGATCTGTGTGACCACATCAATGACCTTGACCCCAAGTTACTGGAAACAGGCTGGTGTCAAAAATAGCTTTTTAGTGCTAAAACTGCCATTCTAAATTTATAAAATATTAAGTCACAAAAAAAGCTAACTAAAATTTTCCTTTAAAAAAATGTGCCTTGCATTAAAGTTTTCCTTTAAATATATGGTTTTGTTGGTATTGCACAGTCTTATAAGTAGGAAAGATGATGGACAAGTATATATTTCAAGTCATTATAATACATGGCAAAACAGCTAGCCAATTCTCTTTCATTCAAGTATATTACTGCTATTATTTTTCTTGAGTATCGCTACTTCTCTCTTCCTATCAGAGCTGTTTCAAAACCAGAAAGATATAGTGGAGACAACATAATCTACAAACCACCAGGGGTAAGTTGCTATTTCTTAGTGTGTATAATTTTAAGTGTAATTTAAATGTATAGTATGATCTATATTTTTTATAATCTGTAATTCATATTTTTTAATTCACAGAATCACAG
Source organism: Herpailurus yagouaroundi (assembly GCF_014898765.1). Taxonomy (NCBI): domain Eukaryota; kingdom Metazoa; phylum Chordata; class Mammalia; order Carnivora; family Felidae; genus Herpailurus; species Herpailurus yagouaroundi. The sequence continues at coordinate 25,684,640 of NW_024412401.1, read as the reverse complement.
ACTTTGAGTATAAAAGGAACCTTAAGGCATCTTTTTCTATTAATCCAAACTTTTTAAAGATGGGGACATATAGGCTGAAAGTCAGATAGGGATTTAGTAGCCAAGCTGAGACTAGAGATCTCCTATCCCCAGGCCAGATCTACCTCTCTGTTTTGCATTCGTTTTAAGACCCAAATGCAAAACAATGTTTCAGTGGTCTGTGATCACCACTCCTACCTGAATCAGACCAGCCAAGCTCCTAGGTCTTCTGGGGTGTAAATTAACCTGATACTTGCCAGATAATAAGGAGCGGCTAGGTGGCTCTTAGCCCTTGGCTCAGAAGTTAAGTGTCTAAACTTAGAAGTAGCTGCTTAAGTCCAGATGATGGTAACCACAACCAAGAGGCAAAAATCACAGTCTGTGTCATCTCGTGTCCTCTCGTTTGACTTACCAGTATGTCACTGCCGTTTTCACACACGTGCAAATAGAAAATTGTTGGTATTTTTTGGGTTCATGGTTTTTATTTTAATGTTGTTTGTAGTGTCTTGATACAGTGAAGTTTTTAATTTTCATGTAGTCATATGAATGAAATTTTTGCTTAGATCATTTCCTCTTCCAAATTCAGAGAAGTATTTGCCTGTTATTTCATTAATACTAGGTTCCATAGTGTGACCATCTCTAGGTTATCAGAATCCAGTGCAGTGTCTCACTGTGTATTTTGGTTGTTAAGCGCACAGGCTCTGGAATGAGATTCAGGTTTAACGTGTCAAATCTGCCACCTTCCTAGGTGTATAACTCTGGGAAAGTTCCTTAGCTTCTCTGACCTTCAGTTTGTTCATTAATAAAAATAGCCATGATAATAATAGTCCTTGCCTTTGGGGGATGTTTCAAGGATTAAATGAGTCAACACATATAAGGTGCTTACAACAAACAGTGATTTGACACAGTAAGTTTACTCAGTTAATGGTAGCTATTGTTTTTGTCATCATTTTAAACACTTCATAAATATGGATTTTGAGTGAATGTGGAAAGAGATATTGTAGGTAATATTAGAGATAGCTATGCCTTAGATTTATAGAGTATCTTGTATTTCTTAAGGCCTTTTTCCTGGAAGTTTCCACATTTTCTTCTAACATTTTCAACTCTAAGGGATAGCTAAATCAATTCATTTGGGCGATTCTTTTTCACAATGCCTGCCTGCCATTGGTAAAAATAAATAGTTAATTGACTCAAATCGGAGGAAAAGCAGAAGGCTTAGACATCACAGGTTGGGTAATTAGGTCTCTGATAAATACAGACTTACCAGCTTTTTTACACAGCTCTCTTCCTTGGAAGTTTCATGATTTTTCGTTTTTGGGGTTTTTTTGTTTTGTTTTGTTTTTCTTTTTTGTATACCCTGTAGATTTTCTGGGTCATAGATGGCTTAGAGAGTGCATTTTTACTAACACAGGTTAGATTCATTTAATTTTTTCCCCCCTGCTTTTGTAATAGCATTCTGCTCCAGATATGGTCTACTTGGGATCTATGACAAATTTCGATGGGACTTACAATTGGATTCAAGATAAATGCGTTCCTCTTGTTCGAGAAATAACGTTTGAAAATGGAGAGGTATGGCTTTCTAATGTGTGTTATCTTGAATTCAGATTTCTGAAAGAGCCAAGGTTCCTCCAGACATCTTACTGTTTTACTACAGACTTACCAGTTGTACAAAATCGTACAGTGAACAGAACTATATCGTAGCCATTTCCGAAAAGAGGCCAGTGGTTCTTTGCCTTTACTGTCCCAGAACCCCTCTGTTGCATTTCCTGCCGTAGCAATGGTTGACTACAGCCTTGAAAATAAGTTTGACCATGGCCTCTCAGGTGATTCTGATACTCTCTCTTGGTTAAGGGGGTGCCTTTTGAAGCAGTGCGCTGCAGATTTCGGTTACAGTTAATTATATACAGTGAGTAATCTTTTGCCATAAAAAGGTTTTTCTGATTCCTGTCTACCCTAAAAGAATGAACTTGTGTCCTCTTTCATCGTAATCATGACAGCGGTTATCAGTTATCATGTAACTGACCTCAGTGATCCCATGCTTCTGATCTAAGTCCATCTAAAGTCTTATAACTCTCACAGAAACAAAACACAAAAGCCTAAGATTGGAGGAGCAAATAACAAAGGCCTAGGTGTGTGACGTACATAGAGAGCTGTGCATTGCATGTTAAAGAATTAGAATTGTATAGGTCAGATTTTAAATATACAGCTCAAGAAATTATCAAGTGTGAGCACACCCATACAACCACCACTTAGAGATTGGCAATTCTGTAAAGGCTCAGCTGGTAAATATTTTAGGCTTTGCAGTTTGTACGCTGTCTTGTCCCAAGTGCTTCAGCTCTGCCGTGGTGGCACAGAAGCAGCCTCGGACAATACCTGCCCCAGGGAAGTGACGTTCAGTAAAGCTCGCTCGCGCTCTTTCCTAGTTTATCCTATGAGCACCTCTGCTACTTTGCTCAGTTCTCTAGGCTTCGGGTTTGTTTAGCTGAATACAATTTTTTATTGCATTAGTTTATTTACTCCTCAGAGGCTTAGAAAGAGTTAGTAACTTGTCCCGATTATTCACCTGCTCTCGTTGTTCTTGTAGGAATTGTTTCCAAAAGAGTTGAAAGGTGTAGACCTGGAAAACCTTAAACAACAAATAGGGGTTCCTCTCCCCACCTCCACAGTAGTTGACACATTTAAAAGTCTTTAGATTTTTATTACATGTTGTAACCAACCACCCCAAATTATTTAAACTATGAGGAAAGATTTGTTAGCCTCTAAAGCTGGTTGTCTTGATATCCCTCTCCTGAATCTTTGGTACCTATTTCATAAAGAATGTGTTGGTGGGGACACAGGTGAACAGGGAAGCCTAGGCAGCATAAACTACCGGCTACTATGTTAATGTATGTAAATTGGCATAGCAACCTAAGTGACATGGATGTATTCAAACTGCTTGTCTATTCATTATTTCTCTCCTCATGGTCGTTGGTACATCCACCTCTTGCTTAGTGTTACAAAGCCGCATGTTATATTTGTTTTTACTTTTAACCTCCTCGCTCTTAACTTTTCTAAAAGGTGACCGCTGAGTCTTATTTCACTAGTACTTATTCAACAACGTGTGTCTTCATTTATGCAGTCATAGGCTGATCGCACGTTACCGTGTACAGTAATCTGTGAGCAAAAGAGAAGCAAAATGAGAGTCTCTGTTTTTAAGATGTTTTCAGCCCAGGAGCTAGCACGTACAGAAAATGTAACATTAAAGACATGCCGCATGCCGCATGAGGGGCACTGGGAGATGTTCTGGGAATTCAGAGGACAGTGTTCATTTCTACCTTTGGCGGAAATGGAGTAGAAATCCAGGATGACTTTCTAGAAGAGGCTTTTCAGTTCTGTAACAAAAGGGCTAAAAGAGAAATAGAAGGGCCCACAGAAATGGTGAAGTAAGAGGAGGGGCCTGTGCGTTAATGTTGAGTGTTGAGGGCACTGGTTAGACTTTACAGTGTAGATAATAAAGAGGTGAGTGGGAATCCAGACTTGGATGGAGGACTGGAACTGGGCTTGGAAGTAAAAGGGACCAAATTTAGTGGTGCTTGAGGTTGTTGAACTAGTTGAAGTGGCCAGGCTAGAGCAGAGAAGTCCAAAGATGGAACTGTGGGAGTAGCAGAAGCAATGAATGGGTTGGGGAAAGAAAGAAAGAAAAAAAAAAAAGGGCGAAAAGAATGTGAGCTAAAGAGATAAAAAGTGAGGAAGAAATTGTAAATCAGCTTGCTGAAAGATCACTGCAGTGCCCGGGGCCAGGGGCTGGGGGGCAAGAGAAGTAGACAGGGACTGCCAGTGATTGAGCGTGGAGTTTCTTCTTGGAGCGATGCAAACGTTCTGCAATCAGGTACTGTCGATGTTTGAAAACCTTGTAATAAAATAAAACCTACCAAATTGTACACTTTAAAATGATGAACTTTTATGGTATGTGAATTACATCTCAATTTTTAAAAGGTAAACATAGGGCTCCTGGGTGGCTCAGGCAGTTGAGTGACTTTGGCTCAGGTCACAATCTCGCAGTCTGTGAGTTCGAGCCCCATGTCTGGCTCTGTGGTGACAGCTCAGAGCCTGGAGCCTGCTTCAGAATTTGTGTCTCCCTCTCTCTCTTTTCCTCCCCTGCTCGTGTTCTGTCTCTGTCTCAAAAATAAATAAACATTAAAAAAAATGTTTTTAAATATAAAGGTAAATGTGACAGGAAGCTTAATTATTCTGTGTACAAGTGTAACAGGCTTAAACACGGAAATAGAAACCACGAGCAAGCTCTTGTCCTGGAAGATAGGTTCCAGTTTCACTGTTTTAGGATAAAGGATGTTTGTGTTTTCTACTGTTGCAGTTTCTAAATGACAGAGAGACACGCAAAAGGATAGTTGATTGAAATAATTGTATTATGAGGCCCTTTCTGGACTTATCAGTCCAAACTTAGCATTTGTCAGAGAGAATAAATGATGAAAATATGCTGTCTACTTATCACATTTCTCTTGATTATTCTCAATAACAATAATAAACGTTCTTCAAGCACTCAGTAATTTTCAAGGCGTTTTTGCATACGTGCGTATACAAGGTACAAAACATACACATACATAGCGGTGTTAATAATGTCGATACATTGTGTATTGAAAACTGGCTGTCTTGTGGGGGTTTTTGTCTTTTGCTCTGAATCAAACACTTTTCAGCTTAGGGTCATTCTCTTGTGAGTGGAGTGGATTTTGCAACAGACCTTAAAATAAATGTGTGTTTGCCAATTAGATTTGTTGCTGGTATACCCACTTAGTTTTTCAGTGTTATTTTTGAAGACTGAAACTACTAATCCTGTTTCCCCCACCCTAAAGTCCACATCTTGTCGAAGAACCAGCAGAGTTCCTTCTTTGGTCGGCTCCTTTTGAAAATGTCCTGGTTTCAGCCAAAGGGAACTGATAGACCAGCCCAGTGGTTACTTTAAGTCAGATGACTTCCAGCACTAGAGCAGGACATGTTTGTCCTCTGAGTGCCTGGGAACTTCAGGTAGAAGGCAGAAGGCTTCCTTCCTCCATCGAGGCTAATGTTTCTTTACACCACTGGACCCTCTTTTCCTGGGAAGTTGCAGCTGTTACACGTGTTACTTGGGTTGGGTTCAAATTGTTCCTACCTAGAACAATGGAGAGGCCTGATCATTCTTATTGAATACTTCTGTATACAGGAATTGACAGAAGAAGGACTGCCTTTTCTCATACTCTTCCACATGAAAGAAGATACGGAAAGTTTAGAAATATTCCAGAATGAAGTAGCCCGACAATTAATAAGTGAAAAAGGTAGACAGATTAAGGTGTTTATTTTCAGCCTTTCTTCTATCCCTCCCCTCCCCCATTACATTCATATCAATGTAAACGTATTTGGGTTAAGAGTTTAATAAGTAATGTTAACTCTACTTACCCCCTGAATTTACATGTAAACATGGGGGTGGGAGGCATTAGTGGAGCTAATATGAAGCGGTGGCTTTTTTTTTTTTTTAAACCATGACTCTATTAGCTCCCTAAAATAGCATGAAAAGTGGGGTCATGGGTGGACAACATTAGTTTTATGTACTTTATTCCAGCATCTTGATACTTTTCTGGTCCCTTTCTAATGGATAGTTCCAGAGATGTAAGTTCGAGACTTACACGGTCTAACATTTATTTCTAAATGAAAGAGAATTGAGTAGTTCTCTGTGGAGTTCTTCAAGCCATCAGAAAAGAGTATGAAATTATCACCTACTTTCCCTCTGTAGTTAATGAAGAAAGTCAGAACAAAATAAAGTTAGGGCATTGTATACAGCCACGCCCTTACTGGTCACATAGTAAATATTTTGGGGTTGAATTCCATTAAATGTCAACCAGTAGGGACTGGAAGGGCATCCTTGATGAAATGAAGATGGCCCCTTGAGAAGGGCTTGTATGTCAATTTCATGAACTTGCTGAAAACCCAGATGGGTAGGTGAGTGCCCATTCAAGGGAAAAAAAAAAAAAAGGTCACCATAGCATTTATATTCAGGTTGAGTTCATATAATTTCTAAGGAAATTCTACTCTGCCCTAAGCACTAAAATTCTACCTTTTAAAAATGTTGTAATATTTAGGTTGTAGTTTTAGTGATCTATAATACTCTAAAGCGTATTGATTTTTCATTTCATTATTTATTTATTTGTCACTTTTCATGAACTTGTAATCTTATGAGAATATGATCAAGAAAATTCTAATCTGTCTCCAAATTCTATTTCTTATAAAGGTACCATAAACTTTTTACATGCTGACTGTGACAAATTTAGACATCCTCTTCTGCACATACAGAAAACTCCAGCCGATTGCCCTGTCATAGCTATTGACAGCTTTAGGCATATGTATGTGTTTGGAGACTTCAGGGATGTATTGTAAGTATTCTCTTTTCCCCCCTTTTTTTAATTACTGATCTGTGTCTCAAAAATGAACTTAAAACCATTGTTTGAATATTTTAAATAATCCTATGTTGAACCAGTAATACTTTGTTATTTGGATAGCTGGGGTTTTATTTTTCACTCTAGAGTGTAGTATGATTGAGAATTATGATATATTCCTATAGAAATGCAGCATTACATGATCCTAATGCTTGGGAAAAGAAAATTTTTGCTTTTCCAGAAATTAGTTCTGAATGTTGTTTGGTGTTTGTCAGCATGTCAAAGAAAGTAGATTATAATCCTAGGTCATCGTAAAGGTACTTGGTAATATTGCTGCTCGTTTGTGATATTTAAAGACCTTGAAGATGGCTATGACTAGGCATTCCTATGGGTATACGGCTATGAAACTTTCCAAGAACAGATAAGCTTTCTGAACCCGTTCTCAGCTATTCATAGTATTAATAAACATATAAACCTGTAACTACCATAGATTTTAAATTTTTATGAGCTTTCTGAGATGTTAAATATAGTGGTTAAAAATGGAGACGTTTCTTCATATTTGAAAATTTTAAGCAACACAGGTATTAATTCAAATTAGACCTTTTCTTTTAAATTTATTTAAATACCCTTTTTTTTATGTCCAAAGATTAAAATTGCATAGATAGAGGATGATCTGAAATCCTCTATTTATTGCAGAATAAACTACCTCACTCACTACTAAATATTTCATTAGAGATGTGGTTGTTTGATAGAAGATTCTCAGCCTTACCATATAGCCTAGATTTGAGTCCTGACTTGAGCAAGTCACTTAACTTCTCTGTTCTTGTTTCTTTACACTTAAAATATGGTTGGTGGTACAACCTACCTGTTGAGATTGTTATGAAAATTAACGAGAGGGGATGGTTGTGTTATGAAGCATAAAGTACTAATAAATATTTGTTGTTTTTACTTTACCTACACTCAAAAGGATACCATTTAGCCTATTAACTCATTACATATTTATCCACGTCTTGTATATGACAATCTTTGTGTAATACAAACCAAGTCATATAAACCAGTGGTTTAAGGTTTACTAAGTCTGGGCCCTTGCCCTCAAAGAACTCACACCCGAGTAGAGAAAGGAGACAATAGGGTAATAGGCAGTTGTGTTTTATGATATGATAAGGACTCTGACAGAGTTCAACAGAGAGGTACTTGATCCAAGATCTAGAGGTGTGGATGCCTAAGGCAGGCCCTAAAGTTCTGGAGAAGCTTATCCTGGAGGGAAAAGGAGACAGGGCTTGGAGAAGGGGGACATTGGTAGAACCAAGCACGAGACTATGGCTGAATAAGTGGGAGTCGGGATGCTGAGGGATGAGGCCATGAGAAGCAAGCAGCAGCTAGCTCGTGAAATCTCTGTGATGCGTTAGGGAAATTTGACATTATCTTCAAAACTCTGAAGTCAATGAAGGGTTTGAATCAGGAGGTTTTTAAATGTTTTCATTTTTTATTTTTTAAAGCTTATTATTAGAGAGAGAGGAAGTGCACGCACAAGCACATGCACAGGATGGGCAGAGAGAGAAGGAGAGAGAGAGAGAGAAAGAGAGAGAGAATCCCAAGCAGGTTCTGTACTGTCAGAACAGAGTCTGATGCGGGGCTCGAACTCATGAAACGTGAGATCGTGACCTGAGCAAAATCAAGAGGTGGAGCCACCCAGGTGCCCCCAGGAGGTTGTTTTTTAAAAATCACTCACGCAAACTGGAGAATAAATTAGGGTGAGTAGAAACAGAATCCAGGAGACTATTCAGTAATCTGGGCAAGAGTTGATGACAGACAACAAGTTGATTCCTGAATGAACAAATTGCCTAAATAAATTTCAGCAGTAGCACTAAGGCAAGACAGAAGCAGGAATCTTGAGATATTTTGTAGGTGGAATAGGAGGACTCGATATCTTAATAAATGGGGGAAGGGAGCTGTGAGTGATGGCCAGGAATCTGACTGGCACTGCTAAGTGGGTTAGCCATTAACTGAGCTGGGAGCTCAGTAGAGGAGCAACCTTGTGGCAAAGGTATTGGGTTCTCTTTCTTGGCATATTGATTTTGAGGTGCCTGTGGGCCACAAAGGAGGAGATTCCAGTAGGGAGTTTGCATGGCTCCAGGATTCAAGAGGGAGATAAGGGTGGGGTCTTGAACACATGAGGATATAGCTGAACTTACTGAAACAGATGAGATGACTTAGCACAGGATTGAAAATGGAACCCTGAGGAGTAGCAACACTGAAGGGGAGGACAGATGAAGGAACATGTGTAAAAGACTAAGGGGGAGGAGTAATCACAGAAGTGAAAGAAAACCAGAAAGGAGTATTATGGTAATTGAGGGAGGAGCACTTTCAGCAGGAAGGAATGCTCAATCCAAAGATAAGGATGAAGGATCCGTTAGATTTGCCTCCCAAAAAGGCAGTATTGTAGTGCATCGAAGAGTACCGTTTGGTGAGGAGATGAAGATTTGACAATGAAAGTTGTTGCAAGAAGCCAGCCTCTAAAGGGAAAGAGAAATAGGGGGACAGATCCAGAGACACATAAGATGAAGTGAGGTTTTAGCTTTTCTTTTCTTTTTTAACCCCTTTAGGGTACAAGAACTAATCATGACTAAATGCTTGTGGGAAGGGGGGCGCCTGGGTGACTCAGTCGGTTAAGCGGCCGACTTCGGCTCAGGTCATGATCTTGCGGTCCGTGAGTTCGAGCCCCGCGTCGGGCTCTGTGCTGACAGCTCAGAGCCTGGAGTCTGTTTCAGATTCTGCGTCTTCCTCTCTCTCTCACCCTCCCCTATTCATGCTCTGTCTCTCTCTGTCTCAAAAATAAATAAAACGTTAAAAAAATAAAAAAAAAATGCTTGTGGGAAGGAATCAATGGATTGAAGGGTTATTGAACAGATAGGAGACAGGGGGGCTAATTGATCAAGCAGAGCCATAGGAGCACAGAGGGAATGAGAAGCATCCTTCTTCCTTTCCCGTGAGAAAGAGGGGAAAGGGGGTGTTTAGTGATTATGGTGGTAGTGACAGCAGCAGAAGACTGCAGAAGGTTCCTGTCCAGTTCTTGTTTTTAACTATGACTAAGGAAGCAAGATCATTTACTGAGAGTGGGAGGTAGCGGAGAATGAGAGGGCAGGACTATACTGGATTTTGAAAGGAGGAGTAGTTGTACGCAGAAATCCACCTGAAAGGTCCAGATCTTCCTAGCGTCTCGGCATTTATTTAGAAATCGGAACTCATAGTGGCGCCTGGGTGGCTCAGTCGGTTGAGCGTCCAACTCTTGATTCTGGCTCAGGTCATGATCCTAGGGTTGTGGGATCGAGCCCCATGTAGGGCTCTATGCTGAGTGAGCATGGAGCCTGCTTAAGATTCTCTCTCTCTCTCTCTCTCTCTCTCTCTCTCTCTCTCTCTCTCTCTCATAAGTAATAAAATAAAAATTGGAATTTGTGTAGTCCCCTTAGCAAGCGTGTGAACATTGACGGTTAGGCTAGATGGAAATGTCTTACCTGGTTGAGTGTCCTCTTCCTCTCACTCCTTAGGCTTGTTCCCGGAAGCTATTAGCTCAAGCTAAAGTGAGATTTTTAAGAGAGGGTAGTTCTGGTGTCTGGGCTCGCGGCAAGCGCCTCCAGCAGAGAGACGGTGCTCGGCATTACAAATACTGCCTTCTTCGTGGGTTGTTTATGTGAAGTTTTTATCAGCACATTTCCCTACTTCTCATAGCGGATAAATCTCCAGTTTATTGACCTCTTCGTTTTCACTGCAGACTTACAGCCCTAATTATAAAGTCTCAAATTAGTGGAAGTCGACAGGACACTGACTCGGATTAGGTTTACTGTCAGCAACCAAACTATGCCCAACTTCGGCTTTTATTCCTAGGAAATTGTGTTACACATCAAGAAACATCTGTGAGGAATTCTGTCTTGGCTATCTTAAGTTTTCTCCTCCAGTTCTGAAGACAGATTTAAAGCACTAGTCTGACTAAGCACTTCTGATCCCACCTCTGTTGGTCAGAGAACCCAAACTAACACAAGTAGGTGTATTCTTTATGACGTGACCTAGCGCCTCTATTCCCCAGCCATGGTTGACTGCACCAAGGGGTGGGCACCTGACCAGGAAAGACTAATCTCTTAGTTGGCATTATTCTACTTATGCCCTGGTGCAAAAAGAAACCACACCAGTGAGGTGGTTTCCGAAGAAATCTGGAAATAGGAAATAGTCTTCTCCCATCCTTCAAGTGTTCAGTCCTGTGAGGAGGGAGGGAGATAAGAGAAGTGACTATACTTGAAACTCTTTGAAATAAATTACTCCTTTAATTTCTCCCTTAGGTGCCTGATTTTCCCTCCTAGGCACCGTTCGCTCTAATAGTTTTTTAATTGTAAGGAGGCACATGCTGCGTGAGCTACAGACTGAGCCTATGTGAATAGATGTTAGTGTTAAAAATCAAATAAAATATGTGGCAAAATGAATCTGACACACTTAATGGCTTGCATAATTGTTATTATGCTGCATGGTAAGTAAGGCTTCAATGATAAACAGTTTCCATAAATTACTGTAATTATTACTTTCAGTAACTCAGCATTTCTGGGGTCAGTTGGAGGAAGTGTGGTTGTGGTAAGGGCAAGAATGCAGATTTATAGTGCACAGTCTCCCCCGCCACGCCCCCCATGCCAGAGGTAGGCCTGGGGTTGTGGGAGGAGGGTATGCTACCAGTGTTCTAGTCACCTCTCCCTTATTTCAGAGAAACCGGGGCTAAGGGAGGTGATGTAACCAGCAAGGGCACACGGCTAATTAGCAGCAGGCCTAGGATTCACATCCGAGCATACTGAACCCAAAGTCTCAAACTCATAACACTTAATATCAAAGCAGTTACATTTTCAGTACATATAAAAAGCAATGTAAGTGTGAATGCGAAAGATGTTTGGCGAAAGGTACTTACTTGTATCTGAAACTAAATCACAGATCTGAGTCTTTCTTTTTTTCCTATAGGTTGACCAGATTGGTTTCTTGCCAAATGTAAAAGAATAGATTTTATATGTGGAGGAAAAGAATGGGGTGGGGGGGGGGGTAATTTAGGAACCTAAGAGCACCTAAGGGCAGGTCTAGGAAATGTTCTATAATCTACAGGAGAAGAAAGTAGGTGGTGGCGTAGGGCATAGGCTGTTGAAGGACTTTCCGGAAAGACTCGCCTTTCAAAAACTGTGGCCAGGAAATACCATAGCATCTGTGCCCCTGCTGGAGTGTGCTTACGTACTGCTGCGGGGGCCCCAGTGATGGGGAGAAGCCGGACAGGCTCCAGGGCACTTAGGAAAATGGAACAGGCTATGCTAATGCACAGTGCCCTGACTGTGGGCACCAGGTCTTTTACCCCAGATCACTAAATCACGGAAAGTGATCGTAATTCCTTAAACTGCTAGGGCTGACTGGCTGCATTGGTGTCAGGGGAGGGGCGGCTGTGGCGTGGAGATGAGAGGCAGGGCAGAACTAAAACTGGGAGGCGGGTGCCGCACTAATTTAGCGGTTTGGTCGCCTGCTGACCAATTAGCCTGTCTCCTCGAGCTTGGAGGGGCAAACCAGGAATTGGGTGAAATGATAAAGAACTTGGAAAGATAGGTACAAGAAAAAATTTAAAACCAGGTCACCATTAGTTCCCTTTAAAGTCTGAGAATTTGTTTTGTTCTTCATTATCTAGGGGCTCTATTTTTAAAAAACCCAAATGAGGCTCTTTTTTTTTTTAAGTGCAAAAAATTGGTACTGGGAAAGCTTCTTAAAAGGCAGATTTAGTTTTTATTATCTCTTGCTATAGCAACTTTGTGGCAGCATTAGTAGATGTTCAAGAAGTGTTTTGATTAACTTGCTCTTAGTTTTAACCTTTCTGTTATACATTTAAGAGTTTGACTACTTTGGATATATATCTTCACATCTGGGATATAGCCTGGTATTTACCAACTAGCCGTTCGCCCTGTTGTTCCCCTGCTCCCTGAGTCACCTCTGTGGTTGTGATTTCTCTCTGTGTGTCCCTCCTGTCCGTGTACACACTGGCCTGGATCCCCGAACACCACTGTCATTGTCACTCTCATGTAATGTACTTACCATATAACTGACGTTGGTGATCTCCTTATAAGCACTTTATATTTTACAAATCATTGCACTGTATTTTGCCTTATTTGGTCCTGCCAGCAAAGTAGACATGAAACTCTGGCAGAGGCAGGCTCTGTACCCGCTCCATTTTATACTTTATGCATGTTCTCAGTTTCTGTAACAGGCTTCTAAGACCCGTATGATTTCTACTTTTACAATAAAGAAGTTAAGCTCCAAGAGATTTAGTAACTTTACCAAATTAAAGTCAAATCATTAAGGAGGCAAATAGGTAGCAGTTAGGTGCTCAGACTCTAGTTTCTAATCCCAGTCTGTTACCTCCTAGTTGTATCACTCCGAGCAGTTTCTTACCACCTCTGTCTCAGTTTCCTCATGTGTAAAACGGGAAATGATAGTATCTGCTTCGCAGGGTTGTTGTGGGCATTAAATGAATGTGTGTATCTATAGCTCTTAGAACAGTATCTGATACATGAGTATGATAAGGCTATGTTGCCTGTTAGTATAGGAAATCATATATTCACATTCAAATCTAAGTCATTAGACTATAAAAACAATACAATTAAGTTAAATAAGCGGTGTTTTCATTTTACATATTAGAAAGCTGAAGCTCAAAGAGGTTAAGTAGTTTGTACTACATTATTGTATAAGTTAAGTTAAAGAGTAGTTACAAGGGACGTTTGGGTGGCTCAGTTGGTTGAGCGTCCTACTTCGGCTCAGGTCATGATCTCACAATTCGTGAGTTTGAGCCCCGCATCCAGCTCTGTGCTGACAGCGCAGTCTGCTTCAGATCCTCTCCTCTCCTGCTACTCCTGCTACTCCTCCTTCTCCTCTCCTGCCACTCCCCATGCACACGCGTGCTTGAGCACGCGTGCTCTCTCTCTCTCTCAAAAATAAACATTTAAAAAATAAAGAGTAGTAAACAATATTAGGAAATTGAATCCAGCAATATAGAAAAAAAGAATAATGTACAACTAAGTGGGCTTTATCCCAAGTGTGCAACGCTAGTTTAGCACTCAAAAACCAGTCAGTGTAGAGGCACCTGGGTGGCCCAGTCCGTTGAGCATCTGACTCTTGATTTCAACTCAGGTCGTGATCCCAGGGTTGCTGGGTTGAGCCCAGTATCAGGCTCCATGCTGAGCATAGAGCCTGCTTAAGATTCTCCTCTCTTTCCCCTGCCCCACCCGCCTCCCTCTTTCCCTTGCACTCTTTCTCTAAAATGAAAACAAAAACCAAAAAAAACCCAGTGTAATTTAGGTATTAATTAATAAATTAGGTAAAATATTAATGAATAAACAGCAACAAAAAAACTGATCCCAATTATCCATGCAGAAGCATTTGACAAAATTCAACATCCTTTCATGACAAAAATGCTTAACAAACTAGCATATGTGGAAACTTCCTCAATCTGATAAAGGACATTTATAAAGAACCTACAGCTAGTATCATGTTTAATGGTGAAAGATTGACTACTTTCTCCTTAAGATCAGGAACCAGGCAAAGATATTTACTGTTTTTATGCATATGTGCATTAAACATATCATTTGTTCCTTTATTTCTGATTATAAAAAATTTATGTTCTTTGTGGATAATTCTGAAAGTTAACAAAGTGCCAAAGAATTAAAAATGACTCATAAATCCACAAGCCAGATATCTAGACACACATGTGTGTTATAAATGTAATCAGGGCCATGCCAGTTTATGAATTTTCTTTTTAATTTATCCACACATTGTAAGCATCTTCCCGTATGATTAAATTTTTTCCTTTTACTTTTAATGGCTAGGGTGCCTTTGGCTTGTTCCATGATTTAACCCGCTGTCTGAATCCAGGTTTTCCCGTGACAAAATTCATAACACACTGCTACTAACGGGGCTTTACCAAACTCGTCCTTTAGGACGAACACCCTCTACTTGAGTTCTAGGACATCATCGTGGTCTTCTTTTTTCTGGCTCTTTCATTAGCTTTTACTGATTGTGCGTCTTGTCTTTGACCCCTTGTGATAATCGTAAAGCTGTGCTAATACGATAGCTACTAGCCATGTATGAGTACTGAAGTTTTAATTAAAATGACGTACAATTTAAACGTCCGTTTCTTAGGTGCTCTCAGTGCTCGGTGGCCACATGTGGGTAGTGGCTACTGTATTTGGCAGCACAGATACAGCGTTTTCCATTTTCACAGAAAGGTCTGTTGATAGTTCTGTTGCTGTCAGAGGACATGCCGTTGTAAGGAACAGAAACTCACTCCACGGAGCTCAAAACAAGGGGCTTGTGCTGAAACTCTGCAGGAAAAGGACAAGGACGAGAACTGCAGGAGGTGCAGCTACTCTCTGCCCTTCTTCGGGCCCAAAAGCTCTTGTCTGGCTCCTTCACATCTGCTCCATCCTTCTCTCTGGATACCAGCTTCTTCCTCTGCCCTGCCATGACTTCTGCTTGGAGGTGGTTCTGATTTATCATGACAAATGTGGCCTCAACTCTGACTTTATAACTCTAATCAACTGACTGGTCTCCTTATATCTCTTAGTACACATTCCCCAGATATCTGGCTCAAACCACATAGACTGGTTCCTCGTCTACCCCAGGTTCTATGTCTGTCTTCTCTTTTGTCTTCCCTCTCCTTTTTTCAGCTTTATTAAGGTATAGCGGACAAAAATTGCTTACATTTGAGGTGTGCAACATGATATTTTGATATATTTATACACTGAAATAACTACCATAATCAAGCAAATTAATGTATCCATTTCTTCACATACTTTTGAGAACAATTAAGATTTACTTACTCTTAGAAAATTTCAAGTATATAATACAGTATTAGTAACTATAGTCACCATGCTGTACATTTGATCTCTAGAACATACTCTTCCTGTAGCTGAAACTTTGTATCCTTTGACCAACATTTCCCCGTTCTCTCCCAGTCCCGCTCCAGTCCCCCTTAACTACCTGTCTACCCTCTGCTTCTATGAGTTCTGCTTTTTTAGATTCTACGTATAAATGAGATCGTGCAGTGTTTGTCTTTCTGTGTCTGGCTTATTTCACTTAGCATAATGTCCTTCAGGTTCATCACGGTTGTTGTAAACGACAGGATTTCCTTCTTTATTAAGGCTGAATAATATTCCTGTGTGTGTGTGTGTATGTGTGTGTATGTGTGTGTGTACACCACATTTTCCTTATCCATTCATCAACTGATGGATGCTGGTTGTTTCTCTATCTTGGCTTTTAAGAATAGTGCTACATTGAACATGGGAGTGCAGATAACCATTCAAGACAATGCTTTGATCTCCTTTGAGTAAATACCCATAAGCAGGATTGTTGGGTCATATAGTAGTTCTATTTTTAGTTTTTTGGGTAACCTTCATACCTTTTTCTGTAATGGCTATACCAGTTTACATTCCCAGGGAGAAGGGTTCCCTCTTCTCCACATCCTTGCCAACACTTATTTTTTGTCTTTTTTGATAAAAGCCATTCTAACAGGTGTGAGGCGATGGCACATTCTGGTTTTGATTTCCATTTTCCTGATGATTAGTGATATGAGCATCTTTTCATGTACCTGTTGGCTGTTTGTATGTTTTCTTTTCAGAAATGTCTTTCAAGTCCTTTGCCCTTTTTAAAGTCGGGTTGTTTTCTTGCTCTTGAATTGTTTTAGTTCCTTATATTTTTTGGATATTAATCCCTTATCTGATATATGGTTTACGTACCCATTTTGTAGGCTGTCTCTTCACTCTGTTGATTGTTTCCTTTGCTGTGCACAAGCTCTTTAGTTTGATGCAGTCACATTCGTCTGTCTTTGCTTTTGTTGCCTGTGCTTTTGGAATTATATCCAAAAATTTACTGCTCAGACCAAGATCAAGAAGCTTTTCGCCTATGTTTTCTTCTAGGAGTTTTACAGTTTGTCAGGTCTTATATTTAAGTCTTTAATCCATTTTGCGTTGAATTTATATATGATGTGAAATAATGATCCAATTTAATTTTTCTGCCAATGGCTATCCAGTTTTCCCAGCACCATTTAAAAGGCCATCCTTTCTGCATTGTGTATCTTGGTACCTTTGTCAAACATCAGTTGACTGTGAGTGTGTGGATTTATTTCTGGGTGCTCTATTATGATCCATTGGTCTGTGTCTTTTTATACCAGCACTATACTGTTTTGATTACTAAAGGTTTGTAGTATATTCTAAAATCACACAGTGTGAGGGGCCTGGGTGGCTCAGTCAGTTAAGCATCCAACTTCAGCTCAAGTCATGATCTTATGGTTTGTGAGTTTGAGCCCTTCATTGCGTTCTGTGCTGACAGCTCAGAGCCTAGAGCCTGCTTCAGATTCTTTATCTCCCTCTCTCTCTCTGCCCCTTCCCCTGCTCACACTCTCTCTCTCTCTCTCAAAAATAATAAACATTAAAAAAAAAATTCCTGGAGGGGCGCCTGGGTGGCTCAGTCGGTTGAGCGTCCGACTTCAACTCAGGTCATGATCTCGTGGTTTGTGAGTTCAAGCCCCATGTCGGGCTCTGTGCTGACAGCTCAGAGCCTGGAGCCTGCTTTGGATCCTGGGTCTCCCTATCTGCCCTCTCCCCTGGTTGTGCTCTCTTAAAAATAAACGTTAAAATTGTGTTGTTTTTTTTTTTTTAAATAACACAGTGATGCCTTCATCTTTTTTCTTCTTGCTGGAGATTGATTTTGCTTTGGCTATGTAGGGTCCTTTGTGATTCCATTGAATTTTAGGGTTTTTTCTGTTTCTATGAAAAATGCCATTGGAATTTTGATAGGGATTGCACTGAATATGTAGATTTCTGTAGATAGTATGGACATTTTAACAATATTAATTCTTCCAACCTATGAATTCAGGATATCTTTCCATTTATTTGTGTCTTCTTCCATCAGTGTTGTATAGTTTTCAATATACAGATATTTTCCCTCCTTGGCTAAATTTATTCCAAAGTATTTTATTGTCTTTGATAAAGATGTCCATTCTCACCAGTTGTATTTAGTATGGTACTAGAAGTCCTAGCAAGTTCCATATACCAAAAAATAAACATGAAATGTTTGGACTAGAAAGAAACTTTCTTCGTAGATGGCATGATTATCTATCTATGTAGAAATGCCCAATGTATGTACAAGAAAGCTCCTAGAACTAATGGATGATTTCAGCAGGACACAAAGTCACCTTTTAAAAAATCACTTTTATTTCTATATATATATATGTTAACAATGAACATTAGGAAATCACAAAACGTTTTAAAGTACCATTCATAATAGCTCCAAAAGCAAAAACAAATAAAAATAAAAACTGCCTAAATATACGCCTAGCAAAATATATATAGGATCTGTTTGCTGAAAACTACAAAACACTGATCAAAGATGACCAAAATAAATGAAGAAATACTGTGTGGATTAGAAGACTTAATACTGTTTAGATGTGAATTCTCCTCAAATTGACCTATGGATTTAATGCAATTTCAATCAAAATCTAACTAGATTTTTTTTTATAGATGTAGCTGATTCCAAAATTTACATCGAAAGCTAAAATGAGAATAACTGAAACAAAATTCAAAAAGAAATAAAGCTAAAGGACTCAAAATACCTGACTTTGAGACCTAATTACTATATAGCTAAAATATTTAAAACAGCCTCATATTTGGTAAAAAAAAAAAAAAGGCATGTATTGCTGTAGAATAGAATGGAAAGTCTAGAAATAGGCACACAGTGATTTTCTTTAAGATGCAAAGATAATTTAGTGGAAAGGCTAATCTTTTTAATAAATGGTGCTGTCCCACCTGAACGTCTTCATACCATAAAAAAATAACTTCTATAAAAAAAATTAGGGACACCTGGGTAGTTCAGTCAGTTAAGTGTCCGCCTCTTGATTTCAGCTCAGGTCATAATCTCATGACTGGTGAGATCAAGCCCTGCATCAGGCTCTGCACGGACAGCATGAAGCCTGCTTGGGATTCTCTATCTCTGCCCCTCCTCTTTTTCTCTCTCTCTCAAAATAAATAATAAACTTTAAAAAAATTAACTCAGAATTGATTGTAGACCTGAATGTGAAAGGTAAAACTATGGAACTCTTAGAAGTAAATGTAGAAGAAACTCTTTCTGTCCTAAGGTTAGATAAAGAGCTCTTAGTACACCCAAAGCACCATGCCCCCCACCAAAAAAATTCATAAATTGGCTTTCATCAAATTAAACACTTTTGCTCCATAAAGGATATTGTTTGAATGTAAAGAAGGTAAACAAATGGCAAATAAGCACACGAAAGGGTGCTAAACACCATTATCCATTAGAGAACTGGAAATTAAAACCACATTGAGATCCTATGACACATTTTTTAGAATGGCTGAATTTAAATACTGATATACCAGATGTTTGTTTGGATATGGAGCAGGTGGAACTCAAAAAAATGTTTACTTTGAGAGAGAGCGTGCATGTGAGGTCGGGGGATGCTGCTGCAGAGAGAGAGGGAGAGACAGTGGGTCCCAAGCAGGCTCGACGATTGGGGAGAGCAGAGCCCAAGGCAGGGCTCGATCTCATGAACCTTAAGGTCATGACCTGAGAGCCAGAATTAGAATTGGACACTTAACCAGCTGAGCCACCCAGGTGCCCCTGGAGCAAGCGAACTCTTACACATTGCAGTTAGGACACTGGACAATTAGGCAATTTTTTTTAAAAAGTAAACATTTTACACCTTGCATGTAATACACCAGTATTTTTCCTGGAGAAACAAACTCACGTTCACACAAAAACCTGTGTACAAATGTTTGTAGTAGCATTGTTCAGAATAACCAAAATCTTGAAAGAACCCAAATGCTCTTCAGTGGGTAAAAGGATGACTAAGTATGGTATATCCACTCATTGGAGTAGATATTCAATAAAGGAACAAATAGTTGTATACATGGAACAGAATGGAGGAATCTCAAAAGAAGTAAGCTAAATAAAAGAAGCCAGTCTCATGGTTACATACTGCATGATTCCAAGTACAAGACATTTCAGAAAAGGCAAATTATAGGAACAGAGAACAGATCAGTGGTTGGCAGGAGTTAGGGGGAAGTGGAAGGTCTGACCAAAAAAAGCATGTTGGAATTGTTATGTATCCTATTTGTGGAGATAGTAACTAGATGCTATATGCATATGTTAAAACTCATAGAACTGCAAGCCTAGAAGAGTGAATTCTGTATGTAAGGTTTTAAAAAATAAAAATGCTTCTCACTGTGATACATATGTCAAAGTTCATTTAGTGATACTTACCATTTGTGCATTTCCCAGTTTCTAAATTTTGCATCACCTAAAAATAAAAATTGAAAACAAACAGAAAACTGTTTGGAAGGTGGGAAAGAAACACTTAGGTGTTCTAATTAGAAAAACTGTACCCTAAAGTGTGAAAATATAATTGAATTTATTATGGCAAGAATCCGTTTATTTTCCTTTTTAGCACATAACCATGTTGTCTGTTTTCTTGACAATATACTGTTGATTCAGTGTTTCTTACTTAATAATGATGGATAGTTTCTAGCCACAAGCTAGATAAGAGCTCTTTTGTAATCTTTTTTTCCTCCCACATCAGTTCAGGTTCATCGTATCTCCCTTGTCTTTGCCTTTTACTCACAATTCTTTCTCTCGTCTGTTGACAGGGGGAATCAAGTTAGGAAAAAATCTGTTTTGAGTGTTCTCTATGAATTTGTTATATTTAAGATTTAATTATAAATTATTTTTTGACAAGCAGAAGCTAGTCACATTGTATTGGTTGCGATCATCTTTGGACTTTATAAAATAACAAACTTAACGGGGTTTTGTCTTAAACATTAGAGACCATTTGTGATTCTTTGATTTGAATGGATAGATTTTAGCACTTTGCTGTGCATGACAGCATAGTAGATGATGTCATATTAAATTTAAATTGATCTCCTCTCAGAGTTTATCTTTAGCGCCTGTGCAATTTCTTCAGCACCAGAGAACCTTTCAGAGGCATTCTGTCAATACAGCTACCTGACAGTCATTTGTATTTGTAAACTGTGCATTTGACACCTGCTGGTCTCTGTTGCATTGGAGCTAGTGGGGAGCCAAAATGGGTGTACAATGAAGTTATTGGTTGGTACATCTCAGTGGGAGTTATTGAAGGGAAGAAACAACACTTGCAGGACCTCGGGAGAGGATAAAAAGAAACTAGCAGCTATTCTTGGCTACCAAAAAATTGAGTCAATTCTACTGAAGTAAAGTGTTTATGGACCTGCATTGCAATTCTTGTAAGGGATATGAAGAAAGATTTCTGTTTAAAATATGTAATGAATTTTTAAAACACCAATATTTCAGTAAAAGACTGACAATTCATATAAGGAGAAATATTAATGAAAACAAGGAAAATGCTTAATTTCTGAAAAAATAGAAATTAAAATGCAGGTGTCTTTTATTTGTCAAAGTAGCAAAACAAATTTTAATAAAAAAAACACATTGGCAAGCCTTCAAAAAACAGGTAGGCAAGTAGCAAAAATTGATGTTTTGTAGGTATAATTTGCCTACACTTTATCAAAAGTTCTTATTAACTCAGCAGATTGTCCTCCACTTATGATGGTTTGACTTGGTTTTTTGCTTTATGGTGGTGCAAAATCAATACATTAAGTAGAAAGTGTACTTTGAATTTGGTCTTTTCTCAGGCTAGCGATCTGCACTAAGATACTCTTACGGTGCTGGCAATCAGTACTTACACCTCCCAGTAAGCCTTGTGATCCCAGATGTCAACAACTGACACACTTACAGACATTCTGTACCCATACAACCATTGTTTATCACTTTCAGTATAGAATTCAATAAGTTATATGAGATTTAAATACTTTGGTACAAAACAGGCTTTGTGCTAGATGATTTTGCTCAAGTAGGGTAATTTAAGTGTTCTTGAACACATTTAAGGTAGGCTGGGTATTATTAAATGTGTTCTCCATTTAGGATTTTTCAATTTAGGGTAGGTTTATTGTGCTGTATCCCCCTTGTAAGTCAAGGAAGATCTGTATTCCTGCTTTATTTGCTACAACCCAAGGAAATAATTAAAAAGGAAAAGGGTAGGGGCGCCTGGATGGCTCAATCGGTTAAGCCTCTGACTCTCGGTTTCGGCTTAGGTCGTGATCTTGTGGTTTCATGAGTTCAAGCCCCACATCAGGTTCTGTGCCAACAGTGCAGGGCCTGCTTGGGATTCTCTCTCCCCCCCCTTCTCACCTCCCCTCTCCCCCTCTCCACGCTGTCTCCGTGTCTCTTAAAAAATTTTTAAAAACAGGAAAAAGGTGATACATGAATCTGCTTAGCCTTGTAATCTGTTTTGCTACAATGCATGTTTTTGTACTGCAAATTTGCTTATAACATGACTGGTAATTAGGAAAAGGATGTTAATATAAGTAAGTTGTGTTCACATTATTTTCCTCAATGTTTTGAAGCCATCAAAGTTTTATTTTTTATTTTTATTTTTTTATCATTAAATATAATGTTTTAGTGGTATACAAAGACGTCCGCCCAACCCAAAAAGAGGAGAGGGGACAGTTTTATGACCTTGAGAAGTACTTTGCTTTTCACAATGTTAAGCTATCCAGTGAAGCTGCTGGTGTGGTTGAAGAAGTTGTGAAATTTTCCTTTGTGCTTAAGGAAGAAAAAACTCGAAAAAACTATACCCTGATTTAGATTATTTTGATAAAGTTGGTTCTACTGGCAGTGAATGCCTTCAAGGACTCAGTTAATATCTCAGAAAAGAACTTATAAGTTCCAGGTTAAAGCTACAGAGGATCCACCTGGCCGACACAGTGATAGAGGCTGAACAGTGCTAGTAATTTTCTTTTTTCTTTTTGAGGGGAGAGCATACTCTCTGGATTGGGCAGGGGACGGGAAGGGGCAGAGGGAGGGGGAGAGAGCATCCTAAGCGTAAGGAGGCTCCATGCCCAGTCCAATAATGCCAGCCTCTATGTCACCACTATGAGATCATGACCTGAACCGAAATCAAGAGTCAGACACGTAACTAACTGAGCCACCCAGGCACCCCAGTACAAAACTACGTAGTTGTAAGTGGTTAGCACCTAACACTATTTTTCCCTTAAGACTTGTTATTTTTAGTGGTTCTGCAGAACATGAGCTTTTTTAGTTACATAGATTAAGGAAAATATATAAATGTCCAACAATAAGGGATGGTTAAGTAAGTTTTAGGACAGCATCTTGATAGACTAATGCATCTGTTAAAATAAGCATCGGGAAATTTCTGTGAAACAAGTACAAGAATTAGAACACAAAACAGAGTATCCATATTTCATGATTACACTGTATAAAAATGTTTGCAGTATACCTGGCTTCTGATAGTTATGGTAAAATGATGGGGTTGTAGGTAAAATTTAAATAAAAAATGGGGAAGTTGGTAAAATATAGGTAAGTCCATTTTAACAGTTTAAGCTAAATTTTTATTTTACTTTGGTTTTAGAATTCCTGGAAAACTCAAGCAGTTTGTATTTGACTTGCATTCTGGAAAATTGCACAGAGAATTCCATCATGGTCCAGATCCAACCGATATTGCCCCAGGACAGGTAGGACTCTTGTTTCTCAGTGGGAACTCTTTTTTTCTTTTTCAGTTAGCCTTGAAGAGGAACTAACCCTCTTGCACAGGCTTGAGTGTGTGCTTCTGAAAATCTTTATAAAGAAATTCTGAACAGACTGTAGATAATGTATAAATTATATTCCTTTCAAAATTAATTTTTAAAATTGTGAAACTTCAGAAAAGTTGCAACGTGGACGGAACTGGAGAGTGTTATGCTAAGTGAAATAAGCCATACAGAGAAAGACAGATACCATATGTTTTCACTCTTATGTGGATCCTGAGAAACTTAACAGGAACCCATGGGGGAGGGGAAGGAAAAAAAAAAGAGAGGTTACAGTGGGAGAGAGCCAAAGCATAAGAGACTCTTAAAAACTGAGAACAAACTGAGGGCTGCGGGGGGGTGGGAGGGAGGGGAGGGTGGGTGATGGGCATTGAGGAGGGCACCTTTTGGGATGAGCACTGGGTGTTGTATGGAAACCAATTTGACAATAAACTTCATATATTTAAAAAAAAAACAACTTAAAAAAAACTTAAAAAAAAAGAAAAGTTGCAAGAATGGTACAATATAATTTCTTGATAAAGTGGTCTAGAGTACCTCCTTTATGGAATAGGAGTAAAAGGGTTAAATACAGTTGGCTTCAAATACAGAAGTTGGAGGTAAGAATTGGAAGTAGGTGGATCAGTGAAGAAATCAGTGGATTCCATTAACTGGCTAAGTCTTCCTCTGTGGCCAGGAGATTGACCACAATACAAAGAAAATAATGATTTGGTATTCTTGCTAAACCATCCTAGGCACCCTCACCAATATAGTATTCATAATTGCTCAAAACTTAAGGTTTAATGCAGCTTCTCATTTGAGATTTAGAATGCTTCACAGCTATTTATGAAAGTTTTTTATTTGCTTTTTATTGTGAAAATTTGACTATTTCTATGTTTCTGCTTTGTTAGGCACCCCTAAAATTGCATTTTTGATTCATTATTGATTTATATCATGTCTATTACCACAATGATACATAACAAAACTCACATTTCATATGCCCAGAACTTCACTATTTTGCCCAAGGAACCTCCACATAGAAAAATAAAAGCTAAGTCAATTTTTCTTAAAGAGTCAAATTACGTTCAGTGTCAAGAGTTCCCTGTAAGAATCCAATGATACGCTTTTTCCTTGAAGTCTGAGGTCAGATTTTATTTTGATAATTAAACAACTGTAGAAGCAAACGGTTTGTTGGCAATAACCCAAAGGCAATTATTTTCCTCAGGAAAGTAAGCCTGCTTAATATTTTATCAGATTAGGAAAAGATGTTACTTACCATTATTGTATACTTCTCCATTAGACAGTGAACCTACATTTTCTAGTAATAGAAGTATGGCTTAAACCAAACATATATCTCAGTAAAAATATAAATAAAAAAGGTATTGGAGAAGGGGAACATGACAAAATAAAATGGGAACTTTGCAGATGTTGCTTTCCCAATTTAACGGGAATGAGTCCGTATCCAGAGTGTGTAACACAGGCATTATGTGCCTCTGTTAACTACAGGGGATATTAAAACAAGGACTACATGTTTGTTCTTGAGGAGCTCATAATGTGGAGATAAAGGATAGTCTTAGATATCTGAAATTCTTAGAAGTCACACTTACAGTTCCACTGTGTATTTTTGTCTACTGTTGGTGCACAAGTATGGAGTATTTTCCTTCTCATGTCAACTAATTTCTGGCATCCAGGTAATTGTTAAAAGCTCTGTGAACAGAGTGGGTGCCTTTAACCCTCTTAGTGGTCATTTGTAGGACAGAAGGGTTTGGGACATAGTCACAGCCGTGCGGTCTCTCCAGAATATTCTAGGAAAGCCCCTAGGTGGCAGGTATTGTGTTTCCTTCCCGTACACCCCAAGAACTGTCAACAGGTCCACAGTTAAGGGCTGTGTGGCACCCTTGCCCTGGGGAATCTGATGAGTAAGGGCATTTGAAACGGGGAAAGTAAGATTTCAAGCTTAACTCTGGTCTTTGGTACATAGTGATTATTGAGCAAATAATTATAAAACAACTACCATTCATCTACTCTTATTAAAATAGTGTAATTCCATAAAATCTGTTGCTATAAAATGTTTTATTCTTTCTCTTGTAGCAAGTCCAAGATGTAGCAAGCAGTCCACCTGAGAGCTCCTTCCAGAAATTAGCACCCAGCGAATATAGGTATACTTTATTGAGGGATCGAGATGAGCTTTAAAAACTTGAAAAACGATTTGCAAGCCTTTCAAACAGCAGCATCAACTTACGTGGTGGAAATAGTAAACCTATATTTTCATAATTCTATGTGTATTTTTATTTTGAATAAACTGAAAGAAGTTTTGGGTTTTTAATTTTTTTTCTCCCCCTGACTCAAAATGCATTGTCATTTAATATAGCCTCTTTTTAAAAATCTGTTAGGGATAAAAAAAAAATAATAAAAATAAAAACCAGAGGCCTATCTTTGCTTTAAATCTGTCCTGTAAAATTTTTATAAATCAAGTGAAAGGTGACATCGCCAGAAACATACCGTGAACTCGCACTACTAGGTTAGGGAGGACTTAGGGATGTTTCCTGTGTGGTATGTGCTTTTCTTTACATATGATCAGTTCTGTTGGTATTTCATTATCACATTTCTCAAAGCTAAGAGGGTCTATATTCTGGATACGGGGAGGGGAATAAATGAAAATTTTCACACTGTGTACTGTGTTTTACTGATTGGTCGGATATTGCTTATGAAAATTCCATAGTGGTATTTTTTGGATTCTTAATATGTAACTTAAACATACTATGAAGAGGAGGAGAGCCATAAGCCAGAACATTTGGCAGGAACTGTCCTTACAAATTAAGAAAAAGAAAATGAAAAGTGTTATTAAATTTCTATGTGTTTGTCTAACAAAATGGCATATGGATGGCATTTAAAACTTTGAATTATACCTAAATCTGAGCTACTAGTGGAGCAGGCAGGTTACCACTGTTGAACCAGATCCCTTTTAAGGCTCCTCCTATCGTGACATGTTCATTTCCAAAGACAAAAACCAGCAGAGAAATTGTACTTCAATAATTCTAACCACCTTCTATCTTGTAGAGTCTTGTTCTGGATGTATAGATCAAAAACAAAGACAATAAGGCACATATGTTTTTAATTTTTTCCATTGTAAAATTGTTAGAGGACCTCCCCACTCTAGATTCCCTGATTTCCCAGGCCTGCAGTGTATAGTCAAATGGGTCCCTGTGCCAGGCCTCAATACTGCTAGGGAACAAAACCAGAGGGAGAGGCCCCTCAGTGTCATATCAGGAAGCCCAATGCCAGAGGACAGACAGGTTCAAAATTGGCTTTCCTCTGGGCCTGGGTTGGTGCTATAGGCCAAGAGTCATTTTATACTTGGAGTCTAAGTCAATCCCAGTTTGGGGAAAGATTATTTTTAAGCTTACAAGGCTGACATGTGCCATTATATGTAGTGTGTAATATATGTAACATCTTCCAATTCTTTTAAAATAAAGTGAATATTTATAATGCATATTTAATGATTGTTATTTTAAAAAAGCCTAGAATTCCTAGTTATGCATGACTTATCCATCATTTCATTCAGAATAGTAAATGTTAATAAGCTGATAAGGGGCATGTTTAGTATATCTTACCAGGTTGTTAACTAGAAAAGCAGGACAGAGCTTCCTCAAGGTCGGGTCTTAGTTCTGTTCAATTCCTTGCTTTTAATCAGTACCTTTGAAATCAAATTTGTAGCCTTCAGGTCAGAGAACAGACCAAATCTAAGGCAGTGAGAATGAAAATTCATAAACATTCAACAAGGCAGCACACAACACCGAAAGCAGCATATGCAGCTAACTGGAATAAATTTATAATCCTGTAATTAGCTTTAAAAATATTGTAAATAAAAGATAACACTCAAATATTGGATTGCAGAGAGCTGACTTGAGAGTAGTTCTTAGGAGAAAGGCCTCAAGGAACACATGTTCAATGTGATCGAATATAACTGAATGGCTGTTAAAAAAGATTTGAGGCTGCATTATTTACCTTTTATGTGTATTGGGACTCAAATGTCTATTGAATGAAGGAGATGCAAAGTGATGTTGGATAAGTTTTGTACCCCTTAAGGGCTGAACATTCATCAGGACTTGGTGCCCAATTTTATTTAAAAGGAAAAAAAAATGCAAAACACCAAAATGCATTAGGGAAAATAAGTTTTTGCCATAGGGCTAGTGCATGGGGTGGGGAAGGGGGGAGTGCTGTGGCTAAGAAAATGAGAAAGGAATTTCAAGAATGGGAGCTGATTGTGCGGGGCCTTGAATGCCAAGCTAAAGGGTTTGTACTAGATCTTATGGGCAGTAGAGATGCACTAACAAATTTTAAGCCAGAAGTATGCTCATATTCAAGTTTGAGAGGGAATACTGTGGCAGCAGGTCTAGATACAATAAAATGGGCCACCGCAGGAGACAGAATAGCCTGAACTAAGAGTGATGGCAGAGATAGGAACAGATCTAATAGATGGCAAACATGTAGATTCCACAGGGATTTGTCACCAGCTGGATGTACAGAGAGAACTTGCAGGAATCTAGAACTCACAACTTACCCATCTTCCCATCTGAACTCTGCGTCAGAGGATATTACATTTATCGAATCGACTTTGGGCCTGAGGCTCCTCAGCTGGGGAAGGGAGGGGGGAGGATCCAAGACTAAAGAACGGCTGAGTCGCAAAACCAGAAAACTAGAAGCAGTCCCTTCTTCTTGTCAACCTGCTACCTTTTCAAGTTTTTCAAAAATTGGTCTAGTACTGAGGGGGGCCATAAAAGGATGAAAATTTCCTTTAGAGGAAATTCTAAACATTTTTTAAATAGTTAAATGAACGTAGAGAGGAAGATAGAGAATAGGCATCTAAGCATCTCCTAGAGCTCCAGGATGACGTTGCCAAAGGTCACATACAAAAGAAGGAAAAACTGGCATGATAGAGGCCAAAAAGAGTGAAATATGAAAGTGTTTTGAAATATTAAATCTCAGGATGAGCTTAAATTTGCAGAAAGTGCTAAAGTTGCCAAGAAGCCATTAAAAAAAAGAGAAAAACCTGGGGGCAAAAAGAAGAGATGAGTTTAATGGGTTAATAATCAAGAAAAGCAGAATAACTCACTATTTTTCTCTGATGAGATCTAGGCTAGCGGGGCCAAACTGAAATGACATAAACAAAAAAGCAAAAATGAGAAATAAAAACAATCTTGCCACCTTAACTAAAAAATGTCAGGGCTCTTAAGACCAAACTTCAGTGTCCCAAAGAGCTGCTGGAAGTTACAAGTGCTTTCTTTTAGCAACTACTGGAGATTTTTGAGAAATCATGCAAAATGTATAGGTGATAGAAGACTGGAAATGAATAGTATTACAGTTTTCAAAATAATTGTAGTTAAATGGCTTTAGCTATTTTTCTAAATAAAACATCTCATTGAACCAAACAAATGTTTAAATAGTCTATATTTGGAGAAAAGATTTAAATAGGTGATAAGAAAACAGTAGTCAATTTTTAAGCCCAATATTTACAGACCCTGAAGACAGTAAGTTGTTTCAGAACTTAAATTGTTTTATGCCGATGACAACTGTTTTATGTGTTCATTAAAACAGGTTGGATAGGACCTCTGCTTGGCCACTGTTTTTTAGCTGTGTTTGAATTTTTGTATGTATTTCCAAGTAATAAAACTATATTTATAAAATATTTCTATATTTTAGACCTCTTACTAATTCAACTTGTCATAAATATCATAGTGTGAACATTTTACTCTGAATCCAGATGACCAGTAACAAGCTTTTCCAGTTTTAATGTTATTTTTTATGTTACTTAATTGTACTTGAATCAGAATGAGAAGATACATGAATCCATATGCTGACAGCTCAAGCCTGGCCTTTAGCTGAAGTGTCAGAAGCTCCATCTCACAGAGCACACGGGGGAGGACTGGCCTGCCCTTAGGCTTTGGAGAGGAAGAGGAAGAGTGCAGCTTACAAATTGCTTTTCTAAAATGTCCTCATGGGGCGCCTGGGTGGCGCAGTCGGTTAAGCGTCCGACTTCAGCCAGGTCACGATCTCGCGGTCCGTGAGTTCGAGCCCCGCGTCGGGCTCTGGGCTGATGGCTCAGAGCCTGGACCCTGTTTCCGATTCTGTGTCTCCCTCTCTCTCTGCCCCTCCCCCGTTCATGCTGTGTCTCTCTCTGTCCCAAAAATAAATAAAAAACGTTGAAAAAAAAATTAAAAAAAAAATAAATAAAAATAAAATGTCCTCTTCTCTCCTCCTCCCCACTACCTTGCCTAATAAATTCTTTCTATGCATCCTCCAATGCCCAGGACAGTTCTCACCCACTGTGGTCCCACAAACCTTTGTTTATGTATTTTAGAATACCCAGTCTAGTACACACTGTTGGAAGTACACGTATCCCTTTGTCTTATCACCATGTGAGTGCCATGAAGGCAGGAACTCATGTCTTTGTATTCCCAGCAACCTGGAGCACTGTAAGATCAGTAATTCTATGATGAAAAAAAAAAAAAGCCAAATTCCATAATAAATGAACAAAGGACAAGAAAACATCATAACTAGAATGCACTCTGCCAAGAGAATTAATAGCAGCTGTCCTTTTTCTCTCTTAATATCTTACTGTAATAGCAAAGCATTGCTAGGTATTGCTAACCTGCTGTTTCCCAGGTCTGGGCCACTCAGGTAAAAGACCATGTACTTGCCTATCTTGCGCTGTGTCTCATATTACTTACTGGGGTGGGTGATAGGAAGCTGTATGGCCACTCTTGATGCCATGTGTAAAGTTGCACATGCCATAGGGAGGATCAGATCAGTCTTGGAAGCCTGGTACTGTGACTGTTTTCTTGCCGTAACCACTGCCCAAGAGGGCATCCCTAAGCTGTCACACAGAGAGGGAAATAGAACAGGGCATTTATTCTGACTTATCAATTCTTCCTATCTTCATAATGAGCATGACTTTCTGATTTAACACACTGCTTAACAGTCTATTTCAGAATTTTTCTAGATTATAAAGTAAATTACCTGGTCTGTGGCTTCTGAAATAGAACTTTACCTCTTAAATTTTAGAATTTTGCCTAAGTTCAGTGTTCTGGCACCTTTTCTATTTTCTGGTTCCCCCAAGATTACTGGTAGTACTTTATAATCACATCCACAGTTCCCACAAACCTTAGGAGGATGTTTTTTATTTTTTATTTTTTTTTCAACGTTTATTTATTTTTGGGACAGAGAGAGACAGAGCATGAACGGGCGAGGGGCAGAGAGAGAGGGAGACACAGAATCGGAAACAGGCTCTGAGCCATCAGCCCAGAGCCCGACGCGGGGCTCGAACTCACGGACCGCGAGATCGTGACCTTGCTGAAGTCGGACGCTTAACCGACTGCGCCACCCAGGCGCCCCAGGAGGATGTTTTTTAAAATCTAAGCCTAGAAACAACAAATTATTTTAAAACAGTTTTTTTTTTTTTTGAGGGGGAGGGAGGGAATAACCTTGCACTTATTTTCATTGCCTTTATTAATAGGGTGACCATGTAAGTTTATCATCCAAACCAGGACATGTGAGAGTGAAAGGAAGGACTAGTAATAATTTCACCACGACAACAGATGCAAATCAAGACTGTCCCAGGTAAACTGGGATGTATCATCACCCTATCATGTTTGGATATCATTCTTATCAGAGATGAAAAAGATTTATTCCCAACCAGTCACCTGTCATCATTATGCCACATTCTTTTTTTTTTTTTTTAGTATTTATTTTTGAGAGAGAGAGTGAGAGCAGGGGAGGGGCAGAGAGAGAGGGAGACACAGAATCTGAAGCAGGCTCCAGGCTCTGAGCTGTCAGCACAGAGCCTGGTGCGAGGCTCCAACTCATAAACCGTGAGATCATGACCTGAACCGAAGTCAGAGGCTTAACCAACTGACTGAGCCACCCAGGTGCCCACACCATATTCTTTTTTTAGAAAGTCCTTTTAAGAATTCCTGGTATTTCCATCAAGTTTCCACTCATTTTAGGTGGCTCCCTAACACTATTCTTACAGGTCCATGATACTTTTTCATTCATGTGTTGTTCCTTTAAACTTTGGTTAAAAATAACAATTACAATAACACTTGCCACTTACATTTGTGCAGTTATGATGAGCCAAGCTCCATTCTAGGCACTTAAGATGTACTAATACTTTTAATCTTCATGACCACCCTGTAGGATAGGCAAGGTATCAACAGGGAAGGGGCGATTCAAGAAGGGAAGGCTAAAGAAGTCCCAAGTTGTTGACCTTCACTCTAACCCAAATAACAGGCCACTGTTATGAACAATAAAACCTAGGGAGGAAAGAAAGGGAGTTAATGTCCATGGGGAATTAGTAAGTGCCAAGCACTTTATTCCTTTTCTTCCCTATCAGCTCACTGAGAGGCTGTTTGGTGGGTAAAGTACAAGAACTTGGGTATTAGAGACCTTGGTCAAAATCCTGTCACATGCCTACCTCTTTTCAGTTCTGCCCTTTTTGAATTCCAATCTCTGCCTCACAGCAATTAAAATCTTGCTTCTACTTTGTCTCAATACTAGGCCATCAGATTATAAATCCTTCTTGGGTGCCTACTATTCTGACCCCATCAGTCCTACGGTAAGAAAGAAGATAAACCCAATTTTTCTACACCATTTCTTCAGTGAGTCAGGTCCTATATCCTAAGTCATGACTTTTAATTAGAAAAATAGAAACACCTTTACCTCCAAATTCTGAAATTTTCAGTTCATGGCTCCCACGTGCTGGAGGTATTTTCCAGATTTCTTCTGTTGCATCCCTCATTCCTATGTTAATATACAAAAGTGGTACTGAGCAAAGGTTTGAAAGGTCTTAGAAGGCTTTTTCACATTTCCATACATATCCCTGAAAGATGGAGCAGCACACGTACTATGAGCCCATCATTTGTCATCTGGAAGTCACTACTGGTGTGTGTGTGTGTGTGTGTGTGTGTGTGTGTGTGTGTGTATGATTTCTTCCTTCTCATCACTGTTATTTCATGCCATGAAATACTCCAAGAAGCAGGTGATAAAGTCCCTGCCCTGAAAGCAGCTTACAGTCTAGTTGGGGAGATCCAACAACCACGGACAATAGATGTTTACAACTATGAAGTTGTAGAACATCGCAGAATTAGCCCCAAGTGAAAATGGGAGCCAATGAACTGCAGTGATCAAGAAAGAGAGATGGAAAACTGGACCATGAAAGTCTTGGACAGTCAAAGGTAAATTTCGTGACTATTTCTCAGTGGGTTTTCAATAAATATTTATGGAATGAATAGCAGGACAGGAAGAAAGCAGGCATTCAATATGAAGCAGGGGATCTCACAGCAGAGAGGCAAGAAAGCACAAATCACTTCTTGCATGTGGGAAAGAAAAGCAAATAGGCTGCATACACTGAGAACCCTGGCAAAGGTGAGGTTTATTACCAACTTCACCGGCCAGGAAGGCAAAACGAGGAACTCTGAGGGTTGTAACAGTCTTGATCTGAATCAAGGCAACCCATTGATTCCTTTAAACAAAGAATTATTAAGTTAAAAACACATATAATACCACTCTCTCTGTATTTCCATCCTACCAGCTTCATCGCTCACATTTAACTCCTTGGTTTTCTGTAAGCACACTATGCTCTTTCATGTTTTCAGCCTTACGTACATGCAATTCCTCTGCCACCTCAAAGGCCACAACTCTGTCTTCAGTCAGGCATATCTTTCCTGCAGGTACTGTTCAGGTAACACATGTCCCACCAAGCCTCTCCTGTTTCCAGGCAGAGCAAATCACTCCGTCTTAACTTTGTTCATTCCTCTTTTAAGGTACTTACCATGTGTTACTGTGACTTCTTGCTTTATGGATCTGAATTCATTAGCCAGAATGGTTCACAAGGGTAGATTCTACAGGTCTAATATTTTTCTATATATGGCCCTGGTACTCAACACATAACAGGCATTCAGTCCAATCTTTGTTGAATGAATTTTATTGCATGTTTCCTTATACAAGCACCACTCAACAACATAATGAATTCAGTAAGCTTTACAGAATTTGTAGAAATTCTCACCATTGGGCCTTTTCTTGTGCTGACCCTTGCTAACATCAAGGGTTTAACAATAAAATGGAAACTATGTTTAGGAGATTTACTAAAACGCAGGTAAACATCTTTTTAATGATTAACCATAATACAAGAAAATCTCAAGTACTTGAGAAATGTATGAATAACATGTACTCTTGAGTTGTTTTTCTCAAATATTTATTAGTCAAGTTTCTCAAAGGAGCTGGACAATGGTCCATTCAAGCCTGGAGTATCTATGTTGCTGAAAAAAAACCCCCCGCTTTGGCTAGGACATACACAGGCAACAGGACTGACATTGTTTTGGAGGTTAAGAAACTGAATATAATTCCTTCTGGGGGGACAAAAGGTTTTCCTTAAGAAACAACTTTTGGGCTAACTAGTTCTGTAAAATGTATTACAGAAATTATTTCCGTCTGGACAAATGTAAACAGTTTATTGCCAGTTTGTAACTTCACAGAAAAACTTTAAAATCATTTTTGTGGAATGTCTGATTCTCAGTGGCATTGTCAGATGGGGAGTAGTTGAGTTTGAAGAGATAAAGCTGGGGCCGGAATATGGCAAGCTGTGAATGCCAACCGAAGGGGTCTGAACTTTATCAAGTATTCAGTGGAGCCACTGACAATCAGCAGAAAAATGGAAGACGGACCTAGTTCTCACTCTTGTGGCAGTGATGTGAGGAATGGCTTAAAGTTGGGGAAAATGAGGCAGGGGGTGTATGGAAATACAGTTTTTTACTAGAGTGATGACCATGAATATATTTATAAGTAGATGCAACTAACATTCAAAGTAGAATTGACAAGACTCAGTAAGTGGCTATGTATAAAGAATGCAGAGAGTCAAGTTACTAACCCCTAAGGTTTATGGTTGGCGAATCCCTGGCTGGAGCAGGAGAAGGCAGGCACCCCTGAGAAAAAGCTTACTATGCAAGAGACAAAGCCAAAACTAGCCTCTGATCTCCTGATTCCCCACCCAATTTCCTTTTCACTATTGCTATTGCCTGGTTTGGAATGTTAAAGCTGGTCTGAAAGTCCATAAGCCTCAGCAGGCAACTTAATATGACATAACAAAACCTCAGTTAAATTACTTTGAGGATTTTTTTTCTTAGACCTTGGTTATAATTCTAGCTGTGGTGCTAACTAGCTTTGATCTTGGGTAAATCATTTGCCTCTGACACCTTTTTACATTTTTATTCAATTTATTTCTTTTGTTAAATTTGCACATAAATATTTTTTATCTCCAAAAATAAATAATTTCTTCGAGGGTGGCAATGTGGATAACATATGGACATTTTGCCACTGATTGTTTATAATACCCAAGAAGTTTCTCTGTAAAATGGTGTCAAATTAATGAATATAAATAGTGAGAACCACTTGCTAGAAACAAAACGAAGTGTTGTTTAAAAACACAAACAGAACCTCAATTGTTTACATTATCTTAGGATACCGGGGAAGCTTTCCTACCTTTTATGAGTCCTCTGACTACTTACGAACATTGTCTAACATTCATAAGTACCTGAGAACCAAAGACATGTTATGCTTGATTACAAGAGAAGAACATGTCCATTTCACAGGAGAACCTTTTTCCCAAGCTTTACATCATTCTTCCTCCCAGATTTCAAGTGGCAGCAATGAAGGGCAAAGGGGGCCCTGAGAAAGACCTTTCAGTTTTAAGTTAACACAAAGCATAGGTTGGTTTGGTTTCCGTTTTTCACTGGAGGAAAATGTTATACATGATTTATGTATATTTCAGGCTTCCTCAACTTCCTGTGATTGATATTACCAGTATTCAGTCCTTACTCCTGTGCAAACTACGTAGGACACTTACAGGCAGGCAGGCAGCCCACAGAGAAAGGTTTTTGGACTCATAGGATTCTCCCTTTGCAGCATTCAGCATCAATAAAAACTAAAAGTTCTTGCTCCAGGAACTCTGGCCAGCACACCCCCTTTCTGGGCATCCTTAGGTTACTAGCTCCAGAATAGGGGGGTAGGAGAGCTAAGCCAGTAGAAGAAAAGCAAAACTGAGAAAGGGAGAGAGGAAAGGTCACAAGGACAAGGGAGTGTAATTTGTGACTAATAAACACCGAGGTGGCTTTTCTGTGTGTTTGATAAAATGTCTTTGGAGATGATTTCAAAAGAAAAGTTTCAAAAATGTTCTAAGTAATACTAGCATCACTACAGTAAGTGCGTGGCCTCCCAAGGGTACCATTTTAAAGGAGTGTAATCATTTGATTCTATGAGTTATGATAGATTTTGCAGTAGAGTTCATTGTTAATATCAAAAAGCACTGCTTAAGAGATGGCTCTAACCCATGGAATACAAGAAAATTTGTAGGATGTGCAGGTGGAATGGAAACATTTTTAATTTCATAGTCTAAGGACCAAATTCAGCACTGGGTACTTCTGCATCAGCCACTATTGAAAACTCTGAGGATGTGGGACACTTTGTGACAAAAGATTAGGAAAAAAAAAAAACCCACTGCAAACGAATGGCATATGTAAATTCACAGCAAGCCTGCCTTACAGAATAAATTGGGGTTTGGCTGAAGCAGGACGAATGGCCTACCTCAATTTTATATACAGAAGTAGCATAGTAGGAGAGTAATAGAAATTTTTGTAGTTCAAGAGACCTAGTGAACATCCTGGCTTCAACTTTTTACACCTGAATACCCCCCTGCAAATCATGTAACATCTCTGAGACTCAGTGTCCTTACCTGTAAAATGCCTAGTGAAGTGCCTGGAAAACAAAAGATATTCAATAAATATCAGTTCCTCCATTAGGTGTTTTCTTCTTTTCAAACTAAGGGTCACAATCCATTGGTAGATTATGAAATCAATTTGGTAGGTTGCAACCAGCATATTTTAAAACTGAAACAATAAAAAGCATCAGAGTACCCTACACATAATGTCGTTCCATTATGCATATGCTGAGTTTTGATATAAATGCATTTTTTACTGTGAGTTACAACCAAAAAGTTTCAAAGTCTCTGCTCTACAGAGAAATTCTCAAAACTGTTACATCACAAAAGTCTTCAGGAAAAACAGTCTTTAGGAGCACTGCCTTTATCCAAATGAGCCTCAGTACATTCTCCCCACCCCCATTCTGTACTTTTCACCCGTGACTTCTTTATTTTATAACTGGAAGTTGGTACCTCTGTAAATTTTAAGAACTTAATCAAAGTGCCCCTTATCTTCTAATGTGATCTAGTAAAAATAAGACATGAATCACAGAGAAGATGAACTTAATCTGATACTGTAGGGCATTAAATTCAGTTTAAGATTGGTTTCTGTGTCATATTGTCTAATTTATACCTCTAAACACTTGATAGGTTGATTAAACACTTCCAAGAAATTTCTACAAAAAGTTAGCTATTAAGTTCTATTATGGGGAAATTAGATACAATTTCTAAATAATTTTAAATTGTAAAACTTTTTAAAAGGGCTGTAACTTGCCTGAACATGAAGACTGCTAGAGTAATGTTCCGATCCTGACGACTACTGAAAACCAAAGGTCTATATGGGAACATGCAGTGGGAGTATAAATGAGATCCCCAGACGAAATGTGAGCTTCAGTTACAGGCCTCCTCCCTCCTCCAGCTCCAGTGTAAAACTAGTCCCTGGTGCTGTTCAGCAGGTGGGCTTAAAACGCATAGCCAAGTTGGCAGAGTAGGAGTAATATGTCGAGATGAAGACTGGGCCACAATGAAGGGAAGAATACTAGAAATTACAGAACTCAATGACACAGCTCAATCTTGATGTAACTCTACCTTAAATTTGTAATTTTGGCTGGCCAGGCCAGATTGGCCATTATTAGAAGTACCTATGGGACTGAAGTTTAGCAATCTTGTTTTAAACAAGGACCCTGGGTGATTCTGATCCTCACTCTGGTTTGAATACCCTCTGTTAAAGGGACAGCGAGGATCAGAAAATATTTAAAAAGGTGGAGTTCCAAATATCCCAACCTTACAGGAATCCAATATCAAATACTGGATTAGAATCCAACACTTATTCAAAGCATTTCCTTCTTGGCATTATACTAAAGATACAAGTCAACAGTTAGCAATACTTGATATTTTCCAGTTGTTGAATGACAGTAAGAAATGGTGCTTTCTCTTCATTAGAATTCATTGGTGAGTGGGACGTAAAGTGATGAATCACTAATTCTACTCCTGAACCATTATTACACTATATGTTAACTAACTTGCATTTAAATAAAAGGGAAAAAAAAGATTCATTAGTGACCGTCAAGAAAGTGGGAGAGAGAAAGGTCTGTTTAGATTAGACAAAGAAGTAAAAGGTAGAATTAATAAAAATTATTAAGAGTAAACTCAACAAGAGAGAAGTGATAAACCATTCAACCACCTGAGGAATCTGGTTCCCGAGCTGACACATTTGGTGGTATAGGTGCCCATTCCTCTGCTCTCAGAAAACAGTAAAAATTAAGGCAAAAGGAAGTTCCTTCCTATTTCAAATGAGTTGGGGGTGCAGAATGAGGCTACCTGTGATTTTGAATTCTTTTCTCCCAAATTTAAAATCCCTTTGCTATGTGATAAGACAGACACTAGGTTAGGCTGGGCCATGCTTGCTCTGTTGGGATTAGCACCACAAATCCTTCGTGAGGACGGAGTCTTGGCACCAGGCTTTGTCTATCATCTTGAATGTGAGAAAAGGCAGGCAAGAACGCCATTCTTGGGAAGAAATAGCAGCTGCGAAAAGTAAAGGAAAGCACAGGAGACAGCAGAGCCTGGGGAAAGGATGGCCATAACAGAGGTGAGGTAGAAAGCCCTCCTCCAAGGGCCAGCCAGAAAGACTTAGGGCCAGAGAGTCCTGTGTGGCAGGGCCATCAGTCTCCTGAAACTGTAAGACGTCCCTAAGAAATGATCCGGTGTCCCCCTACCTTCTGCTTATTTATTTTTTTTACCTCAAACTCTAACAATGTTGGAAATATTTGGAGATTTCTCTTCCCTTTTTTTCTCTCTTTCACCTAGAGGTTACAAGTAAGGATGATTGGAAGGAAACAGAGATGGGAGACAGTAAAGAAAGCAGATTATGAGAAAAGTCCTCATTACACATGGGTAGAATTCACCCCACAAGTCAAAGGACTGTTCAAAATTACAAGGGAGGGAAGGCAGAGGCCACTGGATCTTTGAGGGGTTAAGAGACAGACTGACAGAGCAAGCTCAGTGACTGGCTTAATAGTCTCCTACCACTTGAGATTCTGTGTTCTTTATTTAAAGAGAGACAGAAAGAAGAGTTCAGAAAAGAAGCCAGTGTCACAAATTAAGTTACCTGAAAGAGAAGTTGCACCTCTCTTTCCATTTTCTGACACTATTAGTGTCCGTCACCAGAAAATACAGGTGACCAAACTGCAATAAGGTTCACCAAATGGACTCCACCATGTAGCTCACCTGTTCCCCCTCGTGAGATCCCGACTTCCTTATTTGATAAGAAAGGCTCCTAAACTCCCCATTCTTTTCTTTGTTAATGGGCCAAATAATCTCCTATGTTTGGGAGATAAACAAACATATTTATAAGATACTTAACCCTAGGGTCTCCAAGTCAGGGTTATAGAATAAACTAGTCTTCCATAACCCATCATGTCCATACATCTCAAGTCTTATCAGAGTTGTAAGCTCAATTTTCACATTTCCAGGCAGAAAACCTGCTCCTTGGCAGTCTTTAAACTTTACCCGACAACACTACACACCCTCATCCCAGGCTCCTCAATCTCTAACATCTCCATTAACACTCCAGCAAACAACAAAATATATCCACTTATCACAGTTCAATCCCACTTGAACATCTACAGCCACTATCTTGATATAATCATGTTCCAAAACTGACTGAGTGTCCAACAGCAGCAAAGGTCCTCATTAGGATAGACATGTTGGCGCCAATAAGACTGAAGTTGGGTTTTAACTGCATTTTTTGTCAGTTTGGCTGGGGAGATCTGGACAGCTGGAAGTGAGCTTCTCCATCATTTTCTGTTTCTTTCTTTGTATCAGTTTTCCACCTGTGAAGCCCAACACCCCACCACCAAGTGCAGCTGCAATTCCTGCCACTTTGAAGCCTGCAAGGAGGCCAATCGGACCCCCCACCACTCCTCCGATCAGTGCACCTGCCACAGGCAGAGCTGCCAGCTTGTATTTTGCAGCCTGTAAAAAAAAAAAAAAAAAATTCAATTTAGAAATTGAGTTGAGAATATCTGCCTGTGGTGATGTGCATTTTCCTCTCATTACTCCTGGCAATGCCTCTTTAACTCCTGGTACATAATTAACCCTAGAGATTGGGGAGTGGGGGGAAGTATTCCACAGGTACTACAATTGCTCCTGATCTCAGAACTCAGAGAGATGAGCTACAAAAAGTGGACTGCTACAAATTGATTTTACTTGCAAAACAATCAATCCACTAACTATCTAGCAGGCTTATTTCAACAGTTTCAGCTGCTATAGATACCCCCAAAGCTTTTATGCTGCACAGAGATTATTCCATGCTGTATACCTGGGGTTAAAAGCAATATTCTATGGAAAACAGATGGTCCCATCTACCCGTACGGTCACATCCTTACACTTTTGCCCCTACCGGATTCTGGCAACCCTCTACTTCATTCCCTGCACTTCTGCAAATATGTCCTTATAACACCAAAATGTCTTCTAGTGGGGCTTTGGTTTATTCTCTGAAAAATTTCTCTCCCGACAGAACGAATCTTGAGAGTAAAATATTACAACAGTCATTGATTTCTTGCACTACCTATGTGTCATTTGTTCCTTATTTCCTTAATTGCTGGTTCCCTCCACATTAAAGAGAGCAGATCAATTGGGTTAATACTGGAGATTCCTGGGAGCCAGAGTACCATTGATTTGTCAGCAGGAGCAGAATCTTACCTTCCCCAAGTTTTTGGTTCCCTCTTCAACATTCACAGCAGCTCTGTTGACATGGTCTTCAATGCTGTCAATCTTCTCCTGCTGAGACTAGATGCAAAGGAATTATGAGTGAGCAGTCCTGCTGGGGAGCAGCAGTCAGCCAATACACAGTACTTTAATTCCTGTAATCAGGGTCCCGTGTACTGCAGCCTTGCTGTCTGAATAGTGGTTCATTAATAGTGTCTGATAAACTATGCTGAAAGTACAAATTCACTTGTATTAAAAAAAAAAAAAAGGGCGACTTAATTATTAGGTAATAAAAGGGTGGCACCTTTATAAGAAAAAGGATCTCACACTAAAATCCATTCAAACATACAAACATATTATTCTCCAAATGAACTACTTTGTAAGAGAAGAAAAATCCAAATAAGCATTTACGTGTCATGTGGAGGTTGATGAAAAACAAAACAAAACAAAATGAAACAAAAAACCTTTCTCCTAAGTTACCTTTTTTGAAGATTCAAAGATTTAAAACAGGAAAATCTCCCTTAGGAGTAAAACATGCTTAGATCCAATGAATACAAATTATTACATTTTAGGAACGAGAAGACAATATGGTTTGATCTGTCATGAAATCTTTCCACTTGTGATATGCAGTAGGGGGCTGCGGATGAATTCACTGTCCTGAGTCTCACACCTGTACACTTTAATACATTTTAAAATCATGACAAGTTAAAATATTTCCGATCAAATATATTAATAAGGCATTCTATGAAACACGGCAGCACCTACTCTGACACGGCAACCTTGTGACTCATGGAATCTCTGGGCACAAGGAATGATTTTTCCCTGAAAGGTGTGAAGCCCCACTACATTTCTCAGAAGTGGTTACTGAACTTCAGCTCAAACACCTCCAGTGACAGGAACTCATTACCTGCCACAGGAGCACATGCCCACTTTTAAAAAAGCTTTATTTAGACAATTCACCTACAATATGTGCCCATTTTAAGGGTATAGGATGATGAGTTCTGATGAATGTATAAACACCTGTAACCACCATCACATCAATATAGACTGTTCAGGTGCTTTTTCAATTCACTGAAAAAAAGAAGAGAATCCCTCTTTGATCCCAGGTAAATCCTACTTCTACAATGACTGTGAAATAATTCAACTTTAATCCTGAAGTATTTGCCCGCTTAACTTACACGGAATCAGATGTAACACTCTTCTAACTCCAATTGTCATTCAAGAACATGAAATGCAATCAGCTGATTTTTCCCCACAGTTGCTTCCTGTCAGCATTACTGACATTCCTTCCCTTCCCATACACCAAGTGGGTACCTTTTCACTGTCAGACCTTTCATGGTATCCCTTCATTCCTGTGTTCTCCACTGCTATCTTGACATCTCTAACACAATCCCTGAAAAAGTCCCTTATCAGTTTTCCTTTTCACATTTCTGTCGGACACAAGTACAGCAATGGTTCTCATGTGTTCAAGAGCATGCCTGCGTCGCCTGGAAGACTTCTGAAGGCACGGACTGATGGGGCCGCTCCCTGAGTTTCTGATTCAGTAGACTTCGGGTGAAGCCTGAGAATTTGCATTTCTCATGAGTGCTGCAAGTCCATGATTCTCACACTTTAAAACCCACTAATGTATGTACATAACTGGTAAGGGCACAACCTTTGGCCAGATGTCCTGTGTTCAAATCACAGCACTGTGTGCCCATGGACAGATTACTCCAGCTATCCAAGGTGTCAATATTGTCATCTCTCAAGAAGGATAATGATATACCCCATGGAGTTGAAGTGAGGATAAATGAGACAGTGACTGTGTGAGGAGAAAAATTTACAAAGTCATTCTCATCTTCTCAAGAAAGCTTAACTCCCATCTTTCTTTTCTAAAAAGCATATTAAACTCTTTTCTATGAAGCTTGAAAATTCTTGGGCATGAAAACCTTAGATGTCTCCTAGCCATTCATTCATTCATTCAGTTTTTATTTTCCTCAGACAAAACTTGTTTAATGTTAGCTTTCTTCTTCCAACCCATAGAAGCATAAGTGCCACCATTCATAATATCCAACCTGTAGGGATTTCTGACACTGGATTTCTATCACTGTTTCTGTTTGGGACATCCTCAACACTTTCCATTCTTGCCTGAAAGTCTGGGCCAGCAGATAAATCACATGTGTGATCATCAACCTCCACATCCTGATGAGCTGATGGGGTAGAGGGAAAATAGCCAACATGTCTCCTTTCTCTCAGTCTCCAAATGATTCCATCAAGATGATGGAGCCTGCTAGGACTACTGTCATTTCTATACCCCAAGTGTGATCCCAAATCTTCAGGGAAACATTTTTTTAATGCTCCTTCCAAAAAAGGTTGGACACTGCAGCTCTATGATTGTTTTCTTTTAAAATAAAGTAAAATTTAAAAATTAAAAATACTTTTAAAAAACTGGGGCACCTGGGTGGTTCAGTCAGTTAAGTGCCTGACTCTTGATTTAGGCTCAGGTCATGATCTCACGGTTTGTGGGATTGAGCTCTGCCTCTGGCTCTATGCTAACGCTGCGGAGCCTGCTTGGGATTCTCTCTCTCCCTCTCTCTCCCTGACCCTCCCCTGCTTGAGTGCTCATGCACACTTTCTCTCTCTCCAAATAAGATAAAATTTAAAAAATTTTAAACATAATTTTAGTATTTTTTCACAAAAATATTTTGGTATAATTGGAGAAAAGACCACAAGACAGAACTAAGCGTGAGACCACTGATGCTCCCCTATCACTGCAATCGCCAGTACTCGATGAGGTCTGTCTGACCCTGGGGAGTAGCCCAAACCTGTGAGTACTTATTCACTACATCAGGAAGCTTGCTTAAATATGGACATGGAGATAAGGCAGAGGGTGATCAGCAACTATCCTGGAATCAACAACTGCCCCTCAGTTGTACAGACCTGCCTCTCCCCTTTTCTTCTTAGTTTGAATCCCAAACTTCTCCTGTATCTTCAAATTCTGCTTCGTAAGTAAAGAGGACTCAATGACACCATCACAATTAGGCAGCAAATTAGTGTCAGTTGTCAATCACTGCCTATACACAATGCCAAACTAGATCCCATCAGAGCTGAATTTGGTCACTAGTCCACCATGCCCTTAGCTCTTTATGTTGGGCCAAACGATACAACTACACAACCTTACCCCAGTACAGGAAATCAAGCTCCTAATAATGATGGCTTAGAAGTCTCCTCACCTCTACCTACCGACCTCCCCGTTTTGCTTCTGATTTGCTTATGTCTGCTTTCATCTGCTTGGGCCTCCCACATTTAACAATCTTGAAACTCCTTTCTTGACATTTTATACTTTGGCCCCTCATATAAGTTCTTGGCATCCCTTTAAAAGGAGTTAGACTCCTCTTTTTAAAGGGAAAG
The DNA here is from genome assembly GCF_014898765.1 of Herpailurus yagouaroundi. NCBI lineage: Eukaryota > Metazoa > Chordata > Mammalia > Carnivora > Felidae > Herpailurus > Herpailurus yagouaroundi. The sequence goes on along the minus strand of NW_024412401.1, from coordinate 25,641,189 downwards.
ACGTCTCAAAATACTCTGAGAATGTGTCTGTGGATTTCATTTTAAGAAACACTGAATTAGGTCTCCTTATTTACCTGAAAAAAATAACTGAATCTTAGTGAGCAGTTAGAGGAGCACTTAAGAGTCTTAAAAAAAAATGTGATTAAGTGAATATTTGTCACTTGTACACTCAGCATCCTCTATATCCACCAAACAGTAATACATTCAATAAATCCATCGCCAAATCTATTTACATCAATAAAAATGCCCTGCCTTGGACAGCCTTGCTAGTAGTTGTGCAGTTTTATTAACGTGCTAAAAGCTATGGGTTTAAGAAACTATTGTCAAAACTGTGGTTATTTTCCTTTATTCCTGACTCAATTCCAGGCATCTTTCAAGGCTAGCTCTAGTCTTAGATATTGGTTAATCCAGGGAACACTGAGCTATCCTGGTTCTGAATTCCAAAAGTATATAATCTATAATTCTTTTTTTTTTGTAGTCTATAATTCTTAACCATATGCAATAAATAATACACAGAAAAGCTCAGAAACATACAAAGACTACTATATACAGAAATTCAGGATTATATTGGCCTAGATAGAGTATGCAATAAACAGAGCAGAAGTAGCATGTTGATATCATGGGATTCAGCAATTAGGAAAGAGGTGGTGGCAAAAATGTAACTCTAAGGAAGGAGCCAAAGAGGGAATCATGTAAGCAGGGACAAAAGCAGGAATGCAGTTAGGGTCAGTAGAAGGGAAGGGGATATTACTTCAGTTAGTCCTCCCATCAATTTTACAAAACTCACTATTGTCAAACAACACCCTGAAGGCCAAACAGGTAATAAATCTGATTAATCTGATATAATTCATTACATCCCAGTTTTTATGCATCCAGAGTAAAAGCCATAGGGAATAAAGTAGAAGGTAGAGACAATATTGGACCAGCAGCAAGGGTGACATGCCATTGTGTGACAGGCCCAGAGTTCTTTAAATTTCCCTTGACAAGAACTAGGGCAAGTTCCACAGTTATAGGAACAGAAGGCACTTGAGCAATTAAATGCTGAAGAAAAATGAAGGGTGCTTAGTAGATACTAATTTATTATTGGAGCACACCTGGATTTCTCAATGGTTTTGTAGGTTCATTTTTCATTATGGTAAAAAAAATGTATGTGTGTGTGTGTGTGTGTGTGTGTGTATACACACACACACAAACAAAAACACACACATATATATAATATATACTTATATATTATATATATATGTATACATAAAGCTTACAATTTTAACCATTTTTAAGCGTGAAATTCAGTGGCATTTAGTACATTCACAATGTTGTGCAATTATCATGACTATCCTATAGGGTTTTTCTTTTTTTTTTTAACTATTCTCCATTCTTCATTGAGCTTAGCACAGTACTATGCACATAGAAAGTGCTCCAAAAACACATGGTTTATTTGTCTAGATACTATCATGTCCATGTGATGATAATGAAAGGGATGTGGTCACTCTGCTTATGTTCCCAAGTCATTAGGTGCCTAAATGGAGCTTCTGTGAGTCCCTGACCATGTGGTCATGAGAACTCAACCACCCTGGGAAGAGTCATCAGGGGTTCTCCTTTGAGCTTGTGCCTAATAGCATTTTGTCCCATGTCCTCACACAGATTATTATAAATAGGACATTTGTATAGAACTATGGCTATAGCCAAAGTCTTTCGACACGAACCTTCCTTGATTATGGGTTAGGAGCTTCTTACGGTAACCTAATCGGATATATAACTGTTAAATGGCCACAAACTCTCAATTTTCCTTTCATGTGCCTATTCCACTGGAAGGGAAATATATTTGTCTGGAATGAGAAGACTTTGTACATGTTTAGTTTGTTTTTTAAATCAACTGTATTGAGGTATAATTTATATAATAACAGATTTTAATGTGTAGATACCAATGACTTTTGGCAAATGTATGTTTGTGTAACCATACATGTACAGATTTTAGAAAGTGCATTAGATCAGATATTATGAGTTACAATTAATTCTGAAACAACAAATATTTTGGGATTCTTGTCGTATCATTACCTTTGATATGCAAGTATATCGATAGATTGTACAGATATCTAATCAAAAAACTTCAAGCATTTTGCTTCTTCTGATTTAGAAGCATCAAAAAAGGAAAATGCTTTAAACAATCTACTGACATTCAATTTGAGGCATTAGATGCCAAGAAAAAAATACAAAAACTAGAAAACAAGCAAAGGAAGGGACTAGCACTAAAAAGCCCAGAAATCATATTCTAGAAGGAGCATATTAGAGAATCAAGAACTCTTAAAAGAAAAAAATATGATGAGGTGGGATAGGGTGAGGAAGGAGAGTATTGGTCTCAAGAAGATGAATAATTTTATATGGAAAAATTACCAAAGTTGTTCAGTCTATGGCTCCAAGAGGGCAAAAGTACCAGAGGGAAGTTATTATAGGGCAGAGCTTACACAGGGAAGAACTTCTAAGAGGTAGTCTTCAAATAGAATGGCTGAAAAGGCAGCCTAAACCCAGCAGAAGAAGAGAAATAATAAAGATCAGAGCAGAAATAAACAATATAGAATCTTAAAAAACTGTAGAGCAGATCAATGAAACCAAGAGTTGGTTTTCTGAAAAAATAAACAAAATTGACAAACCTCTAGCCAGGCTTCTCAAAAAGAAAAGGGAGATGACCCAAAGAGATAAAATCATGAATGAAAATGGAATTATTACAACCAATCCCTCAGAGATACAAACAATTATCAGGGAATACTATGAAAAATTATATGCCAACAAATTGGACAACCTGGAAGAAATGGACAAATTCCTGAACACCCACATTCTTCCAAAACTCAATCAGGAGGAAATAGAAAGCTTGAACAGACCCATAACCAGCGAAGAAATTGAATCAGTTATCAAAAATCTCCCAACAAATAAGAGTCCAGGACCAGATGGCTTCCCAGGGGAATTCTACCAGACGTTTAAAGCAGAGATAATACCTATCCTTCTCAAGCTATTCCAAGAAATAGAAAGGGAAGGAAAACTTCCAGACTCATTCTATGAAGCCAGTATTACTTTGATTCCTAAACCAGACAGAGACCCAGTAAAAAAAGAGAACTACAGGCCAATATCCCTGATGAATATGGATGCAAAAATTCTCAATAATTCAACGGCATATAAAAAGAATTATTCACCATGATCAAGTGGGATTCATTCCTGGGATGCAGGGCTGGTTCAACATTCGCAAATCAATCAACGTGATACATCACATTAACAAAAAAAAAGAGAAAAACCATATGATCCTGTCAATCGATGCAGAAAAGGCCTTTGACAAAATCCAGCACCCTTTCTTAATAAAAACCCTTGAGAAAGTCGGGATAGAAGGAACATACTTAAAGATCATAAAAGCCGGGGCGCCTGGGTGGCGCAGTCGGTTAAGCGTCCGACTTCAGCCAGGTCACGATCTCGCAGTCCGCGAGTTCGAGCCCCGCGTCGGGCTCTGGGCTGATGGCTCGGAGCCTGGAGCCTGTTTCCGATTCTGTGTCTCCCTCTCTCTCTGCCCCTCGCCCGTTCATGCTCTGTCTCTCTCTGTCCCAAAAATAAATAAACGTTCAAAAAAAATTAAAAAAAAAAAAAAAAGATCATAAAAGCCATTTATGAAAAGCCCACAGCTAACATCATCCTCAATGGGGAAAAACTGAGAGCTTTTTCCCTGAGATCAGGAACACGACAGGGATGCCCACTCTCACCACTGTTGTTTAACATAGTGCTGGAAGTTCTAGCATCAGCAATCAGACAACAAAAGGAAATCAAAGGCATCAAAATTGGCAAAGATGAAGTCAAGCTTTCGCTTTTTGCAGATGACATGATATTATACATGGAAAATCCGATAGACTCCACCAAAAGTCTGCTAGAACTGATACATGAATTCAGCAAAGTTGCAGGATACAAAATCAATGTACAGAAATCAGTTGCATTCTTATACACTAACAATGAAGCAACAGAAAGACAAATAAAGAAACTGATCCCATTCACAATTGCACCAAGAAGCGTAAAATACCTAGGAATAAATCTAACCAAAGATGTAAAGGATCTGTATGCTGAAAACTAGAGAAAGCTTATGAAGGTAATTGAAGAAGATTTAAAGAAATGGAAAGACATTCCCTGCTCATGGGTTGGAAGAATAAATATTGTCAAAATGTCAATACTACCCAAAGCTATCTACACATTCAATGCAATCCCAATCAAAATTGCACCAGCATTCTTCTCGAAACTAGAACAAGCAATCCTAAAATTCATATGGAACCACAAAAGGCCCCGAATAGCCAAAGTAATTTTGGAGAAGAAGACCAAAGCAGGAGGCATCACAATCCCAGACTTTAGCCTCTACTACAAAGCTGTCATCAAGACAGCATGGTATTGGCACAAAAACAGACACACAGACCAATGGAATAGAATAGAAACCCCAGAACTAGACCCACAAACATATGGCCAACTCATCTTTGACAAAGCAGGAAAGAACATCCAATGGAAAAAAGACAGTCTCTTTAACAAATGGTGCTGGGAGAACTGGACAGCAACATGCAGAAGGTTGAAACTAGACCACTTTCTCACACCATTCACAAAAATAAACTCAAAATCGATAAAGGACCTGAATGTGAGACAGGAAACCATCAAAACCTTAGAGGAGAAAGCAGGAAAAGACCTCTCTGACCTCAGCCGTAGCAATCTCTTACTCGACACATCCCCAAAGGCAAGGGAATTAAAAGCAAAAGTGAATTACTGGGACCTTATGAAGATAAAAAGCTTCTGCACAGCAAAGGAAACAACCAACAAAACGAAAAGGCAACCAACGGAATGGGAAAAGATATTTGCAAATGACATATCGGACAAAGGGCTAGTCTCCAAAATCTATAAAGAGCTCACCAAACTCCACACCCGAAAAGCAAATAACCCAGTGAAGAAATGGGCAGAAAACATGAATAGACACTTCTCTAAAGAAGACATCCGGATGGCCAACAGGCACATGAAAAGATGTTCAGCGTCGCTCCTTATCAGGGAAATACAAATCAAAACCACACTCAAGTATCACCTCACGCCAGTCAGAGTGGCCAAAATGAACAAATCAGGAGACTATAGATGCTGGAGAGGATGTGGAGAAACGGGAACCCTCTTGCACTGTTGGTGGGAATGCAAATTGGTGCAGCCGCTCTGGAAAGCAGTGTGGAGGTTCCTCAGAAAATTAAAAATAGACCTACCCTATGACCCAGCAATAGCACTGCTAGGAATTTATCCAAGGGACACAGGAGTACTGATGCATAGGGGCACTTGTACCCCAATGTTCATAGCAGCACTCTCAACAATAGCCAAATTATGGAAAGAGCCTAAATGGCCATCAACTGATGAATGGATAAAGAAATTGTGGTTTATATACACAATGGAATACTACGTGGCAATGAGAAAAAATGAAATATGGCCTTTTGTAGCAACGTGGATGGAACTGGAGAGTGTGATGCTAAGTGAAATAAGCCATACAGAGAAAGACAGATACCATATGGTTTCACTCTTATGTGGATCCTGAGAAACTTAACAGGAACCCATGGGGGAGGGGAAGGAAAAGAAAAAAAAAAAAAAAAGAGGTTAGAGTGGGAGAGAGCCAAAGCATAAGAGACTGTTGAGAACTGAGAACAAACTAAGGGTTGATGGGGGGTGGGAGGGAGGAGAGGGTGGGTGATGGGTATTGAGGAGGGCACCTTTTGGGATGAGCACTGGGTGTTGTATGGAAACCAATTTGACAATAAATTTCATATATAAATAAAAAAAAACAAAAAACAAACAAACAAAAAAAACAAATAGAATGGCTGAAATAGAAAGTATCCCCACGCTGTAATTGTTCAAAAAAAGCAAAAAACCATCTATATGGGAAGCTGGGGCAAGAACAGAATTGGATTAGCTGACCTTGTAAACCCTTTCCAATTCCAGTTCTGAGACTGTGTAATCTAGGGACTTTTATCCTTAAAAAGCCAGGCATCAGGGAAACCATAACTCACAGATGTAAAACCCCCAAATCACAGTTTGATCAAAAACAAAGAACTAGGGGTGCCTGGGTGGCTAGTTGGTTAAGCGTCCAACTCTTGATTTCAGTTCAAGTCATGATCTCATGGTTCATGGTTTGTGAGATAGAGTCCCACACAGGACTCTGCGTTGACAGCACTGTGCCTGCTTGAGATTCTCTCTCCCTCTGTGTCCCTCCCCTGTATGCATGCTCTCTCATTAAAAAAAACAAAACAAAACAAAACAAAAAAAACTAAACCTAGACAAAAGCATAAGCAGACACTGGTTTGTTCCTCTGTGTGCACACAGACATATACACACATACTCATATAGCCAACCTTCCCATACTTCCTGGGAAGGAAAAATAAGAATAATTAGAAAAATAATGACAGAATCTATTGTCTTTCCCACCAAATCCACTTTATGTTCCCTGATCTGTGTTAACAATGTCACTGGCTACTCAATTATGCACAATAAAGCCTGATGTTTTGAGTCTTCCATCTTCCTTCAATTTCTGCTAAGCCTACCCCAGAAATACCCCTCAGCTGGCCTTTACCTTTATATTGTATTGCCATTGCTCTTGGTAAAACTCTTGCTATTGATCCTTAACTAGTCATCCGCCTATTATAACCCCCCTTCCTGAGGTCATTATTCACACTGCTAATGGTAATCTTAACTGTTAGCAGTGTGAACCTGCTTATCACTCTAACCTGCTTAAACATTTATATTTGCCAGGGGAGAGGGGAAAATGGGCAAAGGGCATTGAGGAGGGCACTTGTTGGGATGAGCACTGGGTGTTGTATGGAAGCGATGAATCACGGGAATCTATCCCCAAAACCAAGAGCACACTGTATACATTGTATGTTAGCCAACTTGACAGTAAATTGTATTTAAAAATTTTTTTAATATTGGCTCCTTAATGCCTACAAATTAAAGTTAAAATTCTTTGGTGTGGCCCGCAAAACCATCTCAATCTGGCTCTCACACTCCCTGCTTTGCTTGCCCATAGTATCTCATCCTTTGGTTTTATTGCAATCCTGGTCATTCTTGAAAGGCCACACACTTCTCTATTCCATGTCTTCAGCTGTTTTCAAAGGCACCCCTCCCCACTCCCATCTATGGACATTGTACTCAATTTTCAAGGCTCAAGCAAATGCTACCTATCTTGTGAAGATATCCTTAATACTTCTACCTCACAACCCCTGCCTCCCTCCCTTGGAATTAAATGCTTCTCTTAGGGCTGATAACACTTTCCTTCAATCTCATTTTTGCACTTAACAATCATGTTTGAAATTTCAGTTTTTGGGGTCCAAGCTTATCTCCACCCACTGTAAATCCTTGAAAGCAGAGAACAGGTTTCATCTATTTCTATAGCTAACCTTGTCAGACCCCTGGTGCCAAGGATCTAACACAATACCTTCTATATAACAAATCTCTGACAAATGCTTATTAAATTGATTTGGAAGCTGAGGACTGTTAGACTTTTACCCAGGGCTCAATACCAGTCTTGAAAATTGTAACTTCTATTAAAATTCTAATAAAAAGCCTAGTAATTGATAAAAAGCCTCTTATCATACTTATCTAACATTTCTAAGACAAAAACTATTATACTTACATTCACTAGGAGAGAGAAATCAGTGACCAGTTGGCTAAGTTCAATTAAGTCCTTAAAAAGAGAGAGAGAAAAAAAAAGTTACTTATTTTTATGCCTCACAGCTACCAAAATGAAAATAATTTTTTACATACCGCTTCTAAGCTTTCCCATGATTCTGCAGCATTTTGATCTCGAGGAATTTCAGGCAACGCATATACCTGAGTCATATTCTGAGGATCATCTTCAGCCTCAGCAGTATGAAATGTTCCTGAATGAACATAGCCTCATGTTTAGGGTTTATGTGCTTTGTTAGAAAGTGGATAGCATAAATCAACTTTATAAAACAATTTCCATGTAAAATGCTAACTGAATTCAGACTAAAAGTAAATTGATTGTTCTATAAAAATAGATTTATCTATGGCAGATTGTTCAAAAGTTAACTTTTTTCTTTAATTGTTCTACAAAATCACCTCGAAAAAAATGGCTACAACAAATGCCATCTACCCAATCTGAATAATTAGAGCTAGATGTGGAAGAAGCACTGAAGAAGAACTATTCTATTTGGCCAACATTCCACACAGAGATACTCAGTAGAAATAGGTTTCACATTTTCAATGCTAAATCATTAACCCTTTCTTTGGGTATTTTAGTAATAAATACCAGATTCATAAGGTGTTAAAAGTAGGAAAGTGATGTGTTTTTTTGCAATGAAAATCATTTTGGGTAACAAATTTGTCATCAAATGAACACCACGTGGATCTTTTCATACATATTGTCTATCCTTCTCCTCATTTTTCTAGGCCATGTCCTAGAAAGACATTGCTTTTGTCTTTTCTGAGTCTTAAAAAGTCACCATGGCACTTGGGTAGCTCAACTGCTTAAGCAACTGACTCTTGGTTTCAGCTGGGTCATGATCTCACATTCGTGAGTTCAAGCCCCACATCAGGCTCCATGCTAACAGCATGGAGATTTCTTTTTCCCTCTCTCTCTGCCCTTCCCCAGCTTTCTCTCTCTCTTTTCCTACTCTCTCTCTCTCTCTCTCAAAAAATAAACATAAAAAGTCATCGACCCACTAAGGGCTTCCTCATTAAAACTGCTATGATGATGAATTAATTTACACTCCAAACTCTACCATCAAGTCTTTATTTCCTTGTATTGGTTTTACCATTCATGCGTTAAACTGATACATACAGAATGTCTACTAAATGCCAATCAGTGTGCTAGGGTACTACAGACACAATGGTAAACCATAAAAACAGTTCCAGGGAGTCAACATAGTATAATGGTTAAGAGCATGGACCTAGTCAAAAAGACCTAGTTTAGAATCCAGGTTTGGCTATTTATTAGCTCTTTGACTCATTTTCCTCATTTTAATTTTTTTTTAATTTATATATTTTTGAGAGACAGAGCATGCATGTGCATGCATGCAGGGGAGGGGCAGAGAGAGAGGGAAAGAGAGAATCCCAAGCAGGCTCCACACTGTCAGCATGGACCCCAACATAGGGCCTGAACCCACAAACCATGAGATCATAACCTGAGCCTAAATCAAGAGTCGGACGCTTAACTGATTGAGCCACCCAGGAGCCCCTCCTCATTTTTAAAATGAGGTGAATGAAAGGGGTGCCTGGCTGGCTCAGTTCAAGAGCATGCGACTCTTCATCTTGGAGTTGTGAGTTTGAGCCCCACGCTGGGTATAGAGGTTACTTAAATGAATAAATAAAAACTTCAAAACATTAAACGATAAAAATAAAAATAAGGTGATAGATATTTACTTTGCACTGCGCCTGGCTTAAATATTCAGTACAGATGGGTTAATAAATAGTTACTACTAAAATAAATAGCCATTGCTACTGCTGCTATTATTAATGGAGCTTACCATATTATGTACAATACAGACATGTTAACAGGCAAGTTCAGTATAGTCTGATAAGACCTATGGTATGAGTAAATATGGAATGCTATGTGAGCACAAAAGAGAGGTACTTAACCTAGACTTAGGGAGGGGAGACTAGTTGGAGGTTTTGAAGCTGAAGGCTGAGGATGAACAGAAATGACATAGGTGAACCCAGGCAAAGGTGGAGGGAGAAGCAGAGACTATTCAGGTCAGGGAGAATAATATGTGCATAGGTTTGGGAACTGAAAAGAATTCAACTGAAGGGCAGACTATTAAAGAGAAAAGCAAAGGATGAGGAAAAAAATCTAAGGTGACATTATTCATGGCATTATAAATTATGTTAAAGAATTTTGTTTATCTCATAAGATCAATATGGAACTATTAAAAGGAGTTGGAGACTACTGGGAAGCTGGAGGATGCCATAATCAGATTTCAGATTTAGAAAGCGAACCATAGCTACAGGGTGAAGAATAGATTAAGGATGAAGTTGAAAGGTAAAAAAAATTAGAGAGCAGAAAAACCAATTGGGAGACTTTGCAGTAAGTCCAGTGCAAAATGATGATGCTCTAGGACAATGGCAGTGGAAATGGAAAGAAGAGATCTGAAGGTCTAATTTCCTTTTGTCCCCCTTACTTCAAGCTCAAAATACCTACCACTTTAATGTTATCTGACCACCTACTGTGTTGGGTACCAGAAATAAAAAAGTAATACAAAGTAGATGCTCTTAAGGAACATATTCTAGAAGAGTTACACATACAAAGAGATAATCCTAAAACAATAAAAGAGTACAATGGCATTTAGATAGAGGGATATAGATACATACAGTATTTTGAGAGTTCCAAGTCTGGGATGGCATCTGACCCAGCTTGGTGTGGGTGTGCAGTTTATGAAATAGCTTCCTAAAAAAGGTGATCTTACAAGACAAAGAAAAAAGGTCTTCAAAAGAACAAACAATATAGCTTAACATAAAAATCAGCAGGTTGGTCTTGCCAAAGGATAAAGCAGAAGGCACAGAGTTACAAACACAGAACATTAAGTAGATGTTTAGGAGGGGGCTTGCAGGCCAGTTAAAGGCTTTGGACTTTATCTGACAGACAGTGGAGAGCTACTGAAGTGTTATAAGCAAGGACATGACATAGTGACACGTGATACCTGATCCACTCCTAAAAGTCATTGTAACTCTTTAAATTCACCTTCTCGATTTCTTTTTTCATCTTAGTCAATAATTGATGGCATGTTATAAAACAGCATTACTATTTTACTTTTGAAACTTATGAATGTTTTACCTCTTGAGGAAAATAATCTGAATTGTTTAGGAAGGGCATAGTAGTTGATTAAAAAATATTTTGTAGGCTTATCAGAATTGACAGTGTTCTTTAAAAAAAATTTTTTTTAAATGTTTGTTTATTTTTGAGACAGAGACAGAGTGTGAACAGGGGAGGGGCAGAGACAGAGGGAGACACAGAATCCGAAACAGGCTCCAGGCTCCAAGCTGTCAGCACAGAGCCTGACGCGGGGCTCGAACCCATGAACTGTGAGATCATGACCTGAGCCGAAGTCGGACACTTAACTGACTGAGCCACCCAAGCGCCCCACAGTGTTCTTTTAATTTTGAATTTTAACTTCTCTGAATACATTTCCTTATCTTACAGGAAGAGCAAAAACATCAGATACGGAGTAGATTTTACATTACAACATTATGACAAGTATCCAATATTTTAAAAGCTCTCTAGGGGCGCCTGGGTGGCGCAGTCAGTTAAGCGTCCGACTTCAGCCAGGTCACGATCTCGCGGTCCGTGAGTTCGAGCCCCGCGTCGGGCTCTGGGCTGATGGCTCAGAGCCTGGAGCCTGTTTCCGATTCTGTGTCTCCCTCTCTCTCTGCCCCTCCCCCGTTCATGCTCTGTCTCTCTCTGTCCCAAAAATAAATAAACGTTGAAAAAAAAATTAAAAAAAAAAAAGCTCTCTGATTTTTACAAACGTTTAAAAGAGTTACTTACCCTATGTCCTAACATAGCACATAAAGACACTTTCATTTTCATGTCAATCAAGATAAATGAATTACTCTAAGACCGCTCTTCCACTTAATATTTCTATTGTAATAAGAACTCCACTTCTTTAATAAGATGATGAATAATGATAACTTTGTTATCATTAACAGACCAAATGTAAAGCAGAACTTTATAAATAGAACACCCACTCTATGGATTTTTATAAGCCATAACCCTTATTCTATTACAGAGGATTTAAATGAAACTGCCAGGGTATACAACAAAACGAGGGGAGATTGTCATACATAAATTCTTGACCTAAAAATTGAAGGGGTGGGAAATGTTTGGTATTTTAAGCAAACATAAAAGATTCCCCTTTGTAAAAAATAAGAAATGTTTAAGTCACTTACGTCTCACTTGAAACCAAACTGCGTATGCATCTTAGTTCAAATGGAGTCTGAGAACAAAGAAATCTGTTCTATTCCGGGGAAAATCCTGCTGTAAACTTACAACTCTGAACATCACTAATCAATGTGAGGCATAACTAACAATTAAGAAAGAAACCCTTTAATATCTACAACTTCTGTAATTCATTTATTCCAGCTTATATTAGAAATCAGTACCTCAGTGAATATTTATTGACTTTGAACTTTCATAAATTACTACAGACATGATGAGGGAAAACACTGAGACAGATTATAGCTGCAGGAAAGAAGGATGAAGAATTTATCCTGTCCACAGAAGTGAAAATTGCTATTGTTTTATATGATGAAATAATCTAAGATAGTTCCATCCACATGACAACTCCAAGTGTAAAGGGCAGGTAGAATACATACACGTCGCACCACTGTTTTTCAAACTCCAGTTTTAAGACCGTATTATTTACTACAAAACCTTATTATTTACTACATTATTTATTATTTGTAGTAAAAATATTAACATATTTTTAGTTGTTAATAACACAGACATAAGATTTTTCCCTTCTCTTTATACGTCCAAACATTCTTTGTCTCTCTCCATATTTCATTGAAAGGCAATGATTCTACTAAGAATTACAACACAACATATAAAAAGTTTCCACTAAACTTCACTATGTTTGGGAAAGTTTCATTATAAATCTAAATTAATTTAAAAGCATTTCCTGAATTTTTCATTTTCTGACAGATTAAAAATAGTGAAATTAATCTACTGATCATCTATATCAACTTATCTATCAAAATAAAATGACTTCTAAGTCACGGCTTAACTTAGTGGTAAAGGAGGATTTTTAAGAAAATTAAAGCCAATAGAAAATATATCTTCTGAATAATATACAAAACTATCCACGTGTTTCGCAAAACTGTTCACCACATGTATATATACCTGTGATAAAATCTGATATTTCATCAAATTCAATATGCAGTCTGAAGTTCCCAGCAGTTTTAAGATTGGATTCTTTTCTTTTGTGAATATTTGTTTAAAATGTAATAAGATTCTGTTCCTATTGCACTGGTGAGCTGCATGTGCCGGATGGGGAGTAAGAAAGACAATGATTGAGAGAAGCACTGATTCACTCTGTATGACCTGATACACCTTTCTAAATACAAATCAAATTTGTAGGCTCATCACTTCTCTTGGTGGGAAGCAATGCTAAAAATGAAACTAGACACACAAGTGAAACAGAAGGGAGCTTCTCAGATCAAGCAAGATTGGCAGAGAAGATTTGCTTTAGGAACTCTCAGAATCTGGACAAAAGAAACAGCAAAATCATCACAGCTTCCTCCTAAACTTAATAAGCTTCTTTTACTCTCCAGAGAACATAAAACATCCTATTCTACTTGTTATTTCTATCTGTAAATGAAAAAACTATTTTTGTATTTCGATCTCACTCATGGAAATGTGGCAACATTGCTCCTGAATCTCTGCTGATATTTCCAACCAATTTATTTAGAATCAGATTGAATTTTTAAAGGAAGAAGTATTTTAAGGCACTTAACTTCTATGCAAATCACATTTTTCTGTATACGCTGTCACTACTATAATGAGTATCTAAAGCAAAAACAAAGAAAAACCAGAAAGCACAGATAAAAACATGCAGGATGACAGAAAAGAGTCCACAGCCAGAAGACCACACGTGGAGTGAACCGAGTTCCTACACCACTATTAAGGTCTTATGTAAATTAGTTCCTTTGTTTTCATTATTCTCCACCTTTCCCATTCTCTCAATTATTTGTTAATAATATTTCTGGATTTAAGGCAACCTAGTACAAACTCTCACAGTTGGTGAAATACTCAGGCACTTGGTGAGAGAGTTCATTTAACTGCTTAATGTTGGCAATGGATTCAAAGTCAAAGCGCAATCTGACCATTTGGAATTTGACATTCTACTATTGTTTTAGGCACAAATTAGGTATTTTTTTTAATATAAATGGGTTGTCTCAATTTTTTTTTTTTTTTTTTTATAAATGCTAGAGGTTTAATTGGGTAGTTTCTCCTGGTGGCAAGTGATTAGGTCTTTAGCTAATTTGATGTTCCATGAAATGAGAAGTTTGAGAATCATTACAGATGGAAAATCCTCTGTCTCTGCCCCAATCTTTTTCATTTTCTCTGTACACATGTTTCCTCAAATTTTGCCAATATCTAATATATAGTTTTAACACCAGTTTCATACAAAGATATTTAATTGCCAGCAAACTGGGTAAACTGCGTTTTTCTAATAACCACCCAGTTTCTCTGATGATATTTAAATCCAAGTCTGTCGAGCCCAAACAGTCCTGACAGAAACCCAAATAATGCAATAAAAAAATGCAAATGAAAGCAAGTATTAGAATAGTATCATATTGTGAGAAACTGTCAGAACACAAAATTTTTGTTTCCTAGGTAATTCGTAGTGATGGGCAACTCAAAACTAAATAGCAAAAGAAACTGATGTCAGCAACTCTTTCCAGAAAATCCAACATATCTTCACTGTTGTTACCGCCATCACAACTGTCACAATGTCTAAGTGGGTAAGCTAGCTGCTTAATCACATGGAAGCCCAATTTCTCTAAGGCAAATAAAGTATCAGTTCACACTAAATGATATGAACAGCACTTAGCCTCATCAATACAGTGGTGATAAATATATATGGACAGAATAATGTAAACAGTAACTGGTTAAAAACTATCAAAAAGCACTCTTCCCAAATACTCTTCAAGCAAGGGGCTGAGTGTTAACACTTCCTTCTCTCCAAAACAACACTTTAGGTACTGGTTATCACAGAGCGTAGTGAGTATGGCACATCCGAAATTATAAAATTGTCTCCAAAAACATATTTATTTATTCACATTTATGAAACATTTATTAATGGCCCGCTATGTGCCAAGCACTACTATATGCTACGTACTGAGGATACAATAAAAGTAAGATTACCAAGAAAATCTGGATGATGGCCTAAATGTTTCCTCCAATTTCTAAATTTGGACTTCCCTATAAATTATTGGGTCATTAGTACTGAAAATATAACATTAAAAATAATCTAATTTTGGAGACAGGGAATGGTACAGGAGCCTCCTACATAAATGAAAAGAGGAAAACTCAGCAGGTATAATATCCTTCAGATTCTATTCTGATTTGTAATTTATTTATATTCCACTTTTTCCACTAAGATTTAAGGCAACTTAGAACATATGTAAAATGTAACAAGATAGCATAATTAAAGGGAAACAAAGAAGGAAAAATGAAGGAAGCAATTATAAAACAAAGCCAGGAGCTAAAAAATTGGCTTTTGGTAGTTAAAAAAAATTCAGATTTAAGCTTTCCAGTAAATAACTCAAGTAGAGAAACCTTATCAGTTATGCCATCCAGTACCCATAGGATTAAAAAAAAAAAGACCAACTGCTTTCAAGTACTACTACATATTAAACCAAGATTTTTTTTTTTTTTTAGTGGTCTTTATAAAGGTACTACTATCATGCAATTAACAATTATCAATTACATCCTTAAAAGAGATATAATGACAAGTTTTACCGGACTGTTTCTTTTTTTTTTTTCAACGTTTATTTTATTTTTGGGACAGAGAGAGACAGAGCATGAACGGGGGAGGGGCAGAGAGAGAGGGAGACACAGAATCGGAAACAGGCTCCAGGCTCCCAGCCATCAACCCAGAGCCTGACGCGGGGCTCGAACTCACGGACCGCGAGATTGTGACCTGGCTGAAGTCGGACGCTTAACCGACTGCGCCACCCAGGCGCCCCTGGACTGTTTCTTAAAGTATCACCTCATAAAAGCTGATAGCATGACCCCCAATGCAGATTTTCTTTAATGTCATTAAACTCAGAAAACTGAGCTGGGAGATAGATCTAACATCCACTATGAAAGAAAGTCAGAACGCCAAAGAAAGAGGTGTGCCTGATCAGGCTACTCCTGCACCAGGAGATAAAAGGGGCATACTCTGCAATCCAGGATGACATTCTCCTTAGGAAATATTATAACATTTGTTTTCATTATATAGACAAATAGGTACTTGAAGCCTCGAAGTTCCACTCTATACAGCACAGTCTTAAAATCTTTATCCTGCAAAACTTCTAGGGTATGCATTTCTAGGCACATTCAGGGTTCAACAATTCAGTAGACTGAAATAGAAGGTGATCCCTGGAGACTCACATATCTGCAACAGCTATACAAGATGGTGAACTTTAACTAAATGCATTACTATGATCAAAAATAAGACTTAGTACATTACCACCAACAGTCATGGATCTGGTCAAAGAAGGTTGTAATAAAGTTTCTTCATCATTAAATTGTTTCTTAAGTTCTTCTACAGATTCCAGATGGAGTTGAAGAAATTCTGCTGTTGCTGTTGATGCTTCTTCTTTAACAGGGTCTATCATTCTCTTTAGAAGTACTAGGTCATCCTTTCGGACTTTCAAACAAAGTTTCTCCATTTCTCGGATATTGGAACGGAGTTGCTACAAAAGAAAAAAAAATCATTAAAGCCACCATCTATTAATATGAAATATCTTTATTGTCAAAAGTAATCTGTGATAATGCTTGTAAATGGAAATAATACAAGTATTCTCTACGGCAGAAAGTATACCTTTTTTAAAATTTTTTGTATCTCTAGCCAAATTGAACTTCATGAGAACTCACATCCAGGTACTTTGAGTTTGTTTAGCATTCTTTTCCTTCATTAAATGTTATTATTATAAATAACACATGCTCTTCATAATAAATCAAACACTGTAGAACATATCTAGACAAAGTTGATGCCCGCCTTCACTGATCCCACCACCTCTCTTTACCTAGTCCTTCCACACATTTCCCACTGCTCATGCAAACATTAACATACATAGCCTTTCTTTTCACACACGCAAAAAAAGGATTACACTGTGCATAATAATCCATAATTTGTTATTCCTCACCCCAATAATATAACAATACCACCATGGATATCCTTCCATGGGTGTACCATATTCCACAGTATAGATGGAAAATAATGTATTCAATGACTCCTCCAAGTGATCAATAGTCATTCATGTTGTTTCCAAAACAGAAGTCCTTGAATATAATCCTAATATACCATAACAGTATATATCACTATTATAGTATATCCTATTATACTATACTTTGTAGGAATGATTTCCTGGGTGCCTGGGTAGCTCAGTTGGTTAAGCATCCGACTTCGGCTCAGATCATGATCTCACAGTTCTTGAGTTTGAGTCCTGCTCTGGGCTCTGTGCTGACAGCTCAGAGCCTGGAGTCTGCTTCAGATTCTGTGTCTCCCTCTCTCTGCTCCTCCCCCACTCGTGCTCTGTCGCTGTCTCTCAAAAATAAATGTTAAAAAAATTTTTAAAAAAATGATTCCCAAAAGTGAGAGTACTTAAAGGATAATGTGCATTCTTATTTCAATAACTATTAACAGTGTTTTCCTACCAGTAACAAATTATACTACCACCAAAGTATGAATGCCCATTTCCCTACATACTGCCAGTTGTACATGTTATCTCACTGTTGTTTTAATTCGCATTTCTGAGTGTTGCCAGATTTTTATCCAATGATTTCCCTCTCTTTTTAAAACCATCTACTGACATAATCATGGGGCACCTGGGTGGCTCAGTCGGTTAAGCATCTGGCTGTTGATTTTGTCTCAGGTCATGATCTCACGGTTATGAGACTGAACCCCACATCTGGCTCTGTGCTGTGAGTGTGTGGAGCCTGCTTAAGATTCTCTCTCTCTCCCTATGACCCTCTCACATGCTCGCTCTCAAAAAAAAAAAATCATCTACTGACATAATCATAAATTTTCCTCTAAGGTGCTTATATAACGAGCTACAGGCAGGTTTCATGGTATAGAGCCATCTTTATACTTCTGAGATAAACTCTTTCTAATCACATATATAATTTTTTTGATTCAATTTGCTAATAATTTATTTGGACTTTTAACACATCTGTTTGTTGTGCATGCATGTGCACACATGAACGGTGTGTCTATATTATCTCTCTCAGACTTAAGGTCACTTTAACAAATTTAAGGTTGTGCTAGTTTCACAGAATGAACTGTGGAGCTTTCCATTTTTTCCAATAGTCTATACTCCTGAAAAACATAAAATCCAACTATTCTTTGACAATTAAACACAACTAACTTGCAAGAATGATCTGAGTATGATGCTTTTAAAAATTATAGATCTCTATGGGTATTGAGGAGGGCACCTTTTGGGATGAGCACTGGGTGTTGTATGGAAACCAATTTGACAATAAATTTCATATATAAATAAAAAAAATTATAGATCTCTATATTATATTATTTATAATATATATTAATATAACAATTTTCATATAACATTTTAAATTCTTCTCCCCTGTTGTACTTCCACAGATACTAATGCAAATTCTGTATAATAGGACAAAATGTACTAATTTCTTTAATTTCTCAAGTACTTACTCTGAGTGAAGTGTTACATTCCATATTACTACATTCCACATTATTACATTATAGGAAAATCAGAACAAAGATAACTTGTTTAGGATTTACTTAATTATCTAGCAGCAAAGTGCAGTTAAAACCGAGGTTTTTTTAATTAAGTTTTTATTTTAATGCCAGCATAGTCAATACAGTGTTAGTTTCAGGTAAAGAATACAGTGATTCAACAATTCCATATTACACCCAGCACTCATCACAACAACTGCTCTCTTTAATCCCCATCACCTTTTTCACCCATCCTCCCAACCCACCTCCCCTCTGGTAACTATCAGTTTGTTCTCTATAGTTAATAGTCTGTTTCTTGGTTTCTCTTTCTCTCTTTTTCCTTTGACCATTTGTTTTGTTTCTTAAATTCCACATGAGTGAGATTATATGGTATTTGTCTTTCTCTAACTTATTTCACTCATCATTAATCTAACTCCATCCATGTTGCTGCAAATGACAAGATTTCATTCTTTTTTTATGGGTGAATAATATTCCTCTGTGTGTGTGTGTGTGTGTGTGTGTGTGTGTGTGTGTGTATCACATCTTCTTTATTCATCTATCCATGGATACCTGGGTTGGTTCCATAATTTGGCTATTGTAAATAATACTGGTATAAACACAGGTAAATGTATCCCTTTGAAATAGTGGATTTTAAAATTTTTTGTCCTAATGTTTGTTTATTTTTAGGAGAGAACAAGCATGAGTGGGGGAGGGGCAGAGAGAGGGAGGCAAAGGATCCAAAGTGGGCTCTGCACTGACAGAGAGCCCGATGTGGGACACAAACTCATGAACCATGAGATCGTGACCTGAGCCAAAGTTGGACGCTCGATGGACTGAGCCACCCAGGTGCCCCTGAATTTGCATTTTTGTATTTTGGGGTAAATACCCAGTTTGCATTCCCACCAACAGTGCACAAGGCTTCCCTTTCCTCTGCATCCTCATCAACACTTGTTGTTTCTTGTGTTTTGATTTTAGTCATTCTGACAAGTATGAGGTGATATCTCACTGTTGTTTTGATTTCCATTTCCCTGAGGATGAGTGACATTCAGCATCTTTTCATGTGTCTGTTAGCCATCTGGAGATCTTCTTTAGACAAATGTCTGTTCATGTCTTCTGCCCATTTTTTAATTGGATCATTTGTTTTTTGGGGTGTTAAGTTGTATCAGTTCTTTATATTTTGGATATGTCATTTGCAAATACCTTCTTGTATTCAGTAGGTTGCCTTTTAGTTTTGATGACTGTTTCTTTTGCTGTGCAGAAGCTTTTTATTTTGATGTAGTCCCAACAGTTCATGTCTTTTATTTCCCTTGCCTCCGGAGACATATCTAGAAAAATGTTGCTCTGGCCAATGTCTGAAAAATTACTGCCTGTGCTCTCTTCTAGGATTCAATGAAAACCCCGGTATTCTTAAAAGTCCAGCAATCTTTCCATTAAACTATAACCACAATTCCTATCTATATGGTACCTTAATATAATCTAAACTATCCATTTTATTCTAGTAAAATGAAAAACAATTCTGAAGGGGCGCTGGGGTGGCTCAGTTGGTTGAGTGTCTGACTCTTGATTTCATCTTAGGTCATGATCCCAGGGTCATGGGATCCAGCCCTGTGTAAAGCTCCTCTCTGAATGTGGAACATGCTTAAGGTTCTCTCTCTTCCTCCCTCCCTCCCTCTCGCTCCCTCCCTCCCCCCTTATGCTCTTCCTCTCTAAAATACATTAAATTTTTTAACAAGTTAAAAAAAAGCAGGGGCACTTGGGTGGCTCAGTCGGTTAAGTATCTGACTTCAGCTCAGGTCATGATCTCGCAGTTCGTGGGTTCAAGCCCAGCGTCGGGCTATGTGCTAACAGCTCAGAGCCTGGAGCCTGGTTCCAATTCTGTGTCTCCCTTTCTCTCTGCCCCCCTCTCACTCCAGCTCTGTCTCTCTCTCAAAAATAAATAAACGTTAAAAAAAATTTTTTTTAATTCAAAAAAAATCCAGAAAAAAATAGTTTAGCTGCAACCTAATGTATCTTGTAAGATTTTCTGGGTGGATCAAAAAGTTGTGTCTCTATCCTGTCATGATTCTATACTTCCTTTAACTTTATGTCACTCTTACCATCCCAATGTGAACTGCAAAACCTAAGGATAACTGAACTATAAATTAAAAATATGTGACCTGCAATCATTAACATGGAGAAATCATAGAACATACAGGCCTATGTTATCATCTAGTACAACCTTATGATTTTACAAGAGAGAAACTGGACTCCAGATGAGCACAGTGGCAGAATTAGGTCTAGAGCAAGTCCTGGAACAATATTATTGCTAACACACCACCATCTCTTGGCAATACAATTCTTTTTTTTTTTTTTTTAAATTTTAGAGAGCACAAGCAGGGGAGAGGGGCAGAGAGAGGGAGAGAGAATCGTAAGCAGGCTCCACACTGAGCACAGAGCCCAATGCAGGGCTCGATCCCACAACCCTGGGGATCATGACCCGAGCCAAAATCAAGAATGGTATGTGCAACCAACTGAGCCACCCAGACGCCAACGGCTGTATAATTCTCTTCCGAACTACAGTTGTAAAGCTTGGTTACATACTTGCCACATAGTCCATAAAAATATTTTAGGCAATATTATCTTGGAGAAGCATTAAAAAGTTTCTGCAGCTAATGACTATTTGCCTATGACATAGTCTTACTCTCTTACAGAATTTGTGCATCTGTTTATGCCCCAGTCAAATTATAGTGTCCAGAATTCTATTACTATGGGTGGAGGAGAAAATGTTAAGAGAAAGAAAGAAAATATCCATTGAACTCTATTTCTGATACTATACTAACAAAAACACAATGGCTGAATTTTTATCAACACTTACTATAAGGTGTCTGTTGTACTAAGTATTTATCTTCTTCATCTTGTTTTACCTTCACAACTTACTTCTGAAACAGGTATTACTATCATTCTCATTTTAAAGAAGAGGAAATTAAAGCAAGAAAAAATTTTGAAAGCCCAGGATTACACTTCTAATAAAAAGTACAGCCAGGAATCAAATCCAGGCTGCAGAGCATGTGTTCTGAACAACTTTTCTACATAGCTATAATATCCAACAGAAATATAATGCAAACCACAAATGTAAGCCATATATGTAATTTAAAATTTTCTGACAGTCACATTAAAAAGTAAAAAGAAACAGTTGAAGTTAATTTTAATGTTTGTATTTAACTCAATATATCCAAAATATTATCAACATGTAATCAATATAAAAATTATTAATGAAATATTTTACATTTACAGCACGTCTCAATTCAAACTAGCCACATTTTAAGTGCTCAATAATTACATGTGGCTAGGAGCTAACATATTGGACAATATAGCTATAGAGTCTCTCCAAAATCAAATAAAAGTAACAGGATGGCAAAACCGTATGTGAAAAATATAAAGTGGGTCTTTCTGCTTCTGGGTATAGCAAACTAGATAATTCAAAGTAACCCTCCCACCAATGACTAGTTAAAAAGCTGAAAATCACAAACAAAATTCAAAGGCATCAAAAAGCAAAGAAGACAGTAAGAAATGTATAGGTCTAGAATTAGACAAAAGTGGAAATCCAGAGAGGTAAGTCCTAAACTCAAGGCCACATTTGCTTGGGGGTACTTGCTTACCAGAGTGTTTGACAGGCTCACAAATTTCTTCTTTTTTTTTTTTTAATTTTATTTTTAATTTTTTAAAATTTACATCCAAATTAGTTAGCATATAGTGCAACAATGATTTCAGGAGTAGATTCCTTAGTGTCCCTTACCCCATCCCCCTTCCCACAACCCCTCCAGTAACCCTCAGTTTGTTCTCCATATTTATGAGTCTCTTCTGTTTTGTCCCCCTCCCTGGTTTTATATTAGTTTTGTTTCCTTCCCTTATGTTCATCTGTTTTCTCTCTTAAAGTCCTCATATGAGTGAAGTCATAGGATTTCTGTCTTTCTGACTAATTTCACTTAGCAAATACCCTCTAGTTCCATCCACGTAGTTGCACGTGGCAAGATTTCATTCTTTTTGATTGCCGAGTAATACTCCATTGCATATATACACCACATCTTCTTTATCCATTCATCCATCGGTGGCATTTGGGCTCTTTCCGTACTTTGGCTATTGTTGATAGTGCTATAAATATGGCGGTGCATGTGTCCCTTCAAAACAGCACACCTGTATCCCGTGGATAAATGTCTAGTAGTGCAATTGCTGGGTCATAGGGTAGTTCTATTTTTAGTTGTTTGAGGAGCCTCCATACCGTTTTCCAAAGTGGCTGCACCAACTTGCATTCCCATCACAAATTTCTGAGTAAAATACTCAGTGCTGGGGCCTGCTAAGTATAAGCACTATGGTGCTTTGAGCTGGGATCTGAAAGAGCTGTACCCTGAGAGTACAGGTGATCCTAAAATCAATCAGCCCTCAGGTGAGCTACAGTTTGGCTTCCAGTCTTTTGGGTAGTGTATAAAAACTTCAATGCCTGGGGGCGCCTGGGTGGCGCAGTCGGTTGAGCGTCTGACTTCAGCCAGGTCACGATCTCGCGGTCCGTGAGTTCGAGCCCCGAGTCGGGCTCTGGGCTGATGGCTCAGAGCCTGGAGCCTGTTTCCGATTCTGTGTCTCCCTCTCTCTCTGCCCCTCCCCCGTTCATGCTCTGTCTCTCTCTGTCCCAAAAATAAAATAAAAAACGTTGAAAAAAAAATTTAAAAAAATAAAAATAAAAAAAAAACTTCAATGCCTGAAACCATATACAGACAAGCATGGAAAATTAGTACCCTACTCTCACTCTTAAAATAAACTTTAAGAAAAAAATAAACTTTTTATTTAAGTAAAAATAAATAAATAAATAAATAAAAGTATGGGTAAATCTAGATGACCAGTAACTATTCTAAAACAGTAATAATCATACTGTTTATAATCATACTGGTAATAATAGTAACTTGAGGATTTTAAATATATGTATAAAATTAAAATATATAAAAATAGCATTTAATTTGGGGGGCACACAAACAACTAAAATATTCCAAGGTACCTGTATAATCTATATTGTTTATGGATGTTGTAATTTCCAGTAAAAGAGTATATAATTCCAAAACCAACAAGAACAGTTGGATCAATAAAAAATACAAGAAAGTGAAAATGGAGATGAAAAAGAACACAAAATACATGGAAGAAGTAGAAAGCAAACAAGAGAGTATAAGTTTTAAACCTAAATACATCAATAATTACATAAAACATAAATGGAATAAATGTTCCAGTTAAAAGATAAAAATTTTCAGACTGGAAAATATATTTAAATACATCTAAAACATATAGGCAGTTCAAAGTAAAAGGATAAAAAAATAAACCCTGTACAGCTGAACAACCTTGAACAATATAGGTTTGAATCTATAGATTGAATAAATTAGAATAAATTTGAAAAAGATTTTTTGTTTTGGTGGAGCTTGACAAGCGGATTCTCAAATGTATGTGGAATTGCAAGGGAGCCTGGGTGGCTCAGTCAGTTGAGCATCCAACTGCTGACTTCAGCTTAGGTCATGATCTTGCGGTTCGTGAGATCCAGCCCCACACAAGGCTCTGCATTGACAGCATGGAGCCTGCTTGGGATTCTGTCTCTCCCCACCGCCCCCCCCCCACTCCCCTGCCCTCCCCCAGCTCGCGGGCACACACACACTGTTTCTCAAAATAAATAAACTTTTAAAAAAATGTATATGAAAGTGTATATACAGGGCTGAGACTAGCCTTGAAGAAGGTAGGAGAACTTCCTCTATTATATACTGACTGATTATAAAGCCACAGTAACTAAGACAGTGTGCTATTAGTTCAAGAATAGAGACAAATACACCGATGAAACAGATAGCCAAGAAGCAACCCAAACATATATGCACTGAATTCATAACAAAGGTTCCACCGCAGGGAAGCATGATCTTTCCAAAACTCAGTGCTTGGTCATTTGGTATGCCTGTGGGAAAACGATAAAACTGGACACACCACTTCACATCATACACAATAATCAACCAAATGGACTGCAGACCTAAATGTGAAAGGCAAAACAATAGAATATCTTTATGACATTAGGGTAGGAAATACTTCTTAAATGTGGCATAAGAAAGCAACAAGACAAAAATTGATAACCTTGACTATATTAAATTAAATGAACTTCTAAGTCATTGAAGAACACAACTAAGACAATGAAAAGGTTAACCACTGAGTGAAAGAAGATAAATGCAACAAATATACTGATAAAGTGGTCACAGGCAGAATAAAGAGCTCTTATAGAGAGTAAGAAAAAGACAAAAAACCCATAGAAATGTGGGCAAGAACCCAAAATGGGCACTTCTCATAATAAGTTACTCAATCTCATTTATAGTCAGGTAAATGTAAATTAAACCATAATTAACTACCCGCTAGAAAGCTAAAATTAAACTCTGACTTTACTGAATAGTGGTGAGGATGTGTAGACCACAGGAACTCACATTCATTGCTGGAAGGAGTGTAAAATTAGTACAACTATTTTGGAAAATAGTTTGGTACTATACTACAGTGAAAATAAGGATGCCCAATGTCCTAAAAATATACTCAACAGAAATGTATGCACATGTGTATCAGTAAAAATATACAAGAATGCTAATCACATTTGTAATAGAAACTGAAAACCCAAATGACCATCAACATATCATAGTATATATTTACCATACACTATGGTAAACTCATACAATGGACTACACACAATAATGAAAATGACTGAATACTGCTATAGGCAAGAACACAGATAAGTCTCAAGCTAGACACAAAAGACATATTCTGTTTAATTCAATTTATATAATGTTCAAGAATAGACTAAATTAATTTATAACTTAATGATACATTCTGGTGGTAAAATTATACAGAGAGACTAAGAAACAGTTACCATATAAATCAAGACAGTAATTACTTTTGGTGGGAGAAAGGTGATTGTTATAGGGAAGAGACTACGAGGGGTTTCTAGGATGCTGGCAATTTTCTATTTTTGATCTGAGTAGTAGTTACTTGAGTGTTCCCAGTATAACAATTTGTTTAGGTGTATATTTATGTTGTATGCATGGCACACGTTATATTTCACAGTAAAAAGTTTTAGTAACATTTTTAGAAAAGCACATTATATTAACCTGATGGTCAATTAAATTAAGGATAGAAACAAGTCAAGTTTGAAAGCATTTGGGTAGGAGTAAAAATGAGTATCAATCTCACTGTGGAAGTATATTGCCAACCATCTTCCTGGATAAAAGATAAATTCATTCATTTGACTAGATTGTGATTTACCTAATTTCTTTACCATTGTATCCTCAAGGCTATATGTGATCCCTCATATACGCTTTGATTCAATAAACATAGTAAATGAATGAATTCTTTCTTAATATTTTCCACAAAGGGCAAAGCAGTAGTCCAACAACAACAGAGATCTCCAACTATCAAGAATGTAAATTAGTTCCCTAGGAATGCATAATATAAGTCACTAAGCATATGAAACGTATCATCTTTCATTAGCTGGAAGAAATAATGAACGGAACCACTTTTTTGGAATTAATTCTGACATACAAGGATAAAATAGTGAAGTGGGAATGAAACGCATGAGAAAATGCAACCATGCCATCTTGGAGCTCTTAATAGTTAAAAAAGAATAATGGAAACACTGATACTTTAGGGAACTGAATCAAGTTTTTCTGGAGAAAATAGTTGTGTGATGCCACAGAAATTATATTGTGATAGGAAGATCTTTTTTTGAAAGAGAGAGTTTCTAAAAGGTGATATCCTGACACTAGAAACAAAAAAGCTAATCTGATAAGAAAGAAAAGAGGTATCTGAAGAATCCAATATGGTTGTATATGGTGTGCTATGGTAAGTTCAGAATTTTAAGAGACCTGTTTTTAAAAAAAAAGAAAAAGAAAGGCATGTGAACAAGGATGAATACAAAAGAGTGATCTGAAACAAGGAGAATCATGTAAGTAAAGTAGGAGCCCAGAATGAGCGGAGGCTGATGAAAAATGTTAAGAACAATAAAAAGGATTTAAAAAATACATGTAGAGCAAGAACAAGAAAGGAGGATTAGGTCTACCGCTTAGGGCAGATGGTATAATGTTAACAGATGATGCAGAAAAAGCAGAGCTACCAAACTCCTATTTTGCTTTTGATTCTCTATTAAGAAGATATATTCAAAATTGAAAGGGGCATAAGAAACATGCTCAAAGGAAACTTGAAACATCTTACTATAAGAATCTAGACAGGCTTCATGAAGGAAGTGAGATTTGAGCTTACCCTAAAGAACACTAGGAAAACAGAACATACTAAATAGACTAGACTGGGGAAAGACAGAGGTGGAGGACAAGGATAGAAGTCTTCTAAATACCACACTTCATCAATTTTAAGACACAATATCTTTCCCACATTCCAACATCTCTGAAATTGGAATGCACCTTAAAACAGATTCAAAAAAGCACAATGTGCCATTCTCTGGCAGCACTTTTTCTTTCTTGGAGGTACACAAAACAATGGTGTGTCTTACAACAGATGGTACTTTAGATTTAATTTCCTCCTTCAGGTTCTATAGGACCTATGCTAATCAGAGTAGAGGTCAAAAATCCTAAATCCTGATTATTAAGCTCATAAATATTTCAAGGCAAAACTAAAACTTAAATTCAATTCAAGCTCAAAATAATCTGCAATAATTTACCTTCTAATAGCATTCATTTTGGAATCTACTGTATCCTCTTTTCCATTCCCTACCAAGCCTTGACTCTCTTTAATCTTTTCTTCTCTAAGTTCTGTCTACTATCCTCACTTCCCTTTCTTCCCCCCCTCATCCCCTCTTTTCTATTGCTTCTCCCTTTCAAAATCTCTTAAAAATTTAAAAAGTACATAGCTCAACTGTTCCATATTTCTGACAGTAAAATTATGAAAGTCAAGTTTTACTCCTAGAAGTTCCATGGCTGATTTTATTTATTTATTCATTCATTTATTTATTTATTTATTTATTTATTTATTTATTTATTTATTTTCATCACCTACAGAACTAGCATAGACTCTCTGTAGAGCAGTATCTTTCTAAATGTGGTCTGAAATCTACTATCTCAGAATCTCTAAGGTGAGTCCCAGAAATCTGTGTTCTCAACAAGTTCTGTATCACCACTGCTATGGAGACTAGGTTGATCAAGTTTCTTCTACAGAATCCAAGTTAATGTTCTTCAGTGAATTATTACAGTAGTAAAATTTCCAACTTTTTAACTTAATTCCAAAATTTGATCACAAAATCTTTCTTAATGCTGATGTTTTCTTATCCCACAGAAGAAAACTAGTAAACTTATTCCACTTGCAGTTTCAAAACATAATAATAGACTTCTGCTTCTGCAGAGTGTGCAGAAGAGAGCACTGAAGTACTAGAGAGAGCTGCATAGAAAGAGAATCCTGCACATATGCAGGGGTACAATCCTTAAGTATGTAGCAGAGAAATGATCAGAATATGTATGTGGGAAAACTACTTGAGGCTAGGAGAAAAAAATCATCCAAAAAGATTAGAGGGAACAGTGCCTAGTACTCAAAGCTTTAAACAGTGTCTGTTCCCATCAGCTAAACTGGAAAAACTCTGAATTCCCTAGGCAGTGGGTAGAGCACTCAGAAAGGTTTTACTGCAATAGTGGGGAAATAATTAGCCCTAGACTGAGCACTGTTCCAATGAAGCCTAATAAATCATAAAAGTTAGACCCAAAAGAATCAAACTGTTTCCAAGTATTTTAACTGTATTCCAGAACAAAGCTCAGTAAGATTTACAGGAACATAAAAATATCTAGCACTCAAAAAAAAAAAAAAAAAATCTAGCACTCCGCCAAGTAAAGACCTCCCAATCAAATATCACCAGACACACAAAGAAATAGGAAAATATGACCTAAAATGAGGAGAATAATCACTTGATTGAAACTGACCCAGAATTGACATAGATATTAGAATTAGCAGAGAAGGATATTAAAAGTTATTATAACTGTATTTAATATGTTTAAAAAGTTAAGGAGAGACATGAAAAATATAAAGAGAGGGGCGCCTGGGTGGCGCAGTCGGTTAAGCGTCCGACTTCAGCCAGGTCACGATCTCGCGGTCCGTGAGTTCGAGCCCCACGTCGGGCTCTGGGCTGATGGCTCAGAGCCTGGAGCCTGTTTCCGATTCTGTGTCTCCCTCTCTCTCTGCCCCTCCCCTGTTCATGCTCTGTCTCTCTCTGTCCCAAAAATAAATAAACGTTGAAAAAAAATAAAAAAATAAAGAGAGACCCAAATCAGGGTGCCTGTCTGGCTCAGTTGGTAGAACATGTGACTCTTGATCTCAGGGTCATGAATTCAAGCCCCATGTAGGGTGTGGAGCCTATTTAATTAAAATAAAAAAAGGAAGGAAGGAAGGAAGGAAGGAAGGAAGGAAGGAAGGAAGGAAGGAAGGAAGGAAGAAGGGGGTTAGGAAGGAACCCAAATCAAAGTTCTAGAGTTGAAAACTACAATGTGTGTGATGAAAAATGCACTGAATGTATTAACAGCAGATTGGACACCGCTGCTGCTCAGACTAGTAAACACGAAGCATGAAGGCACAGAAATAAAACTAGCCAAAATGAAACACAAAGAGAAAGAGGAATCCAAAAAATTGTAAGATAACTTCAAGAAGCCTAATATACGTGTAATTGGAGTCTCTGAAGAAGAGAGATGGGAGGGGACAGAAAACATATGAAGGAATATGGCCACAAATTTTTCAAATTGGATGCAAACTATAAACCTAGAGATCCAAGACACTCTACAAATTGAGAGCACAAGAAATGTGAAGAAAATGTCACACAAGCTCATCATGATCAAAGTATTCAGAGCCACTGATAAAGGGAAAATTGTAAAAGCAGCCAGAGAATAAAGACATACTACATACTGAGAACAAAAATAAGAATGAAACAGATTTCTTATTGCAAAAAAATGCAAGTGAAAAAAAGTGAAAACACCTCTAAGGTACTGAAATAAAAAAGTTAGTATAGAATCTTATATACAGCAAAATTCCTTTTAAAAACAAAGGCCAAATAAAGGCTTTTTATACATACAAAAGCAGAACTCTTCATCACCAGCAGAACTGTGCTCCAAAAATGTTAAAGGAAATTTTTTAGGCAAAAGGAAAATTATACCAGATGGAAATATGGTTATATACAAATGCATTAAGTACACCAGAAATAGAAATGCCATTATATAAGTTTTTTTCCCCTTAATATCTAAATCACTTGAAAAAGATAATTGAGAGTTTACATTATGGAGTATATAACATATATATAAGTAAACATACAACAACAATTATATAAAGACTGGAGGGGAGAAATAAAGGTATATTTAAGTTTCTTAAACATGTGAAATAGTATAATATCACTTAAAGATAAACTGTAATAAGATGTATACTATAAACCCTAAAGCAACCACTAAAATAACAAAACCAAAAGGTATAGTTAGCATGACAAAGACATACAATGAAATAAAAAATAATTCAAAATAAAACAGAAACATCATTAATCAAATAAAAATTAAAATCACAGTGAGATACCACTAGAGATCTATTATAATGGCTAAAATTAATAAGACTAACCATATCAAGTGTTGACAATGATATGGAAGAATATGAAATAGTACAACCATCTCATAAAACAGCTTGGCAGTTTCAAATAATTAAGGAATAAAAACTATATGATCCAGCTATTCCCATTCATAAGTATTTATCCAAGAGAAACAAAATCCTTTGTTCATACAAAGTCCTGTACGCAAATGTTCACAGCAGCTTTATTTGTAATAACCTCAAACTGGAAATAACCCAAATGTCCATCACAAATGAACAGATAAACAAGCTGCGGTATATTTATACAACAGAATACCTACTCAACAGTGAAGAGGAATGAAATACTGATACACATTGTAACAATGAACAAACCCCCAAAATATTTATGCAGAGTGAAGGAAGCTGGACAGAAAAAGAAGTTCATATTTTATGATTCTATTTATATAAAATTCTAGGAAATCCAAACTACTGCACAGTGGCAGAAAGCAGGTCAGTGGTTGCTGGGGTATCCAGGGTGTGTGTGTGTGTGTGTGTGTGTGTGTGTGTGTGTGTGTGTAGAATGGGAAGGGGTGCAAAGGGATGTGGGAGGGAGAATCCAGAAGGAGAGTTATAATGGGGTTTGAAGGAACTTTCTGGGGCAATGGATATATTCACTATTTTGACTGTAGTGACAGTGTCATGGTATACACATATGTCAAAACTTATCAAATTATGCACTTTATTGTATATCAATTAACACCTCAAGAAAATTGTTTAGGGCGAAAAAGCAGAAAGAAAATGCAAAACAATGGATTATTTATGTATAGCCACATGCACAGAAATGATAAATACTTGGTGCCTGGCTGGCTTGGTCAGGGGAGTGTACAACTCTTGACCTTGGGGGGGTTGGAGTTCAGGCCCCATGCTGGGTGTAGAGCTTACTTAAAAAAAATAAAAAATAATGAAAAACTAAAAAGAAAAAAGAAATGATAAATACTTAAATCAGGAGAAAAGATTTCCTTCAGATGAAGATAGGAACCAGGAAAATGCAACCAAGGAAAAAGGAACCAAGGAAAGGTACACAAGGGATTTCAATGGTATTTCTAAAATTTTCTTTTAAAAAAGGAACAGGGGCACCTGGGTAGCTCGGTCGGTTAAGTGACCAACTCTTGATTCAGATCAGGTCATGATCTCATGGTTCATGAGTTCAAGCCTCACATGAGGCTCTGCACTGACAGTACACAACTTGCTTAGGATTCTCTCTCTCCCTCTCTGCCTCTCTGCCCTACTCCCTCCCTCCCCCTCTCTCAAAATAAATAAACTTTAAAAAATTTTTAAAAAGAAGAAATAGCAACAAAATGTTACTATGTTACTTTGACAAAGTAGTGACAAAATGTTACTTTGACAAAGTTGGGTGATGAGTACATAAGTGTTACACTATTTTTAGTATTTTCTATATTTCATATGTTTGAAGTTGTGTGTGTGTGTGTGTGTGTGTGTGATTTGTCAAAAAATTATTTCATCATTAGGTTGATGTCAAGTAGTTCCTAATTCCTATGCCAAGCATGTAAGTTCAGAATCATTTACTAGGGCTACAAAGAGAGTAGGTAAAAAGCTAACATATTAGGTCTCTGCCATTCTATACAAAATTGTTTACACATGTATCTGCATTTTTCTAAAAAGTAAACCAACGGTATCTTGATTATTACATTAGCCATCTAACTGGTACTCTTATATCCATCCTTGCTCCCTTAGAATCTATCCTTTTCATGATAGTTAAGGTGATCTTTTAAAGTTGTATCAGGTCATCATCTGCTCAGATCCTTCCAAACATTTCTACCCAACTTCAAATTATCATATTCTGCAAGGCCTTCCATCATCAGACTGATCGGAGCTGATCTCCCTGATCTCACCTCCTATATTCTTCTCACACCAGCCACACTGACCTCCTCACTATCCCCTTGAATATTCCACACATCCTCTCATCTCCGTCTTCCCACTTGATTTCCTATTACCCAAGGTTTATATTTTAACTTCCTTCAAGTCTCTGCTCAGATGTCATCAGAATCTTTCCACAACCACCGTATACATAAGTTCATGACCTTCTGTGATTTTTTGTTCCCTTTAAACTGCTTTACTTTTATTTCACGGTACTTATAACCATCTTTTTTTTTTTTAACGTTTATTTATTTTTGAGACAGAGAGAGACAGAGCATGAACAAGGGAGGGTCAGAGAAAGAGGGAGACACAGAATCCAAAACAGGCTCCAGGCTCTGAGCTGTCAACACAGAGCCCGACGTGGGGCTCGAACTCACGGACCGTGAGATCATGACCTGAGCCGAAGTCGGACGCTTAACCGACTGAGCCACCCAGGTGCCCCAACCATCTAAATATTACAGTTTATTAGAGGTGCCTGGGTGGCTCAGTTGGGTAAGCATCTGACTTCAGCTCAGGTCATGATCCCGTGGTTCAGGAGTTTGAACCCTGCATCAGGCTCTCTGCTGTCAGTGCAGAGCCCACTCAGATCCTCTGTCCACCTCCCTCCTCTTACAAAAATAAATAAATGTTTAGTAAATAAGTAAATATTATATATTTATTTTAAAAATTATGTCTCTACTTTTTCCACTCACCATCCCAGAATATAAGTTCAAGGACAACAAGATTTTTCTTGTTTTGCTCACAGCTATATCCTCAGTGTCTAGACTAGTATCTAGAACATAGTGAAAGTTCAAATGTTTCTGCTCTTCTAATAATAATCAGACCAGAAAGGCTATTATTATGCCAAGTTTTGAAAATTTACAGCAATATCCACAAGTTAGACAAATGGGGCTACAGTCAATGAAGTAAGTTTAAAAACAACAAAGCATACTAACTCAGTAATTAAGAAGCTTGTGGTATGCAAGTAGTAAACTGAAAACTATGGCCAAACTCTCAGGAAAATGAAGGTGACATATCTCTCTCTTTAGCTCTATAACTAAATTTAATAACTAGTTATGGCTTTCCCCTCCTTCTTTCAGAAATATCCTGAAGTTTCTGTCTAAAGATTAAAAGATATGTTTAAACATATACTTATCTATACTGATCATTGTAAAAAGTAATTATTCTGAGTTAATTGAAATTCTGAAAAATGGCTAATTATGTATTTAATGATTAAAAGAGTGGCTATGCATATATTTGCCTTTGTTAAATATTGATTTAAGGATTCCTAATGTGTTTTTACGACATGTAATTTTGAGAGCAAATTGTGTACAGCTAAAAACATTTGGTATCATAATAATCTGATTTCCTTACAAACACAGAGCTCAAGTCCACTGGTAAACATTTAAACAACTTAGAGTAAATACATTCTAGACATCTCATTTATTATTAAAAGCTCCAGAGTCATAACTGTTTAATTATAATAAGTCTGGACTATTCATGTTTTACCTAACTACTACACAACTTTACACTTATTTCAACATCAAAAGGCACCAAAAAGAACATATACATAGCTTTAAATATATTAACTGAACCACCAAAAGCAATAAAACTCAAACAAGAAAAGGGTCTCCATTCATTTACTCAACACATATCTAATGAGGATCTACTATACAGGTATTAAGTGCAGCACTCCACTTTCTATCCACCTGAGTTAATATTAATTCCAGATTGGATTCCTGCACTAACACTTATTAAGACCTTGTGCACCTGGGGCGCCTGGGTGGCGCAGTCGGTTAAGCGTCCGACTTCAGCCAGGTCACGATCTCGCGGTCCGGGAGTTCGAGCCCCGCGTCAGGCTCTGAGCTGATGGCTCAGAGCCTGGAGCCTGTTTCCGATTCTGTGTCTCCCTCTCTCTCTGCCCCTCCCCCATTCATGCTCTGTCTCTCTCTGTCCCAAAAATAAATAAATGTTGAAAAAAAAGAGACCTTGTGCACTTAATACACTAAGTTTCTCTATTCTTCAGCCTTCTTTATCTAAAAAAATGAGGATAACACCCCTTACCCAGCATCCAGACAACTGGCGCTGTATCACTTACTGATCTCTATAGTATATTTGACAATTAATTATAGATTGACTTACTTCTCTTACTAAAGCCTTAAGCTATTATTTACATATTTTATTTAATTTTTTATGAATTCCCACCTACGTAAGTTTCTTCAAAGCAGAAACTGTGATATATTTTTCATAATCCTCTATCACCAGCTAGTATTATATGTTAAGTACCTGGGGAGGGTAGCAGGGAAAACTAAGCTTCTTAAAATAACACATTTTGGGGGCACCTGGGTGGCTCAGCTGGTTAAGCGTCCGACTTCAGCTCAGGTCATGATCTCATGGTTCGTGAGTTCGAGCCTCACGTCAAGCTCTGTGCTGACAGCTTGGAGCCTGGAGCCTGCTTCTAATTCTGTCTCCCTCTCTCTCTGCCCCTCCCCTGCTCATGCGTGCGCACTCTCTCTCAAGAATAAACATTAAAAATTTAAAAAAAATAAAATAAAATATACATTTTGCACTTTTATATGACAAGCCAAACAAAATGGGGAAAAGTGAAGCAATTACAATGTGTTTTAAATTAAACTAACAAAAAGCCAACACTCATGTTTAGCTTCATCTAGCAGCTAAATGTGAAAGCATGAAATCGAGCTTATTCCCATTCCTCTTACTAACTGAATACCTACTATATGACAGGGGCTGCGTAAGCACTTGGTACACATGATTAACAATCGTTATAATCATCCTGGAATACAGCAGAATGAATGAGATTTTACTTTCTGAAAAAACATTATGTATAAATTAAGAATTATTTTGCAGAGGGATCTGTTGTTATTTATAAGATCTTTTTCTAAAAAGTAAATTTGAACGAGCTTATTTATAACCATTTCTTGTAATAACTAGAAAGCTGGACTGACTAAAAAACAAAACAAAGCAAAACACAAGAAATCAAAGCAAGAAAGAAATCAGGAAAAAGGGGTAATCTTACAAGAGAAGAAAAATATTACTCAAAAAAATAAACTATAAATAGAAAGCCCAAAGGGATTTAGACTGTTCAAACAAGAGAACTTAAAGATAATCAGCAACAGATCTATGAATGAAAATTAATTATATTCCTATATACACCATCACGGTAGAAAGCATAATTAAAAAGAAGGACAACATTTAAACCTCTCCCAAACACACACACACTGTAAAACTGTAAAGTACTTAAGAATAGATAAGTGAAATAGATAAACAAAATAACTATAAGCCCTGTATTCCAGTCATTTGTTGCTGCATAACAAATTCATCCAAAACTTAAGGATCTAAAACCACCATCTGATTTTGCTAACCATTTTGCAGACCAGAAATTAAGGACATCCTCAGTCGGGCAGTTCTCACTCGGAGTCACCCATGTGGTTGAGTCAGGCACCCGCTGAGGCTATAGTCATCCGAAAGCTCTAATGTCTGAGATGGCTCACACACGTGTGGCTGGCACTTGAGGCTGCAAGTTCCTAACAGCTCAGCTGTGGCTGTGGCTATCTCCCACAAGGGGATCTCAGGATAGCTGGACATTTCACATGATGCTGAGGTTTCCGCAGAGCAAGCACCCTCAGAGAACCAGGGGAATCTATCTCACCTTTCTGACTTAGCCTCAGAAATCAGGCATTATT
Organism: Herpailurus yagouaroundi; assembly: GCF_014898765.1. Lineage (NCBI taxonomy): Eukaryota > Metazoa > Chordata > Mammalia > Carnivora > Felidae > Herpailurus > Herpailurus yagouaroundi. Next base: position 25,605,557 of record NW_024412401.1, on the reverse strand, counting down.
TCTGCCTCAGCCCAGATTCAACAGGAAGGGAATCAGACTCTACCTGCTGGTTGGGGAATAGCAAGGTCATTGTGTAAAATTCCAAACAGAATGGAAACATTTTGCAGGTATTTTTTAAAAGTATAATCTATCAGTATCTGTATGCAGAATATTAAAAAAGACACAAAAAGTGCAAGAACCTCCCATATTCATAGGTAGGAAACCTGGACATTGTAAACATGTCAATTTTCTCTAAATACATGGATAAAGCCAATGCAATTCCCAAATTCCCAACAAGATTGTGTATGGACTTTGACAAGCAGATTCCAAATCTTATATGGAAGACTAAAGGTATACGTATAGCCAAATCAGTCCTGAAAAGGAAGAGTAAGATGGAAACACTGTCCTACCAGATATCAAGCCTTATCATAATTAAGATGGTGTGGAACTTGATGGAGAAATAGACAAACTGACCAGTGGAACAGAAACACCAGAGACAGGGGTGCCTGGGTGGCTCAGTCAGTTGAGTCCGACTTCAGCTCAGGTCATGATCTCAAGGTTCATGGGTTTGAGTCCCACATTGGACTCTGTGCTGACAGCTCAGAGCCTGGAGCCTGCTTCAGATTCTGTGTCTCCCTCTCTCTCTGCCCCTCCCCCACTCATTCTGTCTGTCTGTCTCTCTCTCTCAAAAATAAACATTAAACATTTTTTTTTTACATAAAAAAACGACCAGAGACAGACTCATACATATATGGAATTGTGATATGTAAATAGCACTGCAGAAATCAGTTAATAGTGACAGAACTGGTTTTCCAAATGGAATAAAGGAGATTTATTTGTATCTACTTCATAGCACCAATTTCAGATGGATTCAAGACATAAGTGTTAAAAGTAAAACATTGAAAACATTCAATGGAAAATATAAGAAAATATATTCTTGATCTCAGGATAGAGAGTATTCCTTGAATAAGACACCCAAAGCAAGACCACAAAAGACTGACAAATTAGACTATGTTTAAATTAAGAATTCCTTTCCACAAAGACGCTATAATGAAAGTGAGCAGATAGTTCTTACTATACATAATAATGAGAAACTTATAAACTCTATAACTGTTCATGAAATTGTCCAAAAATCAGTTTTATACAAACTAGCCAAGAACTAGTCTATACACAAAATTCAGAGCATATATGAATAAAACTAAGCAAATACTTACATCTAAAAACAGTTTCAATCTCATTCTTTTTATGGCACACATAAATCTTTTGTGCCAGATGGAGGTCATTAATGGAGGTCAATATATTCTTTAATCAGTAAACACTCTGACCATAAGCACTGTCTCAAGAAAATAAGTGATTTTTACTAACATATTAAACAGTGAAGATGGCAAGAAATCCTAGTCATAATAATCTCATTGACATTTACGTGCTTAGCACCATTCAATAAACACTGAATCTTGACGAACAGCAGGTACTGTGATATACACAAATAGCAGAGACACAATCCCTGATCTTCAGGCTTATAATCTAGTTGGCAAGCAGTAAAATACATACATAGAGAGGTAGGTCAAATTTCTACTAGACCTCAAGTCAATCCGTTTTTCTCTATCTCCACTATCTCTGTAATCTCTCCTAAATGATCTCTTGCAATCATTTCATTCTATCCCAATCTATTCACTACACTGCAGCTACAGTAACCTTTTTGAAATCCAAGAAGATCAGAGATGCATTCTTTGGAAAAACAGACTTTAGATTCAGAAACACCCGGCACAGGGCTAAAAGAAGGTATTTATGTGAAAGCGTGTACTGAACAATGAAAGCCCAGCATCCTTCACCTACCCTGCTTTTATGACTGAAAAATAAGTGCCTACTTGCCCTGGGAGGAGGAGGAAGAGGAGAAGGATTCTTCTTTAGAAAACTGAACCAAAGCAAACCTCCAGCTACTGATGTCTGGAGGGTCATCCAAGGAAAATGCCATCATTTGCCAATTCTTGCAATTAAAGATTAAAAAAAAAAAAAGCAAAGAAAAAACACAGAGTAATAACATATTGAATAATCTAAATTTCCCAGAACTAAAGAACATAAATTTTTAGACTGAAAGAGTCCAACACAAAGCACATCATCATCAAATTTGAGAACACCAGGGATAAACAGACTACAAAAGCTTCCAAAGAGGGGAAAAAAAAATAGATCTCATACAAAAATTGAGAAATCAGACGATATCAGCTTCATTAAGAGCAACACTAAACTAGAGAACCCTCAAATCTGAAAGAATACCAGCTAGAATTCTATACCTATTGAAATTAGCAGTCACATGTGAGGGGAGAAAAGGGGTATATTTTAGACTCATAATAACTTAAAAATTTACCTCCGACGTAAATTTAGAGAGCTTATTTAGAGAGCTACTGAGAGATGTACTCCAACAAAACAATGGAGTAAACCAAAAATGAGGAAGACATGATACCCAGGAATACAGGGACCCAACACATAAGAGCAGCTGAAGGAAGTCCCAGAACAGCACCTGTGCAAGAAGCCTAGAAAGGAAATCCAGATTGGAACTGGGAAGAGGGCTACAGGAGGGAGTGTTCAGGATAAAGAATGGAAGTAGAATATTTGGACATATGAAAATTATTACTGATAGCACATAGCAAAGATGTGGAGCATTTAGAAAAAAATTACAAATACACAGAAAGCTAGGAAATAAAAAAAAAGACAAAAAGCAAAAACTATATTGTATTTCACTATTTGGCTTAGAAGAAAACAGTATTTTTATAATCAAAATAATAAAATAATGATCTATAATTTAACCAAAATTTATAATGTATGTATTTGTATAGGCGGAAAGAAAGTACCAGAGCTGGGCAGAAAGCTAGATCACCACCTATTATGGTAGGAAGAGGTAATGTCTGAACCTGATTAATTAAGAAATAGCATTCTCACATTATATTAAGGAATAAAGAGCTACATACCAGGGAAAATGGCCAAAAGGATTAAAAGTGGTTTCTTCCAAGTAGGACACAGAGATGGAGAAAGGTAAGGTAAAGCTTTTACTTTTATTTCACTTTTAACTATGTAAATATAGGACTTTTAAAAATTAAAAAAATTTTTTTACATTTATATTTATTTATTTTTGATATAGAGACAGAGCACAAGTGGGGAGGGGCAGAGAGAGAGAGAGGGAGACACAGAATCCAAAGCAGGCTCCAAGCTCTGAGCTGTCAGCACAGAGCCCCACGCGGGGCTCAAACTCATAAACCACGAGATCATGACCTGAGCCGAAGTCAGACACTTAACCGACTGAACCACCCAGGTGCCCCAGGATTTTTAAAAATTTAAATAATTAACATTTATTTATTAAAAAGACAATAACTGCAAAGAATACTTGTAATAAATACTATGTTACTGTAACAGTATCGTTTTGAAGTTCTCTTTTAAAAAAATTTGTTTTTAAGTTTATTTATTTTGAGAGACAGAGAGAGAGAAAAAAACGCATGTGTCAGGGAAGGAGCAGAGAGAAAGAGCAGGAGAGAGAACCCTGAGAAAGCTCCATGCTGACAGCACAGAGCCTGCTTGGGATTCTCTCTCCCACTCTCTGCCCCTCCCCCACTTGCACATGTGCACATTCTCTTAAGATAAATCAACTTTTTTTTTTTTTTTTAAAGACAACACATAATATATGCAGGGGACATGAACAGGTGATTTACAAAAGAAATATTACTATCCAAGACGCATATGAAAAAAACTTTTACCATTCAAAGCAATAAAAACTCCAGATTAGAACAACAAAAGCAACATTATTTTAACTTACTAGTAGGCAAAATTTTGAGAAACTGATAATACTAATGTTCATAAGGTTTTTGGAAAATGCGTTGATTTTGAGTATAAGTTGATACTTTGTTCCTGGAGAAAATTTTGGTATTATGAATCAAAATCTTAAAAATATGTATGACATTTGATTCAGTGACTCCTGTTAAAAATGCACCCTTAAAGAAATAGTTACAAATATACATAAAAAGATTCAGCCACAAGACTATTTAGTTTAGCAAAATATTCTTAAGACTGTCTTTCATATTGATTTACTAGAAACAATGTAATAGACTTACCTGAACTGTACGGCCTGCGTTGATATGCTCTTCATGCAACTTATCCCAGATTCGGCACCTTTGATACTACATAAAAGAGAGGAAAGGTACTGAATTCTTGTTTAATCACTAAACTGATTATTTCTACTTATCCACAAAAATCCCCACTCACCTACCCAAACTTAAATATACCAGCTAAGAGTTATGGACTTTATAGTTGCAGTTAATGGTTCAATGACAATACAAGTAGGAAATTTTCAAAAACATTACACACAAAATTCTGGCAAATGGTAAAACAAATAAAAATCACTAGATACAATTCATTTTACTGAAGAAAAAAACAAAAAAACCAGTGTACTTTGTCTTAAAAATTCTTTGGAGATGAAAAAATAAAGAATGAGAATGTAAAAGTGTGAAAAATAAAAAGATTAAGGGTACTCATCAGATAGTCTCACTATTCATGAAGAATTTTAAAAGTTTGTCAATGATAGTGTCAACTGTTAAAAACCAAAATCTGACCTTGAGAAAAAGTTACATCGATAGTGCAGACTAGAAAGGATACAAAAATGAGAATGAACATTTAATATACATGCTTCAGTTTTTATCAAGACAATTGTTTAGTTTTCAGAGTTTCACCGAAGAAACTTTATGCGTATGATAATGGCAAATTTTTCATCTGACAGGAACCACAGCAAAATGTGGTAACATTACAGCACAATACTTACATAGCATATAAACATCAACATCAAACATCACATATTATTTTTGGTTGAAATGAAAAATCCAAATAATATGTTAGCAGTTGTGAATAATGACATTAAACATATTTCTGTTATACTACAACACTAAAAGAAAAAAAAAATCCAATGTAGAAATACAATGAAAGGACAGAAACATGAAAATGTCCCATATATGCATGAAAGGTGTAACAGATTACAAAAGAGCACTAAAAAAGTTTCTAGGGCAATTTCATATTCCTTCTTCTGCATATTCTTTAAATTTGGCAGTGAATAATGCAGCAAAAAGCTCTTTAGATACTCCTAAATGTTTTTTTACCTCATCTAAGAACTAAACAATAACTACTAAGCTTAAAAATAATATAGAAAATATATTCACCAAACAAATTTAAAACCACTATCAAACTACTTTCATTTATAAGAAAAATTAAACTGATACCATCAGATCTGGTATGAATGCTCTTCTATTTATTTCCCCAGGTTTTAAAACTTTTAATTTGTATTAAAGGCTCTTTTAGATAATGTTATTGTATTAATAAAAAGATGAGAAGAGAAGCCAAAAATAGGGGTGCCTGGATGGCTCAGTTAAGTGTCTGACTCCTGGTTCCAGCTCAGATATGATCTCATGGTTCATGAGTTTGAGCTTCGCATTGGGCTCTGGGCTGGCAGCACAGAGCCTGCTTGGGATCCTCTCTCTCCCTCTTTCTCTCTACCCTCCTCTACTAGTCATGCTGTCTCTGTCTCAAAAATAAATAAACTTAAAAAGTAAGTCAAAAATACATGTTTGAAAATAAGTCACTTTTATTTATTTATATGATTATTTTTAACATATATTTATTTTTGAGAGAGTGCGAGCAGGGGAGGGGCAGAGAGAGAGGGAGACAGAATCTGAAGCAGGCTTCAGGCTCTGAGCGACGGTCAGCACAGAGCTCGATGTGGGGCTTGAACTCACAAGCCATGAGCTCATGACCTGAGCCAACTGAGCCACCCAGGCACCCCTGAAAATAAGACAATTTACTACTATTTTTTAATGTTTATTTATTTTTGAGAGAGACAGAGACAGAATGTGAGTGGGTTGGGGCAGAGAGGGAGGCACAGAATCCGAAGCAGGCTCCAGGCTCTGAGCTGTCAGCACAGAGCCCGATGCGGGGCTCACACTCACGAGACGTGAGATCATGGCATGAGCCGAAGTCGCACGCTCAACCGACTGAGCCACCCAGGCACCCCAAAAAATAACCCACTTTTAAATTTATTACTCAACACTAATCTGTCCTGATATTTTAAGAAAAATTAATGTTAAGGAAACAGAGTTAAGAATTTTTGGAGGCCATGGCTGCTAGAATTCATGGACCAGAGTATCAGAGAGGAGAGAGCTGCATGTGAAGAGACAGTTGCAATGGGAGGAGATGACTACACTGAGAGAGACAGCTCCAGAGACCTGCAGGTTCTCCTTTTGAGTCTTCAGGCAAGTATAAGTCAGCACATTCACACAAGGAAAACTACCTGAGGTCAGAAAAAGAACCACTGAAAAGTTTCTTTTTCCTCTGGTGGACTAATTTCCAGAGATCACACAGCCAGAAGCAGTGCATGTGAGCCCCAAGTCAGAATGGAGTGGGAAAACCTTGCAATAAACTGCACATCGGGTATGGTACTCCAAAGTGTTGCCCTTCATGGGGAAAAATTCACCCTGGAAGAAAGAATATTTTAATCCTTCATGATAAAGCTTCAAAGAATGACTCAAAAGGGTCAAACTGCCCCCCAAATAACTGTGTCTCACACATCTTAAAGCTCAAAAATACTTGAAGTTTAAAATGTTCAGTATCCAACAAGGTAAAGTTCATCATGTCCAGCATCCAGTAAACAATTACCATGCATACAAAAGAGCAAGAAAAATGAATCAATATAAACAGACTCATATGATAGAGATAATGAAATTAATAGACAAGGATATTAGAAATTATGATATTAGATAAATGAATAAAGATGTGGTATATATACAGTGGAATATTACTCAGCCATAAAAATAAAATCTTGCCAGTAGCAATGACATGGATGGATCTAGAGGATATAATACCAAGTGAAATAAGTCAGAGAAAGACATACACCATATGTCACTCATATGTGGAATTTAAGAAACGAAACAAAGAAAAACAGAGACAAAAAAAAATATTAAATATGGAGAACAAACTGGTGGTTTCCAGAGGATGGGTGAAATAGGTGAAGAGGATTAAGAGTATATTTACTGGGATGAACACCAAGTAATGTATAGAATTGTTGAATCATTATTTTGTACAACTGAAACTAATGTAACACTGGAGATTAATCATACTTGAATTAAAAAAAAAAATGACAGGGCACCTTGGTGGCTCAGTCGGTTAACAGTCAGACTCGATTTCAGTTCAGGTCATGATCTCATGATTCGTGAGACTGAGCCCCACATTGGGCTCTGCACTGAAGCATGGAGACTGCTTGGGATTCTCTCTCTCCCTCTCTCTCTGCCCCTACCCTGTGTGCACATGCTCAATCTCTTTCTGTCTCTCAAAATAAATAAATGAATATTTAAAACAAAAGAATGACTATTTGTGTGAGGTTTGTAAACTTGGGCAAATCAGTAACTTGGACCTCAGTTCACTTTTCTATAAAAAGAGCAGGTTGAATTAAGTCATCATTAAATTTATTTCAGTTTTAAAATTTTATAGTTTTAGGGTTTATCTGTTCATATATATAAAATATTCATGACCATGTAAAAAATTCATTATAATAATACTTTATGAGTAGAGAGAGGGGAAACTGAGAGAAAGCAACGTTGCTTCCAGGGCCAAAAGAAAAATGTGGGCTTAGGCTGTAGAATACTTTCACACCAGAGGAAGCCCTTGTAACAGTCCAGGTGGTTATCATTACCTTTTCTCTCTAAGCCTACTCCCATTTTTTGGCTAATATTTTCCACCCACTATTTCATGAAACACTTCCATGGTGCAAGGCATTGGGTTTCTAGGACAAAACAGCAAAGACTTCTTACATTATTCCCTCAAGCCTTTACTAAAACATATATCCAGTAGGCAATGCATTAAGATATTTACCATGAATAACAGGCAATTAAAGTAACTGCAGAAACAGACTCATAAATACAGAGAACAAACTGGTGGTTGCCAGAGGAGAGGGGGTAGGGTAAGGGGCAAAACAGGTGAAGAGGATTAAGAGGCACAAACTCCCAGTTATAAAATAAATAAGTCATAGGGATGAAAAGTACAGCATACGGAATATAGTAAATAATACTGTAATAGTATTATAATAACATTGTATGGTAACATTGTATGGTGGCTACACTTAGGGTGAGTGTTGAGTAACATACAAAACTGTTGAATCAATATGTAGCATACCTGAAACTAATATAACATTGTATGTCAATTACACTGCAATAAAAATTTTAATGTTTTTAACTAATACAAATAAGTAACTACAAAAAAAGTTATGTAGTTCCTGTGTTCAAGAAAGAAGAAAATATGAGCACACTAAGACATGAAAGATATTTTTAAAAATTTAATTCCTAGAGTTAAAAAAGTCATCTGAAATGAAAAATGCAGTGGATGGGATTAATAGCAGATAAGACAATGCAAAGAAAAGAAGAGCAATAGAAACAATCCAAAATAAAGCACAGGAAGAAAAAAGATGGACAATAAATGAACAGGGCATCAGCAGGTCTTGGGCCAACTGAAGGCATCATAGTAATTGCACTCCCAAGAGAAAAGAGAGACGGCAGAAAAAATATTTGAAAAATGAATAACCAAAGCTTTTCAAAACTTGATAAAAACTATAAATCCGTAAGACCTGAGAAACTCCAGAAATGCCAGAAATATGAAAAATGAAGAAAACTATAATACACATGACAATAAAATTTCTTAAAATAAATGATAGAAAAGTCATAAAAGCAGCCACAGACAAAAGGCACATAAAGTACAAATGAACAAAGACAAGAATGACAGAAAACTTTTGAGAAACAATGCAAGCCAGAGAACAACGGAGCAACATCTTGAAAACAATCTAAAACGTAACATGGAATTCTATACCCAGAGAAATATTTTTTTTAACGAAAGCAAAATAGGGGCACCTGGGTGGCTCAGTTGGTTGAGCATCCAACTGGCTGGGGTCATGATCTCACATTTCATGAGTTTGAGCCCAGCATGGGGCTCTGTGCTGACAGCTGTCTGTCTGTCTGTCTGTCTCTGCCCCTCCCCCACTCACGCTCTGTCTCTCTCTCTCAAAAACAAAGGGGAAAAAAAAAGAAAAGAAAGGAAAATAAAGACCTTTTTTCCAACATAAAAAAATTGACAGTGTTCATCACTAGCAGACCTGTACTGCAATAAAAAGGAAGTCCTTCAGGCTGATGGAAAAATGATACCAGAGAGAAACCTGGCTCTACACAAAATAATGAGCACTGAAAATGGTAAATATATAGGTAAATATAAAACATTTTTTCTTATGTCTAAAATCTCTTTGGAAGGTAACTGTTTAAAACAAAAATAACAATGTATTGTGGGGCTAATATACACAGAAGCAAAATATATGACAATAATACTATAAAGATCATGAGACAGGAAATAGAAGTATATTGTTATGAGGTTCTTATAATATACATGAAGTGATTTATATATATATGTGTGTGTTTGTGTGTGTGTGTGTGTGTGTGTATATATACACACACATATATAATTATTTGAAGGTAGACTGTGAAAAGTTAAAGATGGATACTTTGAATTATGAAACAAGCACTAAAACCCAGAAATAAAAACAAAGAGGTATAACTAATAAGCTAACAAAAGAGAAAAATGGAATTTCTAAAAAAACATGCAATTAATCCAAAAGGGAGTAAAAAGAAAAAGGGGACAAAGAACAGATGGGGCAAACATACAAAAATAGCAAGATGGTAGATGTAAAGACAACCATTTGACAAATGTCTATTCATTATAAAAACTCTCACCAAACTAAAAATAGAAGTTAATGTCCTCAACCTGATAGAGGCATCTATGTAAACGCTACAGTTAATATCATGCTTAGTGGTAAAAGGCTATTCCTTAATACTGGGAACAAAATAAGGAGGTCTGATCTTACCACTCCTATTCAACATCACACCAGAGGCCCTAGCCAGTGCAGGAAGGAAGGACACAGTCGGAGAAAGAAGAAATAAAATAGTTTGTCTTCACAGGTGACATAATTGTCAACACAGAAAATATCAAACACTGTAACAGAAATGCTGCATAATATTAGCAGACAGCCCAATGATCGAAAGCCATAAACTGAATATTACTCATGTAATGAAGATAAATAATGATACCTACCCCATAGTGAAAAATAATTCATTGTGCCTACAAAATATCAAAAATAACACCCCCCAAAACAAAGCACAAAGCCTACCTCCCAGGGGTGTGAATCTCCTAATGCATTATTACCATTTGCTCACGTGTCAAGCAAGCTGTAGAAGAGATTAGTGTCTTAGGTGGAGGTTGAACTAAAGGACCTTATCTCTTATAACAATAAAATTCTTTAAAAATTTTTTTTAATGTTTATTTATTTTTGAGGGAGGCGGAGACAGAGTGCAAGCGGGGGAGGGGCAGAGAGAGAGAGAGAGAGAGAGAGAGAGAGAGACACAATCCGAAACAGGCTCCAGGCTCTGAGTTGTCAGTACAGGGCCCGACACGGGGCTAGAGCCCACAAACCATGAGATTGTGACCTGAGCTGAAGTCAGATGCTTAACCAACTGAGCCATCCAGGCAATCCAGTAAAATTCTAAGAAAAATAAGGAGTAAGATAGTTCGGATTTCCTATTACTCGCTACAAGCTATACCTAACTTATATTACATTATTAAAATCTATCATTGCAAATTTTTGGAGAAGCGGAAAAAGCTAAAGTGATTTAGTATGTGTGAAAAAAAATTACAAGAAGTAAATCCTTTAAAATTTGGTTGTGAGAACTACTGACAAGCGTTTTTGAACTGTGCTGTTTTTACAAAACATTGTTGTCCATCTACACAGCAGCACTAGAGAGACCAGTGAAAACAATGCTGTAACTTGAAGCAATTAGGATGTGTTTGGTTGCAAATAACAGAAAACTCAAAAATCTTAAATTACTTTAATAAGGACATTTATTATCTCCCCTCAGAAGCAGCCTAGAAGGTAGTTTAGTTCAGAAGCTTACAAGCTCACCAACTGCCTAAGTTCTATCTTTCTTCTTTACCACTCTCAATAGAAAGTTTTTGTCCTCAGATTTGTCCCCTACTAGCTATTGTTCCAGATACAACGGGGAGACACAAGGCCAGGAGAAGCAGAACTGTTTCCTCTCATGTGTATCTTTCTACCAGTAGGAAAATCTTTTCCAGAAGTTTCCATATCCCAAACAGGCTTTCCCTCCAGTCTCATTAGCCACAACTCTAGGATACAGTTGCTATTCACACACTGACAAGAATGTAATTACTACCATTAGAAACATTATTCACCACCTGTGCTGAAGATTTCCTACTCTGAAGCACAGGAAGACAGACTGAATCAAGGTTCTGTCAAGAAGAAAAAACTGGGGCAGGGGGTGGGGGTGGGGGTGAGATTAAAAGACTGAAATAAACATTCTCAGATTAAAAAGAGAGATGGAAAATTTTTGGTTGTAATCACAGGTTTAAAAACAAATCAAAACAAGTCAGTAAATAACAAATCAATGAGACTGATGTTTGATTTTGCACCATGTAGTTTGTGCTTCATACTGCCAGAACAGTTCATGCCACTCATTTTCACACTAAATTATATGTCACCTATTAGTCTCTGAATATTTCCTATTTTCTTTTAAAAATTTTTTTTCAACGTTTTTATTTATTTTTGGGACAGAGAGAGACAGAGCATGAACGGGGGAGGGGCAGAGAGAGAGGGAGACACAGAATCGGAAACAGGCTCCAGGCTCCGAGCCATCAGCCCAGAGCCCGATGCGGGGCTCGAACTCACGGACCGCGAGATCGTGACCTGGCTGAAGCCGGACGCTTAACCGACTGCGCCACCCAGGCGCCCCTGAATATTTCCTATTTTCTTAACTGCACTGTAAACTTCTTCAGGATTAGAAAACTAATTTTTTTATGACCTTTTAAGAGCTACCAATAAAAGAAATCGCAAACACCAACACTTATGAAAACCTAACATATATTTATTTCTTGCAATTAATAATTTTCCTCCTCATTAAACCTGGAAGATTGAACACAAGCATGTATCTCTGCTCTTTTCTAAAACGCAACTAAAATGACAATAAAGGACTTTAACAGGTATACATTCATAAGAATAATGAGAATATAACAGAAGATATCGGTGGACATGAAATTTTAACCAAATTTGAGAAAATCGAAAGATCACAGACATGTTGCAGACTAAGAAGACCCGAGAAAGCCGAAACATGAGGCTGCAGAAGGGGTGAATGGTGTGGGAGAGGCAGTGAGTGACAAGCCAACAGGCACATCACTACTACCGAAAGGCTCGGTAACCAGACGTACCAGCTACCGGGCAGCCAGGAGGATGTATACGGTAGGGCAGAAGGATTGGTTCAAAGCTTAGGGAAGGAACAGGCAGTCTATCTACCACATGCCCTCTCCGCAGGCCCAAGCGACTACACTGCCCTGGTCACCACAGAAGACAACATTCCACAAGAGTGTCTGGTAGTTCCCCATGAAAACTGATCTTTCACTCGCTCCCCCTCCAAGTTACAAGACCTTTCCTACTCCCTGCTACACACACAAATACCTTCTGATTAGCACTCTTAAATATCAACAGCTGGCCAAGGAAAGCAAAGTCCATAATATTGCAGGCTGACACAGAAAAGAAAGGGAGAGAGTGAGTGAGTTGTGGAGGAGATAAGAATTAAGTTTAAAAAGAAGAAAGAACAAAGAAACTCAGGAAAAACAGACAAAGAGGCAGATAAAACTTAAATGATAATACCCCATGGATGATACTGCATCCATGAAACAAGAACAGGAGGATTCTCTTTAAAAGAAAAAAAGAGAGGACAGAAAACAGAACACAATTAGCAACAATATGATTCTCTTTATTTCATCTTAGCTGGAACGTAATAGCTGATGTGATAGCTGAAGCTGGAGCTGCCATTTTACATGCAAGATAGAAACCAGCTGAGGATCCGAGAGCAAGATAAGAAGAGCCAGAGTCTTTAATGACCGCTGAGCTGCCACTGCAGCCCTGGAGTGCTCCCTAACTGTGAGAGGTTCAAAATAAAAGCAAAAACGAAAAACGCCTATCTGATATGATACGCTACTTGGGGCTTTTCTGCCACTTGTACTTTAACCATATACTAACACAGTACGTGCTACGCAGTAAGTTTCCTCCCAACCCTGCAACCTGAAACAAAGAAAATTATGTTCCAAGCATATAATCATGTTGTTTCTATCCGCTGTGCTTAGGTCTATCTTACGTTAGCCAAGAAAGCTGGATGCTAACACTTTGATTTCAGCATCACAATCTAATCACATCTACCACGTGCAATACAGTGTAGTGCTGAAGGACCCGTGGCAGAGCGTCACAGGTGCCCACGGCACACTGCACCCATTGTGTTCGGGTGTTGCAGCGTCACTCCACTAAGGCTGACCTTCAATTTCCCTTCAGTGTGACTTTCTTCTTTTAAATTCATACTGGATGACGGATGGCTAACATAATAAATATGTGATCTGTCTACACCGTTCCCCCAGGAAGAATATGCCTTTTTCAAAATAAGGCACTGTCACACACCTGGAGCCCAAACCTAGCTCTTAACTCTTTTGTCCATGGTGAACATTGCAGCTTTTAAATGTTTTTACGTTACCATAAACTATTAAAATATGCTATTCAATCATACACAGACACACACACACACAAGTCACTGTCATGCAAAACTAGAAATCCTAGAGAGAGTATTATGATCAAGAATATAGAATAAAACACAGATCAGTAGGAGTTTGCTTAGCTGCAGATATCCCCTACACTGTGAATTATAATTATTCCAACATTGTCTAAAACTTTCACGTTAAGTAAAGATTTCACAAAATGCTAAAGTAAAAACGTTATGGTAGACAAAGAGGAATATACCACTGGAATAATTTTCTTAGCAAGTCTGGCACAACTAATCAAACCGATAATAAATCCTTCCTATCCCTACCTCCCTTGTTCCCAGGGTTCTGGCTTTTCCGTTGATGACTGACTGGGTGGTACATGTGGCTAGGACCCGAGGGAATGATGGCAGGCACTTTCATACAGAATAAGTATAAGAAAAGGGAAATGAAAGACACGCCGAACCTCAAAGGTAACATAAGACAACAGTCCACCTATTTCTGCCTTTCAGAATCAACTTATCTGCTAAATTCTTGTCGTCTTTGTAACTGAGCACTTTGATATGAGCTCAGGACTTTAAAACACACCTTATCAACCTCCCACCCAGGTATGATCAATCAAAAGTAAACAACCCTACTTCTATGTTAATATAGTGCTAAAAGAATGAGCTCTCCTCAGGGCGCCTGGGTGGCTCAGTCGGTTAAGTGTCGGACTCTCAGTTTCTGCTCAGGTCATGACCTCACAGTTTCGTGGGTTCAAGCCCTGAATCAGGCTCTGCGCTGGCAGTGAGGAGCCTACTTGAGATTCTCTCTCTCTCTGTCTCTGTCCCTCCCCTGCTCATGCTGTCTCTCTCTCTCTCTCAAAATAAATATATAAACTTAAAAAAAAATTAAAAAGAAAAAAACAATGAGCCCTCCTCATTAATGAAAGCATGGAACCCTATAATTTGTTTTGGCTCATAACAAGAATAACCAGTTTACCAGAAAACTCCTCCACCCTAAAAAGTCACAGTACTTATTGTTTACAGATAAAGAAATTAAAAGATGACAAAATACTAATCTTGAATTCTAGATAGCTTCATATTTGCATTGAAATTTCCATCTTCATATTCTTGGCACTTATTGTCTATACTTTTTAAAAAGATTTAAATACTAGGGAGACAGATGGTATCTACTGGGGAAAAAAACTGACACTCTTCTTAGTTGTATAATGTGCTCAGGTGAGGGTGATAAATATTGTTTACACTGAAAGGCTTAATGACCACTTCCACACCACCCCCCACCACAAAAAATTAACACAAAGTGACACAGCTTAATATGCGTAGTGGGGGAGGGGCACCTGGGTGGCTCAGTCAGTTGAGCTACGGACTTCGGCTCAGGTCATCATTTCACAGTTGGTGAGTTGAAACCCCACACGGGGCTCTGTGCTGTCAGTGCAGGGCCCACTTCAGATCCTCTGTCCCCTTCTCTCTCTGCTCCTCCCCTGCTCTCTGTCTCTCAAAAAAAAAAAAAAAACGTTCAAAAAAATAAATAAATAAGGGCACTTGGGTGGCTCAGTTGGTTAAGCATCCAACTTTCGCTCAGGTCATGATCTTGCGGTTCGTGGATTCCAGACTCATATCCGGCTGTGTGCTGACAGCTCAGAGCCTGGAGCCTGCTTCAGATTCTGTCTCCCTCTCTCTCTGCCCCTCCCCCGCTCGTGCTCTGTCTGTCTGTCTGTCTCTCTCTCTCTCTCTCTCTCAAAAATAAACATTAGAAAACAAATTAAAAAGATAAGCTAAAAAATAAAAATTAAAAATAAAAAAATTTACACTGGGAGAGATCATTTTTAAGGAGCAAATCCCACTGACCTGTCCTATAGCAAATGAAACCACATAAACTGCCAAATCAATGCTCAGTACTCAGTAAACCTGATGCTCCCATGAATGCCACAACTCTTCCACCAGACACTGACCTGTCCAGGTTCTATGCAACCTTCAGCACAGCCCCTGAGACTAGTGCTTCCCTCTACCTATTTCCTAAACTGATCTCTAGGTGCTATTTCTTAATTTGGGGCTTTCCTCAATGGGAAGAAGTCAATTTGGGAAATTCCCTCATATCACACAATGATTTACCTCTTTATGCTGCATGCACCTAAAGAGGATAGGAGTTACTGATAGACCCCAAAGTTCAAAAAACTTGCCATGAGGTGAATGAAATTAAGGCAGGCCCCTTAGCCAAAGTTCACTGCCTTTACATTATGGTACACTATCAAACGATTTGTATGTTAATTATTAACTACTTAATATGTCAGCATGTACAACTTAAAAGGCATAGTTTCTATTCTAATATTCCTCCCTAAAAAATGAAGAATATGAGAGGTATATTTGTAAAACAAAACCCAGATGAAAAAATGAATATTGTTAAATCAATAGGAGATGGATATTTTAGCAAAGCCTCTTATCTAATATTCTAAATTTAGCTGAAATGCACAAGTATAAATCAGAATATGTAACTGTTTCTCGTGGCAGAAAATGAAAAAACTCACCTTTTCAATATTTATCTGGTGTTTTCTTAGCCTCTCCAGGTCTGTTGGGATTACTATCTTAATGAATTTCTGGATAGCTGGTTCAAGACGGCGTAATTTCACTTTTTCTTCATCTTCAGACATTCTAGAAAAATGTTATGTCACTTCTACTTGCAGCAACTGTCTTCCCCACTCACATGGAAAAACCTAAAAGGGAAATATTTAAGAATGTTTTTAATCAGTTTCTATTATTTTCAAAAGCCAACAACGAGGTAATTTTATGATTTATTCTAAATATATATTCAACTTAGTTCTGAACTTGAATGACTTGTTTTTTCTTGAAGAAATCTTTTATTTTAGGGGCACCTGGGTAGCTCAGTTGGTTCAGCGACCAACTCTTGATTTCAATTCAAGTCATAATGTCACAGTTCATGAGATCAAGCCCTGCACCGGGCTGTGCGCTGACAGCATAGAGCCTGCTTGGGATTCTGGCTCTGCGTCTCTCTCTGCCCCTCCCCTGCTCATGCTCTCTTTCTCTCTCTTCAAAATAAGTAAACTTAAAAAAATTTTTATTTTGAAACTCTTTTCTCTCCACAAAAGTAATGTATATTCACTTTAAGAGAATATGAAAAAGAAAAAAGAAAATACAAAAAAGAGAATAAAGTAAAATCAATCAGGGGCGCCTGGGTGGCTCAGTTAAGCATCTGACTTTAACTCAGGTCATGATCTTGCAGTTCATGGGTTCAAGCCCGTGTCGGGCTCTGTACTGACAACTCAGAGCCTGGAGCCTGCCTCAGATTCTGTGTCTCCCTCTCTCTGCCCTTCCCCTGCTCATGCTCTGTCTCTCAAAGATACATAAAGATTTTTTAAAAATTTTAAATTAAATAAAATCAATCATCTCCTCACCCATAGTTAACTAAGCTTTCCATTTTCTTTCTCCCGTTCTTTCCATTTTTTTTATTTTTTAATGTTTTTATTTATTTTTGAGACAGAGAGACAGAGCATGAGCAGGGGAGGGGCAGAGAGAGAGGGAGACACAGAATCTGAAGCAGGCTCCAGGCTCCGAGCTATCAGCACAGAACCCAATGTGGGGCTCAAACTCACGGAGTGTGAGATCGTGACCTGAGCCGAGGTCGGACGCTGAACCGACTGAGCCACCCAGGTGCCCCTCTTTCCATTTTGATGTCTGGTTTTTTCCATATAAGAATGTATATGCTTAAATACCTTTTTAAAAAAAAAAAGCTATGAATTTACTGCCAAGTTTTCATTTCCCAGTATATCTTGCACAAGACTAACCTTTTTAAAAAAAGATGTCAAATGGCAAAATTAGAAAAAAATTCATAACATTTCTGCTTGTATCAAACTTCATTTCTTTTTTTAAAAAAAATGTTTGTTTATTTACTTATTCTAAGAGAGAGAGTGGGGCCAAAATCAAGAGTCAGCCTTAACCAACTGAGCCACCCAGGGGCCCCCAAACTCCATTTCTAACATCATAATGTAACTATGTAATTACATACTTTAAATATAACATCATATGCAATTCTTTTTCATTGAAGTCCTTTAAACTGCCTCTTCCCTTTCTTACAATGTAGACAACGATGAGCATTGTCTACAACCAATACAAATAACCAGTAACAGAGTTGGAATAAGAAAGAATTCCTGAGAGTACTATCAAATGTTCTTTCTAATTCACCAGTAGTCTTCTACCAGTGTTGCAGAATGTCAAAGGGTATACTTTTGGCCCCAGGATAGGTGAGGGCAGAGGCTGGCAAGTGAGCAGGCTCCAGGATCCCATGGCTGCTTCAACTGGAGAAAATTTACTTATATATATTTCATAAATTTGAGCTTATTAGATTTTACATCAGTAAAGGACTCCACAGCTTAACTAAACTTGAGAACCACTGTTGTGCAACCTTGCTTTCATGCCGTCTCATTAGCCCACAACCTCTCCTATATTTAAAAAAATTTTAAGCTATGTTAATCCCAATGGGTTAAGGTGTCTTAAACCAGGGTCCATTATGGACAGAGGTTCCCAAATATACTTTATGGAGTCCCTGAATCTTTATGAATAATTATTAATGTATTTTTTAGTTATTTCAGAGGACAGTCCATTGTTTTATGATATTAAAAAAAAAAAGAGATCACTCCAGAAGCATTAAGAACTATAAATAATGTTGTTTCTCTCCTTTCCTTCACAGTTGAAAATCCTGAAGTGTTGGTTATATAGACTATCTCATCGACTTAGTAACTTGGTTTTCATGTCTAAGCTTGAAAGCAAAAAAAGGAAAATCTCCACACATCAAAAATAAAGAGAGTTCAACAGCTACAGTAGTTAAGTGGGAATTGGAGATATATGGATAAGTTCATTGCCAAAAGAGTCCACAGAGCTAACAGGAAAATTCATAGCTACGGGACTAGACATAATAATCTAAAAAGGAAATTAAAGGGCATCTGGGTGGCTCAGTCAGTTAAGTAGCCCACTCCTGATTTCAGCTCAGGTCATGATCTCACAGTTCAAGAGTTTGAACCCCACATCGGGCTCTGCACTCACTGCACAAAGCCTGCTTTGGATACTCTGTCTCCCTCTTTCTGTCCCGCCCCCGCTCTCTTGCTCTCTTTCTCAAAATAAACATTAAAAATTTTTTTAAAGGAAATTAAAATAGGTACAGTTAAAAATATTCAAAGATACAAAGGAAGGAATAAAATATTTTTACAAGTTAGGTAATACTATGAGATCATATCAGGCTAACCTGAAAAACCAAGTACAAATTTGAAAAATAAAAACCTAAAATTAGGTTAAATAGTAAACTATGTAGCTGAAGAGAGAATTATTGATTGGAAGATATCAGTCAGAGGAATAAAGAGATGGAAAACATAAAAGATAAAATGAGAAGCTCAGTAACAAATAGGAGTCCCATAAAGGAAAAATAAAGAAAGTGGTGAAAATATTATTCAAAGCGAATATGCTGAAAGAAAACAAAAAGAGAGAATATGTTGAGAATTAAGATGCAAGACCTCAAACTGAAAATGTACATAAGCCCCAAGAAGCATACATTTAAAAAAAAAAAAAATTGCCCCTTCCTCGCTCGCTCACTCTCTCAAAATAAAAAAATAATTTTTTTTTAAAAAGAACTACTAAAAGGCACACTTTAATAATAAACCCAAAGGAGATGAATGGTGAGGAGCTATGATTATAATAAAGTATACTGTTACTGGGTGGATAAACGAATGAAAGAAAAAAAGATTTATTTTGAATAATAAAAATCTTTGCATGTAAATTATTATTTTTCTATAATGCATCTTTTATAGAAGCATAGTGTTACATTACATAGATGCTCCATAATTTAATCATCTGTTGCTGGCTATTTAGGTTGTTCCAATTTTCCACTATTGTAAACTACACTACAGCTTAAGTACCCTTCTTACACATAAATCCCTACTACCATCTATGATGGTTCTTCAAAATAACTAGAAATAGTATATGTGCACAAATTTTTTTTAAGTTTTGATACCACATGTCCCAAAGGTTGTGCCTATTTACATTCCCATTAGCAACATATCAAAATGCCCATTTATCCATATTCCCACCAATACATGGTATGGTTCTCCTTAGACATTCAAAAATGGTAGGATTTATTTATTAGCCATTTGCACTCTTATGAATTGCCTACTAGTGCTATGTATCTATTTTACTACAGGGGATGTCTTTTTCTTATTATATTTAACATATAATAGACTCATAAATTATCAATTATTTGTCTCACAATGTTCCCAGTTTATCACATTGCTTGTATTTTTCTCTACCATGCAGATTATATACTATAGGAAGAAATCTTTACATCTACCACCATTCCTATTTTCTTACCATACCTGATACTCAATATATGCTGATGGAATAAAATATTTTTTCACATGTCTCTTCTTCATCATTTCTAGTTCCATCACTCCAACAATGCAATATGCATAGCACCTTACAAGTGTCTTAATTGGCCTGCCTTTAGACTCTTTCCCCTCTTCCAGGTCTTTCCTCAGACTACCACCAATTAATAGAACTCAAACACCAACTGCAACATGCTACTCCTCTGAACAAAAACTTCCAAGAGTTCCCTATTATTTGAACAAAAAAATACAATGTTCATAAGTAGATAAACCCAATCTAAGTATTATCACCCAACCTCTACTTTTGGCATTGCAGTGATGCTCCCTCTGTCTAGATGTTCTTTTATATTCCACCTGCCTCTAAAATTTATGTATCATTTGATACACAACTCTAATGTTTCTGCTTTCCCTTCCACTAACCAGCTTATGGTGTACATAACAACCCTAGTTATTAAATATTTGACTTGTTGGCACTGTTCCCCGATGCTATGATGATTTTTTTTTTTTCAGTTCCAAAAGTGATATTTCCAGGTTAGAGTTGTGCATGATTCTACCCTCAGCTTTCTGTGTCCAAGAAAAATCTGGTGCCTCATTAAAGCCATCTATCAGGGAAGACATTTTGCCCCAAGAACCTCCCTAGAGACTTTTCTAACTCTTGGTCTCCCTCTGGCCAGTCTTTTTTTCCTTCTCGCCACCATTTCCATTTTTATAAAATTATAATAAAATGCTTATATAACACTAAAATGACAATACAGTATAAACTTGGTTTGCAAGCATAATGCATTCCAGAAACATGCTTGGAGTCCAAAGCACTCCTATCAAAGCAAATTTCAAGAAACATTGGCTCAGTTGTGATCATGTGACATTCAGCACCATGTAGAAGTACTACTCCTATGGCAAAACACCAATCATTTATCAAGTCAACATTTGTTAGAAATGTTTGCTCATCTTGCAGAACACTCGCAGACCAAGTTACTTGCAATCCAAGGTTTTACTGTATAACATTCAAATAATTGCATAAATCATGATGTTATTAAAACAGAAAGTTGTCCAGCAGTGGCTCCAATCATAAAATAGCTCAAATAATCTTTGTAAGCTGCTAAAGGAAAGTCTTCATCCAATATACAAAATGTGGGTTTATTTATTTTTTATTTTTATTTTATCTCTACGCTCAACGTGGGGCTCAAACTCACAACCCCGAGATCAAGAGTCACAGGCTCTACCAACTAAGCCAGCCAGGTACCCCCCAAAATGTGGTTTTAAAATATAATTGAATAATAGGTAAAAGTGTATTTCAACATTTCTTGATGATCTCACAGTTCATGAGTTCAAGTCCCACATCTGGCTCTCTGCTGTCAGCACAGAGCCCACTTGGCATCCTCGGTACCTCCCTCCTCCCTGCCCCTCCCCGGCTTGCTCTCTCTCTCTCAAAAGTAAACACGCGGGATGTTTGGGTGGCTCAGTTAATTGGGTGTCTGACTTTGGCTCAGGTCATGATCTTGCGGTTCTGTGGGTTCAGCCCCACATCAGGCTCTCTCCTGTCAACATGGAGCCCACTTCAGATCCTCTGTCTCCCTCTCTGCCCTTCCCTTGATCATACATGGCTCGCTCTCTCTCTCTCTCAAAAATAAACAAACAATAAAATAAACACTAAAAATACATTTAAAAAATTGGAATGTATTTCCAATATAATTAAGCCACAAAAATAAAAAATATATTTACATTAACATCACAACTGTGTAAAATATGCCTATAAAAGAGACAAAACACACAAAAATGCCTAACCTCCTAAACTTCTGTACAGTTGATTTCCTTGTAACATTTTTTTTTTTAAATGTAATGAAATATTTGGGGTGATAGAATTGTTCTGTATCATGAAGGTGGTGGTAGATATATAATTACATGCATTTGTCAAAGTTCACAGAACTATACACTACAAAGAATGAAACTTTGAAAATTAAAAAAAGAACACAAAATGTGGAGGAACACAAAATGGAACACATGCTATAAAAAAACAAAACTATTACCAACGAATAGCATAACCACACTGAAAGAAGTGGGAAAAGAAAATAATCTAGGTAACTGGACAACAATTTTTTTTAAGTTTTTATTTATTTATTTATTTGAGACAGAGAAAGAGAGAGAGAGAGAGAGAGAGAGAGAGAGAGAGAGAGAGAATCCCAAGCAGGCTCTGTGCTGCCAGTGCAGAGCCTTACGCAGTGCTCGCTCCCACAAACCATGAGATCATGACCTGAGCAGAAATCAAGTGTCGGATGCTTAACCAACTGAGCTACCCAGCTGCCCATGGAAAAATATATTTTAAGAGGATACTAAAAGGCTGAAGACAAAAAGAACTACACACAACTATACTGTATGCTAATCAGTAAATGTGTTTTTTTATAGGAGTATGAGTAAGAAATCCTGAAAATCCTTGATGTGTATACTAGGACTGAACAAAGAAGAGAATATTTTGTAGAAGATGAAAGACACATGTCTGTCAAAGAAAGAATAGGGGCGCCTGGGCAGCTCAGTTGGTTGAGCATCCGACTTCAGCTCAGGTCATGATCTCCCAGTTTGTGAGTTTGAGCCCCACGTCGGGCTCTGTGCTAATGGCTCAGAGCCTGGATCCTGCTTCCGATTCTGTCTCCCTCTCTCTCTGCCCCTCCCCTGCTCATACTCTGTCTCTCTCTCTCTCAAAAATAAGTAAATATTTTTAAAAACGCTTTAAAATAATCACAGTAATAATCAATGAAGGCAACTTCCATCAATGGATGGTAAAGTCAGCAAGTGAAAAGTCTGAGGAGAAACAAGATACCTGCATAGTTTAGAAACTCTCCCATTACAAGGGAAAAGTAGTAAATTTACGTTAGAGAATCATAGCAGTCACCATCTTAACCAAGTGATCAATAATATCAAAAGCAGTGTCTCATAACATGAACCTCTCATATGAGGAACTGAGAAGGTACATCCACTTCCGCGGCATCAACAAAACATGCACAGCTGTAATCTAATCATAAGAATATATCAGACAAAATCCAATTGAGGGACACTCTACAAAATAACTGACCAGGATTTTTCAAAAGTGTCAAGATGTGGAAAAACAAGAAGACTAATGAGCCACTCCGATTAAAAGCAATGTGGGATCTTATACTGGATCCCAGAACAGAAACAAAGTCCATTAGTATAAAAAAATTATGAAATCTGAAAAAAAAAAAGTGGTAGTTTGGTTAATAGAATTGTACTAATGATAACTTTTAAAATTTTGATTACTGTACTATAATATATAAGGTGTTAACATTTTTTTAAAAAAAGGTGTAAAGAACTTTTTTTTTATTAAAAAAAATTTTTTTTTGAGACAGCACAAGCGGGGTAGGTGCAGAGAGGTGGGGTGGGGGTAGAGGGACAAAGGATCCTAAGCTGGCTCTGTGCTAACAGCAGAGAGCCCCATGCGAGGGCTCAAACTCGCTAACCCTGAGACCACGACCTGAGGCTCAACTGACTGAGCCACCCAGGCGCCCTGAAAACTCTATTCTTTTGAAACTCCTCTGTAATTGTAAAATTATTTCAAAATAAATAGACTTCTTAAAAAATGTATTAACTGATGTTTCACATGGGCCAACTGACATTTATAAGTCAAGAGCTGCCCTAATACTTGTGGAGGCGGGGGTGCCAGGTGCTCTGCAACCGATCCTTGGGTGCTTACAACTATTATTACCTGCGTACCCTTAACACTCAGGTTTCCCGTGAGGAAAGAGTACTGGGAGGTTCACTAAATTACTTAAGAGGTTATTTAAAAGTGAAACAGCCCCAATTATCAAAAAAAACTCCAAAACTGCCGGCAACCTTCCGCCCCCCAAAAGCGATGAACACCGTCCTAGAGATCCCACAGGTCTTCCCACTGGTGGCCCCGAATGTTCTCAGGCACGTCCCCCCGAGACGGGGCACTGACTTGGGAAAGAAAAGTCATGGCCCCAAGTCCTCCCATATGGTCTCTTCTCTAAGCCCTCTGATTCTGAATTTATAAAGGAGGGAGTGAGATGCGGGACCTTCCAGAAAACCACCTTCCGATGTGGCTGACAGGAGGCTCCGATTTCTGGCTCCCCAGTCCTCCCCTCATTGCCCCCGAGCCTGGAGTCGCCTCTCGCTCGCTGTGTCGCCCCCGGCACCCCTGGGCCACAAACACCAGACGCCGCCACCTGGGAACGGATGCACGAGCGGTCTCGGGACCAAGGCGCCGGCGACCCTGCGACCCGGACGACCTAGGGCCCACGCTGCGTCACGGGCAGATCAGGCGCAGGAAACTTTCCCACCCCGCGACCCCGGGAGGCCGCCAAGCTCGCCCTGTCGGCCGCCTCCCAACACCCGCTTCGAAGAGAGCTTCCAAAAACGAAACCGCCACTTCGTGGAGCCAGGAGGACCCCCAAAGCGCTCGCACTCCGGGCCTGATGCCGGGCTTCCCAACCAGCGCCTCTCGCGCGCGCGCGGGTTCAGCGCCCAGCCGGCCAGGGCCTGACGCCCCCGAAGCAGCCTCCCGCAAACCCCTTACCTCCCGCCGGGGCGCTCGAGGCCGGTTGGTGTGCACGGCGCAGGCGCGGGCGCGACGGGGCGGGGCGTCGTGATGGGCGGGCTGGGCTGGGCCACGCCCCCTCCCGGCCCTTTTGGGCCCAGTGGGGCGTGGCAAGGTCTCTAGCTGCTCACAGCCGCAGGAATGATTTAAAAGAGTGGTCTTGGTTTACGTTGGGGGTTGTAACATTGGAGCCGGAACGAAAGAGACTCACAGTCGTTTTTTTAGGTCTCTTTGTTGTGTTATCAGTACGAGATAATTCATACTGCATAGCCTTCTACATTTTGCAAAGTTTTCCCGTCCATTTTCCTGTTTTAACACGGATTTTGGTGGGCTAGCCGCGTGTTCTAAGCTTTTTACACATGTAGAAACTGAAGCTCCTCCGAAAGGTTGTGCCTTCTCCCACTCATCCCCAAAACCCCTGTGAGGTGGACAGGACACGGTCTTAAAAAAACTGTAACAGGCACAGAAATTGAAGCTCAGACAAGTTGTGATTCCCTTCCCCCCACCAAAGCTGGTGGCGATCCTTATCCCAATTTCACAGATATGACGCTGAGGTTAAAGAGTTTTGAGTGACTCAATTCCAGTTCAGCCAGTTAGTGGCAGAGCTGGGACGCCCAACTTCGTTTCCCAATTACCCTCTCAAGCTCTTCCAGTTACCAGCTGCTACCAATGACCACGCAGATGGCTGGCTTTGAAGCCTGTCCGGGTCACATGCTCTGACTTCCAGACCCCGCCTCTTTTATGTGTTTGTGAATGTTCAGATGACTTGTTTAGAATGTATCCGCTGATAATTTCCTTAAAAGACATAAAGATGTTCAAGCCACAGCTCAGGAAACTCAGGTCTTACCGTCTTCCAGAGGAGTGGGAGTAGAGGTAGAATTTGTAGACAAAGGAAGATTAGGGGCCAGTGAGAAAGCCTTGAACTAAACTAAAACAAAAAAAAAAAAAAAAAAAAAAAACTAAGCAATTTAGAGATTCTTTGTGGGTATAATGAATTCTGATGTTTGTTTGCTTTACTCTAGGAATGAAAGGCTTATAAAATTTTAATTCTAAGGAGAAATATTAAAGTATTAAGCAATGCCATGGGAAAATGTTTTTCCAGCAAGGGTCAATTAAACAAGATCATTTGAAGTAAACGTCGTTCAAAACTAAGTCCTGAAAACCAACCTCAACCAGGGATTCAAGGATTCTGTATTTGAAACTTATGGGTTATTTTATGTATGTTTGCTAGAACATAGGTGTGTCAAGGTAGCAGGATAAAGCTTTTTAATCTAACAGCTTGTTAGTTTGATTTATAATCTCTAAAAATTTAAACACAGTGTGTGGAATTCTTTGTGTTCATTTAAAAGACTAAGAAAGTAATATATAATCACGATATGAACTAAGAAATCATTTTTTTAGTATCATAGAGCAAGTATATGGAGAACCTGAGAATCAGATTTAGGGCAACAATATAGACTTCTGAGGTTATCTTCCCAACCCAGTCCTTTTCTGGGAACTGCCTCTCCACCCCACCCCCACAGATCTACAAGCTGTCACTTATGAGCCTCTGGTAGCCATTTTGTACAAGCCTGAACCCATGCCCCTGACCATAGTGAATTATTCTAGGAGCAGACATCTGACTCAAGCTGGAGCAGTAAGATACCTTTCCCAGGAATTTGGGTTTGGGACTAGGATTCTAGCCTCAGTCTGACTGGTTTCTAGAAAGGAGAAGATTCCCACCAGGAGAGCTCCTGGTGGCTGTGTTTTTCACTCTATAGACTGGTGAATCAGAGGAAGCCATGATGCTCTTAGATAGCATTTGTAATTGTGGAGAAATGAGTATAGGTATGTCCTAGTTCGTGGTGTTAAAAAAAAAAAAGTTTTTTTTGCTTTTTTGTTTTTGTTTTTGTTTTTTTTTTCTCAAACCATGAATTATTGAAACATCTATTGCAGTTTTGAATGCGTTCTATTTCTTTGTGCATTCTACATTCCAATATCATTTATGATACCAATGTCATTTGGAACTGAGACAAAGAAAGGTTAAAAATAAAATAATAGTAGTTACCTTTGGGATGGTATTAACTGGGAGAGGGCATAAAGTAGCTTTCTGAAGTACTGGAAATGTTCTATATATTGACACGGTGTGACTACATATGTGAAAATTCATCAAGCTGTACACCTAAGATCTATGTACTTTATGTAAGTTATCCCATAATAAAAAATGAAAATAAAGAGCTAGCAAGTCTTGATATAAAACAAACAAAACCTCTTACTTAGTAAACAAGGAAATCTATACTTTCTTAATATTATTTCTATTACCTCTCTGAGATAGTGGTGAATTAGCAACAGTAATCTCTACCCTTGTTAAAGCCCTTCATCCCTTTGAAAATAAAATAAAAAGCCATGAAAGAGATAGAGAAGGGAGGGAGGTGAAAGTGTCTAGATGTACAAAAAAGAAACAGAGTTTGGAGCACTTTCAAATCCCTCGTTCCAGGTGACTTTACTTTCTGTTTTACTGTCACCTGCCACTCCTGCCCCCACCTCCCCCCCCCCACCATCACCAGTCTGTTCGCTAGTCTATAATGTGTATTATAGTTATGGAGACCTTGTATCAAACCAAAAGGAGTAAACTCTGCAGGCAAACAGTAACTCTGGAATTCACTCATCAACTATTCACCATTTAGAAATTTGATAATCATTTTACATGTAGAATATCTTAAATGCCCAGACATCTGCCTAGAAACTTCCCTACCCCACTTTTTGTTCTTTTAAAATTACCTTCATTATTCTCAAAACTTGATGTGCCCAAGAATTATTGCATAAGGTAGTATTCATAAAACCACGCTTAATGGACCTTGTGGGCAATTTAAACAATTTTCAAGGGTAATTTTGACTCTAATTTTTGCTTTATTCACTGACTTTCATTCTTCATAGCCATACCCCTCTCTATCCAACTCACTCATCCTCCAAAGATGCAAATTTACATTTGCAATGAAAACTCAGTAAACATACTTAGCATTAGAATCATATTAAATGTTATTTAAACTTCAGCAATTTGCAAGGCACCTTGAATTTTATGGTACCTTACTTAATTATTATCATGAATGTCAGTTAATATCACACGGTAGATACACAGACAAGCAAATTGACACATATTCTGCATGGACCCAACCTTGCTTTCTGTCTCTCATTACTCCCCTTCACACATCCTGTGTTCTAACCAAATTAAACACCTCAGTATTCTTCATCCCAGTCCTTTCTGCAGCCCTACATTGTGCCTTTCACCGGAGGTATTCTCCACCAATCACCCCTCCCTCTTTGCACATCCAAATCCAACTCATATTTCCATGTTCATCCCAAATGTGACCCCTCTCAATATTTCTAGAATGTTTTTTTATTTATTTTTTATAAGACTACTTTTTTAAAAGTTTATTTATTTTAAGAGCACGAGAGAGAAAGAACAGAGGAGGGACAGAGAGAAAGCGAGAGAGAGACAGAATCCCAAGTAGGCTCTGCACTGTCAGCACAGAGCCTGATGCAGGGCTTGATCTCACACATGACCTAAGCCAAAATCAAGAGTTGGACTGAGCCACCTAGGTGCCCCCAGAATTTTTAGATTTAATGCCTGCCGCCTCCAAATATCTACCTTATAATCTGATCCTTTTTTTTTTTTGACACATCACTGTCTACCTTTTATTACAGTAATTTAGTATGTGTCTTGTTACCACCTCCAATGCTTTTCAACCTTTTCCTTATTGTGGCACAAATAGAAAATGGCATTTATAAAGCAAAAATAAGAAAGTTGCTCTTAGCTTCTGCCACTGGCCCAGCTGCAGTGGGAGCTGGGGAAATTAACGCCTCTACACACCTAAAACACATTTAAGCACAGGGGGTGAGAAGTTGTCTTGTACCATTCCATGTTAGGACATAAGCTCCCTGATTCCACATTTGAGTGAAATCATTTGGTATTTGTCTTAGTCTGATTTATTTCACTTAGCATAATACCCTCTAGGTCCAAAACAAATGAATGAACAAAGCAAAAGCAGACCTACAAAGAGAGAACAAACTGACATTTGCCAGAGGGAAGGGGAAGGTGGAGGAATGGGCAAAATGGGTGAAAAGAAATGTGAGATATAGCTTCTAGTTATGGAATGAGTAGGTCACTGGGATAAGAAGGATAGCATAGGGAATATAGTCAGTGATATTATAACAGTGTTGTGTGGTAATAGATGGTTACTACACTGTGGTGAGCAAAGCATAATCTATAGAGATGTTGAATCACTATGTTGTACACCTGAAACTAATATAGCATTGTGTTTTGTGTAATGTAACATTCTGTCAACAATATTCAAATTAAAAATTTTTTTTAATTTTTAAAATTTTTTAAATGTTTATTTATTTTTGAGGAAGAGAGAGAGACACAATGCAAGCAGGGGAGGGGCAGAGAGAGAGGGAGACACAGAATCCAAAGCAGGCTTGAGGCTCTGAACTGTCAGCACAGAGCCCAATGCAGGGCTCAAACCCACGGACCGCAAGATCATGACCTGAGAGGGGCGCCTGGGTGGCTCAGTTGGTTAAGTGGCTCACTTTGGCTCAGGTCATGATCTCGCGGTCCATGGGTTCGAGCCCCGCGTTGGGCTCTGTGCTGACAGCTCAGAGCCTGGAGCCTGTTTCAGATTCTGTGTCTCCCTCTCTCTGTTCATGCTCTGTCTCTCCCTGGCTCAAAAATAAATAAAACGTTAAAAAAAAAAAAAAAAAGATCATGACCTGAGATAAAGTCAGAGCACTTAACTGACTGAGCCACCCAGGTGCCACCAAAACAATCTTTTTTTTTTTTTTTTTAAAGAATGTAAGCTCCCCAAGGGGAGGATCCATGTTTGCTTATCTACCCATATCTACCCATGGTATCTACCCATAGTTCCTAGTTCAATGCCTTGTACCTATAAGTGAATAATTGAATAAATAAATGACAATGCTCTTTAAGTTTGCTTTTACAGAGTTCTGAGGGCTTCCAGTTGTGTCAAGAACTTGAAAGTCATCACTCCTATCCTTAAAATAAGAACAAAGTGGAACAAACATAAACATCAGTGACTTTTCTTGGACCCATCAGAGAACTGAGGTTGCAGGGCATTTGCCTGCCAAAATCTGGAGAGAGACAGGTAAGTACAGAGAATCACAGGCAACATCAGCTTACCTGGGACGGAAGCCTTGGAACATTTGAAGCTGGTAGGAACATCTAAATGGTAACTTCAACAAAATGTTAGTAGTGACATGTGGACTGTGTGACAGTGAGAAACTCCTGGGGGCTGCAGTCTTTGGGGAAACCAATACTTTCATGGGTTTTACCTCTATGAACCTCACCAAGTTCTAAAGGGGAAGAGAGAGCCAAGAAAAAAAAATCATGTTTCTGGCAGAAGAGAGGAAAATAAATCATTTTGAAATATACCCAGAGCCTTCTACATAAGAAAGCCCTACTCTGCACAGGAAAAGACTTAGCTAGAGACATATTTATGGGAGGGGTGGGGTGGAGGGGAGGGAAGGAATGAGAAGTTACCTAGCCCCACTTGTCTTAACCTTCAAGTCTCTCCTAAGGGGGTGGAGGGGTGGGGGAGGGGTTAAGAAACACTTGTGAAAGGCATAGCCCACCAAAAGATGAAACTTAATCATAGGACTATAGGATGTTTCCCTTCCCCGTGCTCCTTACCACCACCCTAACACTCCAATATAATAACAGTGGACTATAGTTGAAAGAACTGCGAGGTACATTCTCTATATAAGAAGTTTTTAGAAAAATCTGAAAAACAAAAATACTGGAAGAAATTGAAGCCTCTGATACCTACTGGTACAGCAGACATTAAACAGAGCTCAGTCCTAGCCAGATTAACACAAAGCCTCACACTAACTGCCTATTCACCTCAGTTCCTATTACCTGATACATTGTGTCTGGCTTTCAACAAAAAATTACAAAGCCTGTTAATAGGCAAAAAGAGAGAGACATAGTCTGAAGAGATAAAGCAAGGATCAGAACCAGACTCAGATATGACATAGATCTTGTAATTATCAGATAGGGAATTTAAAATAAGTATGATTTTTAAAAGTGTATTCATTTATTTATTTTTAGAGAGAGAAAGAAAAAGCATGAGCAGGGGAGGGGCAGAGAGAGAGAGAGAGAAACCCAAGCAGGCTCCATGCTGTCAGCTTAACCGGCTGAGCCACCCAGGTTGCCCCTAAAGTAAGTATGATTATTATGGCAAGGGGTTTAATGGTAAAAGCTGACAACATGAAAGAACAGATGGGTAATGTAACCAGGGAGATGGAAACTCTAGGAAAGAATAAAAGAAAATGCCAGGAATAAAAAACACTGTAATGTAGATGACAAATGCCTTTGATGGGCTTGTCAGTAGACTGGACATGGTCCCGAGGAAAGAATCAGTGAGTATGAAAATATATCAATAGAAACCTCCCAAACTGAAATGCAAAGAAAAAAAAAATGAAAGAAAAAAAAAAAGAACAGAATAAATTTGTGAGTCAATTTGAAAAGATGTAACATATATGTAATTGGAATGCCACAAGGAAAGGAGAAAGAGAATAAAGCAGAAGAAATATTTGAAGTAATAATGGCTTTTCCCACAATTAGTGACAGACACTAACCCACAGATTTCAAGGAAGCTCAGAGAAAACCAAGCAAAATAAATGCCAAAAAGTTGACACCTAGGTATATCCAATTCCAAAAAAAAAAAAAAAAAAAGAAAAGGATAATGAGAAAATCTTGAAAGAAACCAGACAGAAAAAAAAACACCAACCTGTAGAGTACTGTTCTGTGAAAGGGAGGTGTATGCAAAATGACCTCCAAAGGCAGAAGGAGCCTAAAACAGAAGAAAGAGACCAAGTCCAACTTTATGAGAAATGTTTTATTAAGGAGACTTAGAACAGAAGCCTGTATTGAGTGCCCACAAGACAGGTGGATCTCAGCAACTCCACCTCCCTTAAAACTTCTTCTGACTTTGGCTCAGGTCATGATCTCATGGTTTGTGGGTTCGAGTCCCGTATCGGGCTCTGTACTGACAGCTAAGAGCATGGAGCCTGCTTGGGATTCTGTGTCTTCCTCTCTCTCTGCCCCTCCCCCACTCATGCTCTTTCTCTCTCTCTCTCTCTCTCTCAAAAATAAATGAACATTAAAAAAATCAAAACAAAACAAGCATCATGGAGGATTTGTGCAAGATGGCATTAGTTTGGTTCACACAAGGACCAAGGAAAAGTTACATCAGAATTCTCAACAAAAACCGGGGCGCCTGGGTGGCGCAGTCGGTTAAGCGTCCGACTTCAGCCAGGTCACGATCTCGCGGTCCGTGAGTTCGAGCCCCGCGTCAGGCTCTGGGCTGATGGCTCAGAGCCTGGAGCCTGTTTCCGATTCTGTGTCTCCCTCTCTCTCTGCCCCTCCCCCGTTCATGCTGTGTCTCTCTCTCCCCCAAAAATAAATAAACTTTGAAAAAAAAATTTTAAAAAGAATTCTCAACAAAAACCAAACACGTAAGAAGAGTGGAGTGAAATATCTAAAGTGTGGGAAGGGGAAAAAAACAAACACAAACCTAGAATTTGATATTCAGCTAAATTATCCTTTATAAGTGAAGGAAAAATACTTCCTCACACCAAAAAAAGAAGGAATTCAGTTCTAGCAGACCTGCTCCACAAGAAATGTTAAAAGAAGTTCTCCAGGGAGAAGGAAAATGATATAGATCATAAATTTGGATATACATAAAGAGAGAAGAGCCCAGGAGAAGGAATAAATTAAGTTAAAATAAATCTTTGACTTTTCTTATTCTTCATGAGCTAATAGTTCAAAGTAATAGTAACAATGTATTGGGTAAAACCAATGGTAGCAATATTTCAAGGGGCAGGAGGGAGGAATTGGGAATACTCTTGTTGGAAGGTACCTGCACTCTTCATAAAATGGTAATGAGGGAGCACAAGGCAAGCTGAGGGCAAAGTACAGGCTAGCATACTGCCCTCTCCCACCCCTCCCAGGTGGGATATGTGTGATATTCCCCAGGCTTTCCTGGCTGCCCAAGAACGAAGGAAAGGAAAGAAAACAAATGGTTAACTGAGAGAGATCACAGTCATCTATCAGTTTACAAATACCTTAGTAAATTACAAGAAAAAGGCAATCTTATGAATAGCCTAATCTCCAGACACCTATACACTCCGTTTCTTGGAACCCTTAATATTACCCTCCCTTCCATAGTTATGTGGGGAACAAAGGCAAGAAGGAAATGGCAGGTAAAATTAAATTTCCTTATAACCTGCAGCCCATTGACAAATACTTGAGGCAAATACAGAGTATAACATTTCTCCAGGAACCCCCTACCATCTTAAAGTTAATGCTTTGCTAGAGGGAAAACAACCTTAGCTTGACAATAGCAAGACCTCAGGTATCTTAAGAGTCCTCTTTAGCATTCCAAAGTCCTTCTGGAGGTCTGCCTTTTGCTTTTACCTCTCCCAACTCCATAGTATATAATCAGTCACTCTTCACACCACCAGTGCAGCTATTCCTTCCGCCAGTCCTGTCCCCATGTTTTAATAAAATCACCTTTTTCTACCAAAGACATATTCAAGAATTCTTTTTCGGCCGTCAGCTCTGAACTCCCACCGTCACCCAAAACCTCATCAGCGGTATAGTGTTATTTGAAAGTATACTTAGATTAGTTGTGAATATACATTATAAACTCTAAATGAATCACTAAAAGAAGTTTAAAAAGAAATATTATTGATATACTAGAGAAGGCAGGAAGGGGTTAGGGGAGAAATAACAAAAGCAACAAATAGAAAATAGTTACAAACATGGGTAAATATCAAATCAACTGTATCAGTAACCACTTGAATATTAATGCTCTGACTACACCATTTTTTTTTTGTCAACGTGATAGTCAAAGTGAACAAAAAACAAGCCCCCACCATATGTTTTCTACACAAAACCCATCTTAAAATAAAGACACAGAAAGGTTAAAAGTAAAGGGATGGAGAAAGATGTACCATGCTAACACTAATGAAAAGAAACCAGGAGTAACTATATTAATTTCAGACAAAGCAGATTTTGCAGCAAGGAAAATTAACAGTGATAAAAAGGATCACACTACGTAATGATAAAGAGGTTAATTTTCCAAAAAGACATAACAATCCTTAATGTGTGCATGAAACAACACAGCATCGAAATTCACGAGGCAAAAGCTGATAGACTGCAGGGAGAAAAAAGTGCCTCACAAATAGAGTATGAGAACAACATGCGTTAGGTTCATGAAAGTTGCTATTTCTTCCAGGGGCAGCAGGATCGTCATAGAAGAACTAAGAGAATTTAACAATAGGGCAGAATGATTTCCAAGATACCAAATATTTCTAGATTCCTGATAGAGAAACTGCCGGGGCTCTCTTTTACAGGATTATAGAATCTATCTTCAATCCTTTGACAACTGACACTCTCACCAGTAAACCTTTTAATCCTCCAACTAGTGAAATACATTTAAGGAATTGGAAATCAACAAAATTCACAAAGAGCCCCACCCTCCCTCTTCTCTGCCCAGCAAGCCCCCAAATCCCATTGTCACAGCCTGCAGGGGATTTTTTTCCCCTTCTGTAGGCCTCCATGGACTGCAGGGGCTTTTGAGTGGTATTTATATTTCCTCCAGCCAAAGACAAATTAACTTTAATATTTCTTTGGCAGATTATTACCAAAGAAAGAAATATTGCTTCCTTCATGGAAATAAATTGATAGGTTCAGCAACTCATTTTGCTTGCATAAGTGAGCACTTCAGAAGAGAAATGTTTAAAACCTGAGTGAAATGGGTTTAAATATGGAAAAAATTTCCTGAGTCCCTGTACTTAAACCTTAAAGGACATGATTGCTAAGTTTAAATCTTTCCAACATCTGGTAAGTGCTTTCCCATTCATTCAATCAGTCTATATGGCCAACAAACCAGCTACTATGTCTCATCCTGCTGATTGAAGGTCTAAAGATTCCATTCTTGTCTTCTAGGGACTCACAGTCTGGAGGGAAAGACAGACATGTCAATAAATACAATACGATTGACAAGCACTGTTATTAGCTATCCTTAAAAAGTGCTATAGAAAGAAGTACAGAGAAGATTACTTCAGAGTTTGGTCAATACATAGGAATAATCAGTGAAGGGTTGAAAGAACATTCTGAACAGAAAGAACAATGTAAAAGGCACAAATAATGCAACAGATATATATTCAGGTTTCCAAAGTAGTGTGGTCAGATAAGCAGACAGAAGGTTGCAAAAGCCAAGATGAGTAACTACCTCAGATGTATTTATCAAAGTTCATGTTGGGGCACCTGGGTGGCTCGGTCAGTTAAGGGACTTCAGCTCAGGTCATGATCTCACGGTTCATGAGTTCCAGCCCCGCAATGGGCTCTGTGCTGGCAGCTCAGAGCTTGGAGCCTGCTTCAGATTCTGTGTCTCCCTCTCTCTCTGCCCCTCCCCCACTCCCTCTCTGTCTCTCAAAAAATAAATGTGTTAAAAAAGCAAAGTTCATGTTGATCATGTTCCTATTTGTTTCCGATCTGGTCATGGCACTATTTAATATTAAACCTGTGCTGTGGCCCCCTCCAACTAAGACACACATGGAAATTCACACAACACCTACCAATTCCTTGTGGGAGACTCTGAGGCCCTCCAAGTTTTAATTTAAATGTCCAGCCTCCTAGCCCACATTTTCTGAAGTTCTACCAGAGTTCTTGTAATTCCCTAATATCCCATCCACTTTCTGGCTTCCATGTCTTTGCTGAAGCTGTTCCTCCCTTTGAAATGCTTTCTGCCTCCTTTCCATTGATCAAAATTTTACCCCTCTCTGAAGACCCATCTCAAATCCCCTTCTCCCCCCAAAACACTTCCCTATTTCTCCAGCCTCTGCTCTACAGTACCTCAATTTAATTTTGCTCTGCTGTAGAGTTGTTCACATGTCTGTCTTTCCAACTAGAGCACAACTTGTCAAGGGCAGATGCCTTGTGTTATTTATTGTGTGTTCACAGCTGGTGGCCTGGAATGTAGCACTGGATAAATATTTAGATGATGTTGCATGTCTCATCGCCTTTGTAATCTCATTGGGTTCTTCTCCAGAGCTTCTCCAGTGGGGCATACCTTCTGAAGCTAAGTTTGTTAGGGTGAGATCAGAGAAATAACCAGAAAACCACCTGATGCACAGATTCCTTGATGGCACAACAAGGCCACTTGGGGACCTTTAAAAATATACAGTTGGGGTGCCTGGGTGGCTCAGTCAGCTAAGCCTCTGGCTTCAGCTCAGGTCATGATCTCTCTGCTCATGAGTTCGAGCCCCTCATCTGGCTGGCTGCTGACATCTTGGAGCCTGGAGTCTGCTTTGGATTCTGTGTGTGTGTGTGTGTGTCTCTCTCTCTCTCTGCCCCTACCCAACTCATGTTCTCTCTCTTTCTCTCTCAAAAATAAATAAACATTAAAAAAAAAAAAAAGTTGCCTGGGCTCTACCTTTAGAGATCCCAATTTAATTGTTCCTAAGTGGAAACCAGTCATCTTAAAGTTCTGTAGGTAATTCTAAAGTGCAGTCAGTTTTGAAAACCACAGACCTAAAAGGGTAGAAAATAGTATCCAGGCCCCATATATGAATTAGAATAATTTCAAAATCACTTTCTCAAAAGCTGATGCTCTCCCCCGGGAAAACGTAGCTAAAAGAATGGAGGCCACACAGTCTGGGTGAAATTGACCTTTTTCCAGGGAAATCTTTGTTACGAGGAGTCTGAGTTATGCTATGGGAGAAATCACACATTGGCATGATGCTGGCCTTCATGTTCCTACTCAGCATGTCTAGAGAATCCCATTATGCTCCCTGCCCTGCCCCCATCTTTAATAGGAAGTTGTAGGAAGCCATAAAATAAGACTGAAATCAAAACACCAAGTACCAAATCAGCAAATGAGTCATGAAAGCTTGACAGTTCCCATTCTCGTAAGGGTCTCCCACATGGATATCCCCTATGGCACTCAGTAGAATGGAGGAAAGAGCCAGACACCAAGGGGAAGACCCCATGTTGCACAACTCTACAGACACTGTGCACGTTGTATTCCGTGTAAAGAGTGTCCCCTGGAATTGTATAAGGCTGCATCTTGGTACAGGGATTTCCCTGTACTCAGATGAGGAGATTGCTGGTGGCCGCCTCCCCAGCCATCTTCTGTCTTGAAACTGTCACTCTGAGCCAAGGTGAAGAATGAAGAGCATCCTCGCCCAAGCACTTCCGCTGAAGTCTTTCCCTACCTGATGAGGTCTTCGTCAGAAATCCCTCTAACTGGCAGCTCTTGTCAACACATCCTTGATCTGCCCCGTGTGTTATACCACTCTGCTGGACTCCAGCCAAAACTGGTTCTTCAATCAGTCACTGCAGCCGAGTTTCAGAGAGGGTGTCAGTTCCTTCTCAGCTTCTCCATCCTTTTTCTTTTTCCTCATTAGTCAAAGTATCCACAGAGAAGGAAAGTACATATTTATTTCTAGATTTTGTCTGTTTTTTTTTGTTTGTTCGTTTTGTTTTTGTTTTGTTTTGTTTTGGTGGGGGACAGGGAGAAGGGGAATCAAATTTAACAATCTAAAGGCAAAGAAGAGGTAAATTGAAGCAGTGTTATCTATAAAAAAAAGTATCCCAGCCCCTGGCAGAGAGTAGGGAGCTAAAAATGTTAGTTTCCACTGTTCTTGGAGGATGGTAAAGTGAGCGTGGTGGTGGTGATGGCTGGTGAACTACTGAGCACTTTTCACGTTTTTAGAGAGCATGAAGAGCGCAACAGGGTCTTTAAGATAAGGAGCCAATTATTTTTCTTTAATCGGAGTTGTGAGAATGAAAAAGAAACAGGATGTTAGCATGAAAAAGTGTTTTGTAAACTGTAATGCACTATATACAATGTATGGAGTTACTATTAAGTGTCATAGGAAACGTACAAAACAAATTCCCCCAGGGTTTGAAGGAGAGGACGAGACCACGTCCCATTGTGGAAATCGGGAGGAAATGGCACATACCACTTCCTAAAGATGTACAAGATTTGTTTTCTACATCGTAGAGGAAGGACTGCGATCCCTGTTCAGACCACAAAGCAAGCTTGGTTGTGAGAATGGTTTAAAACTTTGTAGAGCACTATACAAATGCAAAGTGATGTTATTGTAGTGTATAATAATAAATACATAATATAATAAGCATATATGATAGGTATATATAATTGTACATTGTTATAATGGTGTGGCTATTGTGGGTGATGGAGATACTATTACCATTATTATTGACTCTGAAGATGTCAGTCAGCACTCAACAGGTGTAGCTGGGAGGGAAGGCATTTCAAGAACAGAATTGAGGCCTGGAGAGGTTTCCACCAACTTTCTTGGCTAACTGTGAGTTCCTCTATATAATATCTTTTTTTTTTTTTAATGTTTATTTATTTTTGAGAGAGAGAGAGAGAACGAGAGAGGAGCAGGGGCAGAGACGGGGGACAGAAGATCCAAAGCGGGCTCTGTGCTAACAGCAGACATCCGTACGCGGGGCTCCAACTCACAAACTGTGAAATCATGACCTGAGTCAAAGTCGGGCACTTAACTGACTGAATCACCCAGGTACCCGAAAACTCATTTAACTTATTTATTTTTTTAAAGTAGGTTCCATGCCCAACGTGAGGCTTGACCTCATGACCTTGAGATCAACAGTTCCATGCTCTACCAATTGAGTGAGCCAGGTGCCCTGTGAAAACTCACTTTAGCCCTGGCTTGTTTTCCCTACATTCATTTTCTTTTTAATCCCTCCCTTGCTTTTAAAAAATCTCGTTGAAATATATATAGTTTTGTAAATCATCTTTAATCCTTTCTGGATGAAGTTAAGTTACTAAAAAAAAGTCATTTCTTATTTTTTAACATTTCTTATCAATTAACTTCTGGTGACAATTATTTGGAATGTCCCCTGGGGAAATTGGCATGGATGAGGCACATTTGGAAAGTAACATTACAGGAGTTACTTTCTGATACTACTGCTGATCTCCTAACTTTAAAAATTTGGTTAAAGTCATATATAATATTGTTATGAGTATAATGTGAATCTATTGGTAACGAAAATTTTTGCATTTGCAGTTAAACTTGGGTTTTTTTTCCAAAAGAATTTAAGCAAAGATACAAACTTAGAACTACCTAAATTTTGGTTCCTATGTGTTTTAAAATTTTTATTTAAGTTCAAATAAAAGAACTAAAATGTATAGCCTATGAGAACATTAGAAGATAAAGTCTATTATCCAATTTAAAAAATCATGCATATAAAAATGCATGGAAATGGAATGAAATCTGTTCTGTTACTAAAAGATATTTGTAATGCTCAGATTACAATGCTGTATCAGAAAAAAGAAAAGTATAGAAAAGTCTGTAGTCTTCCTATATTCAATCTCCCTTATAATTTTAAACATACATTTTCAAACATTTGAAAACAAGATACTCTTTAAGAATTTGAAGGTACTAAGGACATTTTCTTCCATTAAAAAATTCCTGTCTAAAGATTGTTTTCATGTCCAATTTACAAGACCCCCAACTAAGTCAATTTCCTTGGTGTATGTGTATACCCTAATCTTTACCATCTTCACTTCCCTGCCCCCTCATTTAATTGACTAGGTGATCAAAGTCCTTCCTTCTTTGTTTCGAATAGACTTGACTATCTCTCAAAAGGTTAAAAAACCATTCTCTAAATGGCAATGCCTTTATACCTATAAAGAAATAAACTTTAGAAGAGAATTCTGAAAGAGGAATTTGGAGATGTTCTAAATAGAGGCAATAGTATGAGAACAAAATGTTGCCTCTAGGCTGATTACAGGAGATGATGGGCACACGGTCAGGATGGACTCCCTACAGGATTTTACTAAGACTTCTGGTGAACAAATGATTGTTGCTGTTAACTGATTTAGAACATAGACAAATACCCTCCAGTTGATTTTATGATTTAAATTTGGATTTATTTTGGATGATTTAAATATGATTTAAATTTAAATCTGATATAAACCAATAAACAAATGTCTGCTAATAATGCAGCCTAGAATAGAAATGATGAACTGGATGAACAATGATGCATGGGTAGTGAACTCATGTTGCTTCCTGGGGATCACTTCATTCTTTTCTATGCTCAATAATGCACCTAAATTTTTCCAGAGGCTTACATTAGACTTGTCCTTTCTTTTCTGGCTCAAGTCATTTCTCTATTTAGAAATGCAAAACATGTACTTGTTTCTAATGTTTAGCACCTCTTCTCATTTCTATGATGTCCCAAAATGTCTCAGAGGATGACAGTGTCTGTGTTTCTTTTACATTATGGGATAGAATTTATCTGGGTCTAAAGATTTGAAGTCATGCAGAGTAGTTAAGGGCGCTCTTTCTTCCTCATATATCTTGAGCCATCGTTCTCTACTATTGTGCTTTGTCTGACCCTTTTGAGTTCCTATAATGCTTCCATTTGCACCAGAAGAAAATGGAAATCAGGTTGAAATTGAATGTAAAATGTCAGAACTAGAAAAGCTATTAGATCAAGTCCAGATAAAGGAACAAGTGTAGGATTTAATCTGGCTTGCTCCTTCTGGAGATAAGTACATTGGACTACATCAAAGCTATGCTAGTAAACACTTGTATCATGTGCTAATTCCCCTTGTTCTGAGTCTATGCTTATGTGAAGCAGACTTTTGATAATAATTTGGTTTTCTGTGTATATCTGTCTATAAATGAAGAATATACTAGTCCCTAGTTATAAGTTAACAAATGAGCTTTCAAAAACAAAAAATAAAAATAAATAAATAAATGGGCTTCCTGGTTTATACATCAAAGCTTGTTAGTAGGTGTCCACTTGAGAGAGAGGGAGAGAGAGAGAGAGAGAGAGAGAGAGAGAGAGAGAGAGAGAGAGAAATCCACTCTCACCATGCTGCTAAGTCAGGTTCCTGAGGTGTAGCTTCTATAACATGGAGATCACACCAGGGTATAGCCCCTTTGAGGCCTCTCTGGGCATCTGGCCACTCTTCACCATGAAGTACTTTGATTCCATCTTGCTGTTAGTTGTCCACAAACGCCTGCTCTGTGAAGACAGTCCACCTCTTAGTTTTCAAGCCCAGAAATAAACATAGCTACTTTTCAAGAGACAGTTACTGACCACAATAGGTCTTTTTTTTCCGAAGAGCAAAAGGTGCAATCCTCCCACCTGTTAAAACATCTTTGGAAAT
Organism: Herpailurus yagouaroundi; assembly: GCF_014898765.1. Taxonomy (NCBI): domain Eukaryota; kingdom Metazoa; phylum Chordata; class Mammalia; order Carnivora; family Felidae; genus Herpailurus; species Herpailurus yagouaroundi. The sequence goes on along the minus strand of NW_024412401.1, from coordinate 25,564,735 downwards.
GATCTATGGAACAAACAGTGTTGTTTTTCCTTTAGACATATGACACAAAAATCTATTTATGTAGCCTTTGGGTGAAACATGCAATTGTATGGACACCTTCAGGAATAAAGAAAGATTATAAAATATTCCCTTACAAACCTTATAGAGATCCTTCAAATGATTGTGTCTAATTTGAGAGTTTGATACATATTCCAAGGACTGAATTGTGGGCCTTTACAACAAGTAGGAAAAGGATCGAAAATGCCTAAAAGCTCCAACATCTGCTTTTAAAAAATGCTTGCAAAATACAATTACTGAAAGGTAATATTTGGAACTTTTTCAGGATTAAGGAAGCATCTGAAAATAAACTTGCTTAGCAATTTTGAGTTACTCTTCAACTAAAAAAAATCTGGCTAATGGACTTTAAAATGATTTTGTATTTCTGTTTAAAAAGTATGCAACTCTTATCTGGTTTGACAGCTTAAGTGCCAGGTCCCAGCCAGATAAAATCTGAAGTGATGAAGGCAGTGCTTCTTAAATAAGAGCAAATTGGAACTGCCATCCCAAATTACTATCATCTCTTCTGACAAGATTAGATATGCCCTAACTCCCATCTGATGAGGGAATCACCTCAAGCTTGGAGACAACCAGTTTGGATCACCCAAGTACAAGGTAAAGCCAGAAAAGGATCCCAGAACTCTGTTCTTTGGCCAGCCCATTAAGTCGGAGAGTCTTATAGAGGTGAGTTAGTCAACACTTGGATACCTTTAAGAAGAGAGTATGGATCTAGTTTCTTCTGTCTCTAGGCTAGCTCAAAGTAACAAAACACCTGCCCTCACTGACCTCTCCAGTTTGAGTTATTGTTATGTTTCATACTTGCTCTTGCTTTATATTTCCTCTTTGTCTCATTGAGATACCTGACCTTGGATCTGCTTCTGGCCGTTTGGAATTGGTATTTGAACCTGGTCTCTGGTTTTTATTGTTTTTGTTTTTGTTTTTGTTTTTGTTTTGTTTTGTTTTAGACCCTGGGTTTTCCCAACAGATTTCAATTTGTTTTATTTTGCTGGCTCTCTATGCTCTGAGCTATTCTAGTCCTTGCCCTTCTGAAGCTAACTTCCAGCATAGTACACTTAGCTGGCTGGCTGTTCTCTGTGTCTGCAGGAGTCTATGTGAGTGTATGGGGGCCAGGGATACAGTGTACATGCAATTTGGATAATCACTCACTGAAATGGGGGTGGGTATCTAAACAGAAACAAGAGGAGTTGGGAACTAATGCATTTGCTACTCCTGATTAACCATCCTGAGGTTTGACGTAAATTCTTAATTAGGTGTTTACTTTTCTGCCAAGAATTTTATCTCAGCTCTCAGATTTTGCTGCCACCTGGTGCTAAAATGTTCCAGGTAGTGATGACTAAATAGTTTGACAGATGCCAGAAAGTATAACCTAGATTCAGAGATAACACAAATTAGGATATTGGATACTAACATTAAAAAACATAACGATATAATAAGAAATGAATGTGGTATACCTGTTACAATAAATTTATAAGGAGCAATCGTAGTAAAGTACTGTGCAGTTCTAAGGTATCACCATCTCTTAGAAGTATGGTCCCCATTTGAGCTGTCATTCCTGAATACAACAGAAGGCACATTAACAACAGTTTCTCTTAGTTAATGCCCCCACCTCCCAACTGAAAACAGTTTGCTACCTACTCCTTGTGAGTTAAGATTGGCTAATTCTGTCCAAAATTTCTTTTTTTCTTCCTTTCCTTCTTCCTTTTTTCTTTTAAGATTTTAAAGTAATCTCTACACCCAGCGTGGGGCTTGAACTCACAACTCTGCTATCAAGGGCTGCATGCTCTACTGACTGAGCCAGCCAGGCGCCCCACCCATGGTTTATTTCTACTTCACAGAAAACATTTTTTCCTTTTATGGCCTTCATCGGTCTGTTGTATCTTCCTGTTCTTCATCCCGCCACTATTCTCCATTTCTTCTCCAGACAGAGTATGTTTCTATTGCTCCCGACTTTTCCCAAATTATGTTTTGCCTGTATTCTTCCACTCACTCTGTTGGAAGGGATTTTTCCTTCCGGGTGATAACACATCATGCGGCCACCATTTCCTAATCTGACTCTTAAAGAAATTCTGTCCTATTGGACTCCCACATGGGGTAATACTTTGGTCATTTAGCTTTTGAGCCCCAGGTGCAGAGCAATGTAAAAAGAACTCCCCCAAACCCAGGCAAAAGAGAAGTTCAGTGCTGTCCATGTATGGCAGATTTTATTTTCCAAAGATGACCAAAAGAATAACTCTCATCCTACATGTTCTTCTCTACAATGTGACTTTGACACTCCTCCCATGGAGAAGTGAAATCTGTGTTCCCTTCACTAGAAACTGAGTGGGTTTGTGACTTTGGAAGAAGTGACACAATGTGACTTCTAAGATTAGATTGTAAGAAGTGATTAAGTTTCTGCCTGGCCCTCTTGGGATACTCACTTTTGGAACTCAGCCACTGAGAGGAGGGAGTGCAAACTATCTCATGCAGAGATACGACACAGGGAAGTTGCTTGTACTTTTTTCCAGCTGTCAGCCCTAGCGCAGTTGTAGCCCCATCGAGCATCCACTGTGAAGATACCTCTGGATGATTCCAAACTCCTAGATGAGGCCCCTAGACATCAGAGAGCAGAAACAAGCCATCGCCGCTAGGCTCTGTCCCAATTCCTGACCCACAGATAACATGAGTCTAATAAAATTGTTGTTTTCTGCTGCTAAGTTTGCGTGTCAGGTGGGGGGAGTCGTTGCACAGTAATGTGGACAGAAACAGTATCCTATTCAGTGTGTTCCTTACAAACGGCGAGGAAGTCTCCCAGGGTGGGTGTAGAGCCCAATTCCACTCCATCTCTTACGTAAAGTTTCTTGTCATCCTGAGACGTCGCCCTTAGCCACAGCCGGAGCAGCCTTTACCTCTTCTGGTTTTGAAAGTCTTGTTTCTGGTATCCCAGAAGCCTCACCCTTAATGTCAGAGACAGTTTCTCTATTTCTTCCAGGAGATCTGGGACTTCATTGTAAATATTTCTGTCTCACTCATTTCTGGCTCGTTTCTCACATTGTCTATTCTTGGTTTCTCATTCCATCATTCTACCCCTGTAATCCACATTTTCTTGGGATGAGTAGTGGTGGGAATGTTACTCCTGAAGAGACTCCAACCTACTCATAGGAGTGTGGCCTCACCCGCTGGTTCCTACTAGGCAATTGTATCAGTGATGGCACATTATCAGTATTTCCTTGATTATTCTAAAACTGATTGTGATATGGCTATATTCCAAGCATTGTGCTAAACTCTCCATACACTTCTTTCAGTGATCTCAACAACTTTATAGAGTAACAACTATCATCCCTCCCATTTTGAAATAAAGAAGGGGCGCCTGGGTGGCTCAATCGGTTAAGCGGCCGACTTCGGCTCAGGTCATGATCTTGCGGTCTGTGAGTTCGAGCCCCGTGTCGGGCTCTGTGCTGACAGCTCAGAGCCTGGAGCCTGTTTCAGATTCTGTGTCTCCCTCTCTCTGACCCTCCCCCGTTCATGCTCTGTCTCTCTCTGTCTCAAAAATAAATAAACGTTAAAAATAAAATAAAATAAAGAAAATGAAGAACAGAGAAGTTAGGTAATTTGCTCAGGGTAACACAGCCTATAAATGGTTGGGGGGAGGGGATTCAGATGAAGATGGTCTAACTCCAGAGCCCATGCTCTTAACTACATATCTATGCTTCAAACTGAGCCCAACTTGTTAAGACTATTCCAGGGTGAGGTGAAGATCTTGCTCACATGTCCCTCCTGCTTTTCTCTTCCTCACAGCTTCCTATTTCTGCACATAAAGGCACATATATCTCTCCAAGAATAAGCAACTGCTTCTAGGTGAAGAACATCCAGTTTAATTCTATACAGAGAAAATAAACATTTCTCCCAACGAAGCAACAAAGTCTGTGGATGCATAATTTTGGCTGCTAGAAGCTAGCCAGGACAATTTATATTATACCACAGTCACTCAGCTTTTTTGGCTAAAATATCTGGATTCAGGTTACATCACAGATCTTCCCAAGAGCAGTAGGTGGAAGCTTGTTTTATAGTTGTGTAACTAAAGGGCCAATTCTCGGCCATATCCCCTGAAGCAAAGAATAATCTGCCTCAAAGTGTCTTTTTGCAGGGTGCAAACTGCTTACAGCAATTTAGTAACAGTGTTTTACATTGTTCTTTCACCAGTGTAACAGGAGTGCAGCAGGCTTCCTGGGAGCAGTCACAGCTCCAGGCCTGCTATTGAGATGGCACTCAGCATTTTGACATATTTCCAGTATAGATCTACCTCTCTCATGCATGGATGAGAAATGGACATTTTGCTGAGAATTCCGTGGGATTAAGGGAAGAGGTTTGGCACTGAAAAATCATATTGTAAGCCTTGATAAAATCCCCTTTCGGGGTACCTGGCTGGTGCAGTCAGAACAGCATGTGACTCTTGATCTCTGGGTTGTGAGTTTGAGCCTGTGTTGGGTGTAGAGGTTATTTAATAATAAAATACTTTTGGGGCGCCTGGGTGGCACAGTCGGTTAAGCGTCCGGCTTCAGCCAGGTCACGATCTTGCGGTCCGTGAGTTCGAGCCCCGCGTCAGGCTCTGGGCTGATGGCTCGGAGCCTGGAGCCTGTTTCTGATTCTGTGTCTCCCTCTCTCTCTGCCCCTCCCCCCGTTCATGCTCTGTCTCTCTCTGTCCCAAAAATAAAATAAAAAACGTTGAAAAAAAATTAAAAAAAAATAATAAAATACTTTTTAAAAACCCTTTCATGATTTCTATTCTTTTCCCAATTTTCCATAGTGAATAGCAATTTTATTTACTCTTCAAAAATCTGCCCTCTCCCTCTAGAATTATTCTCCAAATTTATCAGTCTCTAATCCCAAACTGTCACCTCACCCCCAACTCATAGTTCTCTCTCCAGTTTGCATCCTTAGACCCACCTCAGCACTCGGAAAAGGAATCTCTTCTTTAAGAGAAGGAAGAGTATGGTATACAAAAAAAATGTAATTTTTCAGTCACAAATAATTTTTTTTACAAATATCTCTATAAGAAGAGCTTCTGTGCATCAAGCTTTAAATTGGTTTTAACATCTTTTTTTTTAATTATGAACTAAATCACACATGCAAAAGAATAAACATAATGTATGTATACACGCTAAAGAATACAAGATAATGACAATAACAAAACCCAGTGTGCTGGATTATGCTGGGTCAACCTGGTTAAACTGGAATTGTGTTCCTAGTATTCCCTTTACTCTGACTCATGGCTAGAGTTGGCTTAAAGAGGAACTTGCACAAATATGGAAGGTGGAAGCGGAGACGCAGCCATTATTCTCTGAAAGTCATTGTAGTCAGATGTGGTGATAGAGACACACAGGTTCCCAGCAAGTTCTAGCTTGCCCTTGAGCTCCTCCATTGTGCCAGTAGCTCTTCTAGCTAGCTGCTTGCTCTGCTACAGTTGCAGATGTGGTTTATTTGCTGAAGCAAAACAACAAACGCTTTGGCAGCTATGGATATGGCAAATGCTTTTTTCTAAATTCCCATTGGTAAAGACCACCAGAAGCAGTTGTCTGACTCAGCAGATCTTGAAGTGTCTAAACAGAGATGCATTGTAGAGCATTTGGCAAGACTTTGTGTGTGAATCCTAGCACAGATCTTGAGATTTTTGAGATAAAATTATGTCATCCTCTCCCAATTACTATATATATATATATATATATATATATATATATTTTTTTTTTTTTTTTTTTTTTTTTTTTTTTTTTTTTTT
>NW_024412401.1:25516854-25558826 GCF_014898765.1 Herpailurus yagouaroundi | reverse complement strand
TTTTGAGAAACAACTTCTGGCTTATTACTGGGCCCGAGTGGAGTCTGAACACTTGACTATGGGACACCGAGTTACCATGCAATCTGAGCTGCTTATCACAAAATGAGTGATGTCTGACCCAATAAGCATCACTTCATCCACAAGTGGGAATGATATGTAAGGGGTCAGGCTCAAGCAGGTCTTGAAGATATAAGAAATCGCATCAGTAAGTGGCACAGATTCCTGTGAAACCCACTTTTGCTACATTGCCTCTCCTCTCTCAGTCGGCATTTATGGCCTCATGGGGTGTTCTTTATGATCAGTTGATTGAGGATAGAAAATAATGCATTGGGTTTACAGATATTTCTACCAGAAATGCTGGCAGAAGTTGAAATTGAGCGACTACAGCATGACAGCCCCACTTAGGTGTGGCCATGGACAGTGTTGAAGAGATTCTCTCAGTGGGCAAAACTCCAAACAGTGTACCTGGTTGGCTAATTTGCCTGGAGGAGAAATGACCAGAGGTATGGATCTGCATTAATTCATGAACAATGGCTAATAGTTTGGTTGATCTGGTAATGGACTTGGGAGGAAGATGATTAAAGAATGAGAGACAAAGAGTTTTGGAGAAGGGATATGAGGAAAGACCTCTTTGAATGAATACAGAATATGATATGTGTGTCCCAGGTGAATGCTCACCAAAGCCCAATCTTACCAGAGAAGGATCTTAATAATCAGGTAGACAAGATGACCTGTTTTATGGATATCAGTAAGTATCTTTCCCCAGTCATTTCTGTCTTTGCCCAGTGCAGTCACAAATAAAATGGCCATGGCTGCAGGGATAGAGGTCATCCAGCAACATGGACTTTCTCTTACCAAAGCCAGTATGATTATTTCCATTTCTGTGTCACCAACTGCCAACAACAAAGACCAATACCGCCTGGAGATATGGCACTATTTCTCAGGTCACCTGACATCAGGTTGATTATATTGGACCATTTCCACCATAGAAGAGAAATGCATTGTTCTTACTAGAATAGATACTCATTTCAGATATGGATTTGCCTTCCCTTCCTGCAGTGTTTCTTCCAAAACCATTCATCCATGCACTTACAGAATGCTTTATTTGTCATCATGGTATCCCATCAGCCTTGGTTCTGACCAAGGAACTCATTTTACAGAACGTGAGTGCAGTAATAGTCTTCCTATCATTTAGAAGCAACTGACCTGATTGAATTATGTAATAGCTTTTTGAAGACTCAGTTTAGTGCCAGATGGGTGGCAAAACTTTGCTCTTCAGGATAGATGAAGTGGACTTTGTGTGCCCTTTTATTAAGAGAAGGTTAACAAATTTTCAGTTGTATGAAGGGTAATTTAATCATGTTATACAAAAATACGGTCTTGAAGTTTTTATTTGGAAATTAAGTACAGTTAAAGAAGTGTGTGGACCCAGTTGACAAGGGGGGACTGTGCTGGATTGTGATATGTCAACTTGGATAAACTGAGAACTGCATTTCCTAGAATTTCATTTTTTATATGATTCTGAGTTAGATTTGGCTAAGAGAGGAACCTGTGCTATGTTTCCAAGGCGGAAGTGAAGCAGTGACCAATACTCTCTGAGGCTTATTGTGTTCAGGTGTAGTGATGGACAGATACAGAGGTGCTTAGTGGGCCCATCTTGTTCTTTCCAATTGGCATTTAAACATGTCTTTCCCATCTTTAAAAATCTTTACTTTGACCTCATGTCCCCTCCCGCCCTACCCTCTCTTCTTTGTTCCTGGCTGTACCCATTTTCACCTTTTGCCTCAATTATCTGCTACTGGTCTGTCACATCCTTCTGCCTAAAACTGCTTTCACTGTTCTCCTTATACCCATTCTTATGGGATTTCTATTATCGTTATATGCTGATGATGCTTAAGAGTATACCTATCCAGATGTTTCCTCCAAATTTCATATCTGCGTGTCCAGTGGTCTACCCAATACCACACCTGGATGATAGATAGGTACCTACAAGTCAGCATGTTCATAACTAAACTCATCACACTTCCCCTCAAAACTATACCTCCTTCGTATCTCAGTGAAAAGTACCATTGTCCACTCAGGTGTCCAAGCCAGAAACCTGGTTTCAAAGCTTCCCACTTCTCTCCCTCCTACTGCCACTCTCCTTGTTTGGGTTTCCTTTATCTTTTGCCTGGATTACTACAGTAGTTATTGAAGTCGTGAAGATCTAATTACACAACTAGAATGTACCGTACACATGCTAGGGTTTATCTTTAGTGTAGCTCTGTATTAACCCTGAAAATGTGGGGCAATAAATCCACTTATTATTGGTTTCAGTCAGTAGTGGGCTAAGGTGAACAAAAGGAAAACACACTTACACAACAGTGGACATTTTCAGTGTGTTAGATGTGGTGAAAATGCTGTTCATTCCACAAATATTTATTAACTTGCTACCATAGTTAGGAACTGTATCTTAAGGAGAAGTTTCCAAGGTGTTGATTCATTGTGTACTTTTCCTAGGTCCTGTACTATGTGACTTGCAGGGGATACAAAGATGAAAAAGCCACGGTCCCTACTGTTTTTCTTTTTAATATTTTTAATGTTATTATTTTTGAGAGAGAGAGAGAGAGAGAGAGAGAGAGGGAGTGCAAGTGGGCTAGGGGCAGAGAGAGACAGAGATACAGAATCCAAAGCAGGCTCTGTTGGCACAGAGCCTGATGTGGGGCTCAAACCCACGAACTATGAGATCCTGACCTGAGCCCAAGTTGGGCACTTAACTGACTGAGCCACCCAGGTGTCCCAGTCATGGTCCCTATTCTTTTTTTTTAAATTTTTTTTTTAATGTTTATTTATTTTTGAGACAGAGAGAGACAGAGCATGAACGGGGGAGGGGCAGAGAGAGAGGGAGACACAGAATCGGAAACAGGCTCCAGGCTCCGAGCTATCAGCCCAGAGCCTGATGCGGGGCTCGAACTCACGGACCGCGAGATCGTGACCTGGCTGAAGTCGGACGCTTAACCGACTGCGCCACCCAGGCGCCCCTCATGGTCCCTATTCTTAAGGGACTCTCAACTTCCTTCAGTTACTACTGGTGTAAAATGAGATCTCAAATGGCCCCATCCACTGCTGAGCTCCTCCCACAGAGAGTGTTGCAATAATTTTCCTTCCAGGGCCTGTTATTGTTCAGAGAATAAATTAAGTCCAGAGGAAAATAAAAAGTCAATCTAGAGACATACATAGACTGTTGTCTAGATGCAAAGACTCTTTTCTGGTGACACACAGGGAACACCTCCTTGGGACCTGAATTAAATTGTGAGTAATCTCAGTAATGAATTCAGCCTTGTGCTCAGCCCATTCCCAGAACCTCTGGCTTAATTATGAGAAGAAAACCTATTTATTGTAGGACATCACCACTTTGGGATAAATTCCTGGAAGTCATCAGAAAAGCAAGGGGAAGCTCTTTCTCAGAGTCTCTTCTCTGGATTTCTCAGAAAGAAATGTTTCATGTTTGGCTTGTCAAGTGCTTTTAATTTCAGTCCATGGATTTGCCCCCTTACTTAACTCTCTTTGAACTTATGTCTGCCTGTCCATTCTGAGGCCTGGATCTCCTGTGGAAGAGTAAGTCAAGCTTTCTCAGTGTCTTCATCGGATATCATCTTTCCCTGAGTCTGTTCTTCATATTATTAGCTACAAGATAATACTACTACTACTAATAATACTTTTACAGTATTTTACCTTTTACAAAACTTTTGATGTGTTTTCGTTCCTTTAATCCTAGTAGCAACCCAGAGAGGCAGAGCTGTGAGGAACCTGAGGCTAAAAGTCACTTTTTAAAGATCACACATCTGTTAGATGACAGCCCTCACAAGGAATCCAGATATTCTAACTCACATCTTCTTTCCACCCTCTACATCCATCCAGTGGCTGAAGTAGTTTCCACCTATGCTCCATCTCAAAATGATTCTTAAGTTTTAATAAAAATACATTGATATTGGGAGCCAAGAAACACTGATGTCTCTCTTGGGGGATGAACTTTGTTATGGGGATGAATCCAAACCCCCTCGGCCCCCAAGCCAGGTCTCAGTAGGTGCCTACTCAGAGCAAGGAAATGCAGGACAAAGTCTCCTGAGGCAGTAGTTTTCAACCTTGGCTACACATAGTAAACACCTGGGGAGCTTTAAAAAATACTGAAACCTGGGTTTTAGCCCCAGAGACTTTTATTTAACTGGTCTTGGGAGCAGCGTGGTAACTGAGATGTTTTAAAAACTCCCCGGTGAAACAATTTGCAGCCAAGATTGAGAACTATTGCCTGAGAGCTTCCACAGATTTACCTGTTCCTGGTAGGATTTGTGGATGCATTCTCTCCTCTCTCCTTTCTAAATGTTTGTTATACCAATCATATATAGTCATTGGATAAAATCGAGAAACTATGGACTAATCTTTAGCTTAATATCATAGTTATTCCAAAGAGCATAAATACTGTTAACAATTTGATGTGTATCTTTCCAGACTTTTGTCTATGTAGAGACACATAAATAAGCCTCACTCTCTTTTAAAATCAAAATGACATACATATATATACTGCTGTTTTTGCAATTTTTCCCATATCAATTTTTCCCATATCCATATGGGAAATGAAGCCATTTCCATAGGTTTGATAGCATTCTATTGTTTGGAAGTACCTCATTTAGTCTTTAATAACAAGAAGAAATTTTCTTTTTATTTCCATATCCCCTTCCTTTCAGACAATGTGACACTTGAAATCCTAGAATATCATTAAGAATGATCAAATTTTGTTGTTTCTTTTGGTTTCTGAGTCAACTGCAATTTATCTGGAAGAATTACAATTAATCAAATAGTAAGCCAATATGGAAAAGTTTTTTTTGGAGGGAAGTTGGGCAATGATTATTAACACTTAAGCCCCAATAATATTAAAGAGTGAGAGAAACTCTGAGCTCTACAACCCCAAAGTTCTACCATGTCTTCAGTTTGGGGTCTTTTCTCATATTGTTAAAGCCTAGCCAACTACCTGGGTAAGCTCAATGAAGAATCTATGAAATAATGCTAAAAATAATTACAACTAGCATTTGCATAGCACTTTAGAGTGGCTAATACTAACATAAAAATAAGAACTAATTACCATTTGTTAAAAATCCTTATTGATAATCAATGTGCCAGGCACTGAACTAGGGACTTATTATATATTGCTATTTTATATTTCTTATAAAGTCTATATAGTGGCATCAGCATCATCTCCATTTTACAGATGAGACACCTAAGTCTCAATAGATTGCCTGAGTTCACATTTTATTTATTTATTTATTTATTTATTTATTTATTTATTTATTTATGTTTTATTTATTTTTGAGAGAGAGACAGAGACAGAGACAGAGTATGAGCAGGGGAGGGGCAGAGAGAGAGGGAGACAGAATCCATAAAACAGGCTCCAGGCTCTGAGCTGTCAGCGCAGAGCCTGATGCAGGGCTCGAACCCATGAACCACGAGATCATGACCTGAGCCGAAGTCAGTTGCTTAACCAACTGAGCCACCCGGTTTTTAAAACTTCATTGTATCTGAGATATCACCTCATGCCAGTCAGAATGGCTACATTAACAACACAGGAAACAACAGATGTTGGCAAGGATGTGGAGAAAGGAAAACTGTCTTACACTGTTGGTGAGAATGCAAACTGGTGCAGCCACTCTGGAGAACAGTATGGAGGTTCCTCAAAAAGTTAAAAACAGAACTACCCTATGATGCAGCAATTGCAAATAGATATTTACCCAAAGGATACCAAAATATTAATTCAAAGGGATACATGCACCCCGATGTTTATAGCAGCATTATCAACAATAGCCAAAATATGGAAATAGCCCATGTCCATTGACTGATTATATATATATACATATATATGTATATATATATATGAAAAAAAATAATCATATCATGATTTTACCCAGCATTGTATCTCAGAGCCTAGCTCAGTGCTTGCCCTATGCCTAGCAGAGAGCAGGCACTCAGTACATAGTTGACAGATAAAGGAATATTAAATCACATGCTATTTCACTAACTCATACTGCCTCTGGCTGATGCAGAAATGCTCTCTGTAGAGGAGATTTTCTTTTTTTTTTTCTTCCAAGTTGTTCTTTAAATTCCAGTTAAGGTTAAAATACATTGTAATATTAGTTTCAGGTGTAGAATTTAGTGATTCATCTCCTACATAGAACACCCAGTGCTCATCACGAGTGCCCTCCTTAATACCCATCACCCATTTAACCCATCCCCCTGCCTATCTCCCCTCCAGTAACCCTCAGTTGGTTCTCTATAGTTAAGAGTCTCTTATGGTTTGCCTTTCTTCCACTACCCCCCATGTTCATCTGTTTTGTTCCTTAAATTCCATATATGAGTGAAATCACAGGGTATTTGTTTTTCTCTGACTTATTTCATTTAGCATAATACTCTCTAGCTCCACCTGTGTCATTGCAAATGGCAAGATTTCATTATTTTGATGGCTGAGTAATATTCCATTATATATATCCATATATATATACATATGTGTATATATATATATCCATATATATCCATTCATCAATTTGGGTTCTTTCCATACTTTGGCTATTGTTGATAATGCTGCTATAAACATTGGGTGTATGTATCTCTTTGAATCTGTATTGTATCTTTCGAGTAAACAGGGGATTCTTTTCCTGGGCTTTCATTCTCTAGGAATGATTCCTCACATAGTAGTGATTTGGTGAATCATGGAAATTTACTTGCATTCTTGTCATTCTCTAGGGCAATTGTCCCCAAAATGTGGTCCCTAGACCAAGAGCATTGGTGTCACTCATGAGCTTGTTAGAAATGCAAACTCACAGACCCTCACTCCAGACTGCTGAAACAGGATTTCTGGGCATGAGTCTCAGGAAACTGTGTTTAATAAGATTTCCAGATGATTCCAGTGAGCGCTAAAGATGAACATTAAATTTTGAGAACCTTGGGGAGTAAATGAATGCCTTCCTGTTTTGAGACTCACAATAATAGTTTAGCCTGGATGATTGCATGGCATGAAGAGCCATTTACAGAGATTGGGAAGACAGGAGGGGCAAATTTGGTTGGAAATCATGAATTTGGGTTTATTAAATTTGAAGTACCTATGGGATATCCAAGTGAGGGTATCAGGAGGCATCTGGAGCCTCTAGGTCTGGAGCTCAGGGGAAAGGACTGAGTTAGACATGTAGATTTGGGAGTGGTAATTGAGGTAAGAATAGGACTGCTCAAGATAGTGGGAAGCATTAAAGAAGTGGGGGCATTGACATACCCTAAGGAATAGAATTATTTAAGAAGAGTAGGGGAGAGATGCTCAGAGAAAGAAGAATCTGGGGACAGCCATTCTTTTTTGTAAGTGACTTGCATTGGAATGTGTGTCTCATCTTCCCTTCTGAATTATAAGCTCTTTAAAAGCAGGGACTGTGTAAACTTGAATAGGTCCCTCAAACAAAAGTACATTGCTGCACAGGCTGTGAATAATCAGTAAATTCCTACCAGGATTCTGCTTTGCAGTAATCCAATGTGATCAGAGTCACTGGCAAGATGTTTCCCCCCAAAACACTTATATAATTCCCCAATGGACAGTGTGGCAGATTAAAAATAAGTGAATAAATAAATGGCATCTTGTGTAATCCACTGATATCCATGCTAATCACATTAATCAGAGTGAATTAATTACACCTGAAAACAGATGCAAAGTTAAATTCCTTAGAAAATCAATTCATTAAACTCATATTGGAATGCACAGTCAACAACCCCCATGTTTAGAAACTCTTCAGCATGATTTGTGGCAACTTCTGATTTAGTAACAAAACTGCTTAAAACATTTTTAAAGGCAATTACAATTACTGTCTGGTATTTGATGGAAAGAAATCTAGTCAGCATTGTCCCTCGTGTGTCAACTGTCACAATTTTCTAAAAATTTTGGGGCAAAAAATAGGCAGGCTCTACTATTTGCTAGCCTCGATTAGGGTTAATTCAATGTGTGTCTGCAAATAATAGTGTTTAATGTAATCTCTCTAATTACAGATAAAACGCATTTTCAGTCATGCTCATCACTGACAGTATTTTGGGATAAGTTAAACTGACAGCTGCTTTCTAAAGGAAAGGAAAAAACAAACCTTCCTAGGGATTGTGTTGATTTTCTCTCTCTCTCTCTTATTACATTGAAGTTCAGAAAAATATGAAACTAGACCTTTGGCTCTAGTTCCAAACTAACTTTGGAATGACATATGGAATTTGGGAATTTTATCTGTTTTCCATCTCTCACCCCCATCAATGAATATCCAACTTGAATTCACTCAAGAAGCATTTTCTAAGGGTTTCTAGGGAACCAGACATTGTGCTAGGCACTAAGGAGGTCAAGGAGGAATGATTCTACCAAAACTGCCCTACACAATTGGCTCCATGAACCAAGTCAAACTTCCTACTATACCAGACATGACAATCACAGTGTTATGATATTCACAGCCCCTTCAGAGTGAGATATTCAAGTCACAGTATTTTCTGAAGGTTCAATGTCTGTTCTTCAATGATAGCTGATTAGACCAGAGATGACACAAGGGCACCTAATCCACAGATTGTTCAGGGACCTACATTTGGCCTAGAAAGAAAAGTTGAGCTAAACCTATTAGATTTTCTCTTTCAGGAATAGGAATTGGAAAATACTGAATAAGGCAGTTAGTGGTAAAAGTGAAATTAGAAGATGGTAGGAGAGAAAGCACAAGAAAGAAAGAAGACCATGAAGGGGGTAGGAACTACAAACACAGGACCTAGTTCAAAGCTGAATGAATCAATGAAACAATAAGTAAATAATTGTGGCCTAAGATGTCTTTGGCTTATTTGGTAGCCTCAAAACATGAATGATTCACATTGAATCACTATCCTTAATACTCCTGACTTTTTTTTTAAACTTATGCTGCAGATGGACTATGTTTCTTGTATCTTATGCGTCTTAGTTGAGATATAGTTCAACTTTGAGTAATGGAAAAACTAAAAAAAAAAAAAAAAAAAAAAAAAAAAAAGGAGTGGTTTAAACAAGGCATTTATTTCTCTTTTATGGAAAGTTTGGATAGAAGCAATCCAGGGCTGATAGGGTAGCTCTTCTCCAAAAACCCCTCCAAGACTCTGATTTCTTCCAACTTACTTTTCTACAATCCCTAGGAAGTACCCTTATCTCCATAGTCTAAGATAACATCCACGTTCCAGATGGAAGGTGCAGAGAGGAATAAACAAGGGGCAAAAGACACCAACTATTGCTTAAGGTAGGTTTCTAGAACCTGGGAATATCCTATACATGTGACGTAAGGAAAACATCTAAGTTCCACTTCTAGAGCAACACCAGAACTAGGGATGACACCAGAAGTACAGCAAGATAGTACATTAACAGAGCTAAACAAACAGCAGTGGGACCCCGAAGCTAGTGCTAATGTAAAAACTGGCAGAATTTACATGTATCTTGAGGAAGTCTTTGGATTTTTCTATTTGTGGAAGAAGGAGATCAAAACAATCTTTTCTAGATCCTGAGTGGAGGAGGCCCCAGCTAACATGTGGGTTACAATACACATCAGATATATTCCAAGACCAGTAGTATGTATAAGCCATCCTAAAATATCACCTATCATGATATTATTCTTGATTCTTATCCACCTTGAAATTTCCATCCATAAGGCCACTTTCTGGGGCCAGACAATAATAATGTAGTCTCTATAAGGCCGCTGTCAAATGCCATCTGGAAGCAGAGAGTGACATACAGGAGATAGTAACCAGATGGACACTTTCACGTACGTCCATTGACTTATGTCCACTTAAGTGGGCCAAGACCATGCCTAACTGCAAGGAAGTCTGAGAAATGTGTTTATCCTGAGCAACCATGTGCCTGGTTAAATATTCTATTTCTATGTAGAAAGGTTTGGCAGCTTCTTATAAACTTAAACCTACCCAGCAATTCCACTCCTAGGTTTTTACTCTAGAGAAATAAAACATGTTCACACAAAAACCTATAGATAAATGCGTATGGCAACTCTATTCATAATTGTATAAAGTACAACAAGATGCCATTTTATAGCCACTGGATTAGCTAAACCAAAACATTCTGATGAATCCAAGTGTTGGGGAAGATCTAAAACAATAGGAATTCTCCTACCTTGTTGTTCAGAGTATAAACCGGTGCAAATACTTTGGAAGAAAATTGGTATATCTAGCAAAGGAGAAGATTTGTATACACCATAGCAGTTCTATTTTTTGGTAAGCCTAAGGCAGTGACTCAAACTTTAGTATACATCATGACCACCTGGAGGTCTTGTTAAAACACAGATTGCTAAACTCCACCCCTAGAGTTTCTGATTAAGTAGGTTTGGGGTGGGGGCTGAAAATTTGCATTTTTAGCAAGTTCCCAGGTGATGCTGATGCTTTTGGTCCCGGGACTACACTCTGAAAACCACTAATCTAGAGAGATGTTTGCCTATGTTTATCAGGAGATGTATACAAAAGTGTTCATAATATTATAGCTTGTAATAGCAAGAACATGGAAACAACTTAAATATCCATTGACGGGAAAATTAATTAAGAAATTATAATGTAGGGGTGCCAGGGTGGCTCAGTCGGTTAGGTGGCCAACTTCAGCTCAGGTCATGATCTCACAGTTTGTGAATTCGAGCCCTGCATCAGGCTCTGTGCTGACAGCTCAGAGCCTGGAGCCTGCTTCGGATTCTGTGTCTCCCTCTCTCTCTGCACCCCCCCCCCCCAAATAAAATAAACATTGAAAAAAAGAACTTATAATGTATTAAAAGAAGTACTATTGAGCAGTGAAAAGTAATACATTAGAGCTCTATAACATCGTAGATAAATCTCAGATATAATTTTGAGCAAAGAAGTTGCAGAAGAACATATACCTTATGATACCGCTGATATAAAAATTTAAAAATGTAACTCTAAACAATAAGTTGTTTAGGAATGTACACATATCAATGCTAAACCAAAATTCAGGCTAGTGGGGAGAAGAGAGAATACAGCTGGGAAGCACAGGGAGTACAACAGTTCTTGTGTTGGATGGTACGTTCATAGATGTTTGGTTTAGTATTGTTTTATATGTTTAAATCATTTTATGCTTTATAATACTAAGTGAGATAAGTCAGTCAGAGGGAGACAAATACCATATGATCTCATTCACATGCGGAATTTAAGAAACAAAACAAACAAACATAGTGGGGGGAAAAAGGAAAGAGAGAGAGACAAGTCAAGCAATAGACTCTTGACAATGGAGAACAAAAAGCTGCTGGTTACCAGAGGGGAGGGTGGGGTGGGGGTGGGAGAAATAGGGAATGGAGATTAAAGAAAACACTTAGCATGTTGAAAAAAAAAAAAAAAGAAACAAAATGATAAAAAATAAAACACAATAAAATTAAAATAAAATAAAATAAAATAAAATAAAGGCTTTAAAAATCATTTTATCAGGATGCGTGGATGCATCAGTGGGTTAAGCGACTGGCTCTTGGTTTCAGCTCAGGTAATGATCTCATGGTTAGTGAGTTTGAGCACTGTGTTGGGCTCTGTGCTCACAGTGCAGAGCCTGCTTGGAATCCTTTCTCTCTCTCTCTCTCTCTGCCCCTACCTCGCTCATGAATGCACACACACACATGCTCTCTCTCAAAATAAATAAACTTAAAAAAAGCATTTCATCATAATTTTTTGCTTTTATTTATTTATTTTTTTAATTTTTTTTTTCAACGTTTATTTATTTTTGGGACAGAGAGAGAGACAGAGCATGAACGGGGGAGGGGCAGAGAGAGAGGGAGACACAGAATCGGAAACAGGCTCCAGGCTCTGAGCCATCAGCCCAGAGCCCGACGCGGGGCTCGAACTCACGGACCGCGAGATCGTGACCTGGCTGAAGTCGGACGCTTAACCGACTGCGCCACCCAGGCGCCCCATAATTTTTTGCTTTTAGATCACTTCTATTTTTTTTGTATATATAAATATTTTACTTTGTCCTTTTTTAATTTTTTTCTAAATTAAAAAAATTTTTAAATCACATTTATTTATTTTTGAGAGACAGAGTGAGACAGAGCGCGAGCGGGGAGGAGCAGAGAGAGAGGGAGACACAGAATCCAAAGCAGGCTCCAGACTCTGAGCTTTCAGCACAGAGCCCGAGGTGGGGCTCGAACCCACAAACTGTGAGAGCTGCAGTTGGACAGTTAACCGACTGAACCACCCAGGAGCCCCACTTTGTTCCTTTTAATCATATTTTTCTAATTTTATATTATTTTAATTTCCCATAGAATCTTGGTAATGTAAAAAGCAAAAATACAAATGTAAAGGATGTATTCTTTAGTTTTTAAAATTAAAAAAATCCCCTAAAGATATATAAATGTACAGTGAAACACATGCAAGTAGCTTTGTTAGGTAGTGTACTTACATGTATGTTTTTTCTATATACTTAAAAACATTTTTGTAAACTGCTGAACAATTGATTAGAAACTGGCAGGAAAAAATGAGCAAGGATGAGATGGTGAGGGGGAAGAAATTAGGACTTTAGGTATAAAAGGTGGAAAGTGTGTTATAATTTTATTTATTTTTATTTTTAAATATTTATTTATTTTTGAGAGAGAGAGAGGGAGGGGCAGAGAGAGAAGGAGAGAGAAAATCCCAAGCAGACTCCTCACTATCAGTGCAGAGCCCAATGCGGGGCTCAAACTCATGAACAGTGAGACCATAACCTGAGCAGAAATCAAGAGCCAGATGCCTAACCAACTGAGCCACCCAAGCGCCCCCTTTTTCTTAAAAATTTTTTTTAAATTTTATTTTTAAATGTTTATTTATTGTTGAGAGAGAGAGATGACAGAGACAGAGGGGGAGAGAGAGAGAGAAGGTGGGACGTGTGTTAGAAGACACATAAATTCAATGGGCAAATGTACTCCAGGCTTCAAGGAAGAGAACAAGTCTGAGATGCTTAAGGAAAGTCTGGTTCTCTGCAATGCTCCAACATCTCTCTCTCTCTGCAGGGACAAAGAAAGTAGATTCTGCATGTGATGAGGCTGGTCTTTGTGGGTTTAGTGAATGTGGCCAGAAAGGAACAGAGGGGTGGTTGTAGACTCCAAAGGAGGACAACTTTGAAGCTGTTGACTATAGAGCCTTAGTGGAAGTTTTATTTATTTATTTTTAGTTAAAAAAGGTTTTTTTTTTTAATGTTTATTTTTGAGAGAGAGAGAGAGAGAGAGAGAGAGAGAGAGAGAATGCACAGGGAAGGAGCAGAGAGAGGGAGACAGAGGATCTGAAGTGGGCTCCACGCTGACAGCAGAGAGCCTGATGTGGGGCTCGAGCTCATGAAGCACAAGATCATGACCTGACCTGAAGTAGGGTGCTTAACCAGCTGAGCCCCTGAGTGGAAGTTTTAAATTACCCAGAAATTGGGAGTTTGGCAGGAGGCAGGAAAGAGTTGTGAGGGTTCAGTAATTGAAGTCTTTTCTCAGGGTAGACAGCATTTGTGTCGAGAGAGGGAAGCACCAGAAATGATCCTAGAAGTGGAGCAGAGCTTCATTATTAGAAGACTCTTCGGGTATAAGGCTCGTGAGGGACAAGGTTAGAGACCTGGAGACAAAACAGTGGGGGCCTTGAGTCCTGAGGGATTAGTAGGACAGGTGGTAAGGTTGACCAGAAGGGAAATGAGGTTGAGTCTGTGTATAGGATAGTAGCTCTGGTGCCTGTGTAGAATTCCTCATCACTTGCTGGTGAGCAGGGAACTGAGGGTAAATGATCTCTGTACTGCCGAGAGGAGCAGGAGTCTGAAGACTAAGCTGCAGGAAGGCAGCCAGGAGTCACAGAGCCATATTGAAATGTATTTCAATCTAATAGGACCTTGGTAAGGGACTTAACCCTTTCCAGCTCTTTCCCCATTTTCAGACTGGTGTAACAGTCTGACAATGAGATCACATATGAAAGTATTTACCAGAGTGTCTGGCACACACAATAGATGCCTAATAAATATTAGATCTCTCTTCTCTTCCCCTCAAATCAAATGCCCTTAGAGGCCCAGCATGAGAGACAGCCAGCATCACAGCAGGTAATCAGAGAAGGGGCCATTGATCCTTGGGGTCACCGATGGAACAATGAGATGGGCAGAGACAAAGAAAAAATAACACAAGAATGACACTGCACTTGCAACGCTATCAAAACAGAACACACAAACAAAAGATATTATCTGTGTTAGCGTCACAGTGCAACTCAGAGACAGCCCCAAGGAAGAATTTTCTGAAAGAGTTGTTGAAGAATTTTGTTCATGGTGAAGGGTGTCAGATAATAGAAGGTGCAAAAACCCTCTTTGAAATTTGATGGGATTTTCAACCCCTTGGGCAAAGTATGGAATTTTTCAAAGAAAAAGTATTTGGACAAGATGACGGACCATTTAATGTTCTTAGATTTTAGTCCTTTCCATTTCAAGCCTGGTCTTAGAGCAAAGGTTTACAAACAGCTTGCTCATGAAATGACCCCAGGTGCCTTCTGAGAGAGAAATGGGGAAGGCCTGAAATCAGTGCCTGAGGCAAAAAAAATCACTTATAATCAAGATTATCCTTGCAAAGCACTTATATTATACTAAGCTCAACCATCAACAGTTAGCCAAGAGAATTGAACGCAGGTCCCGAAAAGTTATTTTTACACCATGTTCTTCGCAGTGTTATTCACAATAGCCAAAAGGAGGAAGCAACCCAAAAGTCCATGGACACATGGATGGATAAACAGAATGTGGTATGTACATACAACGCTATATTACTCAGCCTTAAAAAGGAAGAAAATTTTGACATGTACTGTAATATGGATGAACCTTGAGGACATTAGACTAAGTGAAATAAACCAGACACAAAAGGACAAACACTGTATGATTTCACTCACATGCGCTTCCTATAGTAGTCAAATTCATAGAGACAGAAAGAGTGGTGGTTACCAGGGCTGCAGAAAGAGTGAATGGGGAGCTATTGTTTAAGGGGTATAGAGTTCAGTTTTGTAAGATGAAAAGAGCTCTGGAGATTGGTTAAATAACAGTGTGAATGTCCTTGACATACCTGAACTGTGCACTTTAAAATGGTTAAGAATGTAAGTTTTATGTGTATTTCACCCCTGTTAAGAAAAGTCAGCAATTAGCTTCTTGTGTTGTCTTTGTGGATTTAACTTGTGGAAATTTCAACTACAAGCACATCCCCCTTATTTAGCCCTGGATTTCCCACCTCCCTTCCCATTCAAACCAGACTTTTGTCTCTGGAGTCCCCAGAGAAGAAGATGAACTCTTTTTCCCCTGTGGCTGAGCACCTATATTTAAAGTCATATGCAAGATGGAGCTCTACCAACTCTCTCATTCTTTTCTTAGTAATCATACTGCATAGTTGAAGAAATGAAGGTACTGAAGGTACTTCTTAGAAGCAGGAAGAAGTGTTTGGCCCTGGGCTAAACATGGCACTTAGATGTCACGGAAAATACTCTGTGCATGAACTGATTTAGTAGACTGGGAGAGCTCTATATTTCTTTTTTTGAGCCATCAATGCCCACAAAAAAATATATATTTGCACTAACTCAGAATATATGATGTTTGGGGCAGAGATGAATGAAAGTTGCATTGGAATTGCCCACAGTGAGGGGTTTCTAGGCAATATAGCAGTAATGACGTCAGCAAAAAGGCAGAGAGTTCTGATCAATCCTGGAGAACTCTAATCCTGATTGTTATAAATTCTGGTTCACAAACAATTAATATCCATCATCTTGATAGAGAAATAAATCCTTTATACCCCTAAAGAATACTTTTAGGCAATAAATTATTAGCTCCATTTAATATACACACAGTTATATATAGTTGAAAGAAAATAGCTTCAGACATTGTGCATGTTTGTATCTCCTCAAAGCACACAGCAGTGCTTTGCCCACCGGAAGCAGTCAATAAATGGTTATTGAATTCAGAATGTCCTTCCCAATCAGTGAGGTTTAATATATTTCCAATTCAGAATGCCTATTAATTTTTCAGCATTAGTAAGCCTTTTAAAAAAATCTATTTGGGGATGTGTTTAAGAGTTCACAGCAAATACTATTCTAAAAATGATTAAGAGAATACTGTTCAATGAAGCATGCTTATTCAACACACCGGTAGCCATTGATAAAATGTAGTTTAATCATTTAAATTTACATTGTTAATGTACAAGAGCATTTCTTTCAAACCACAGGTTAACACACACTAAAGAGCAATGCTGTTAGAAGAGCAGAGAAACTTTGGAAAACTCTGCTGTCTGAAATGAAAGGCAAGGCACTCTCCATTAACAGCTGGTGGATTCCTGATTTCTGCCCACAGAAGGCGTGTTCACACTGAGGGAGCTCTCCCACAAGGAAGAATCACCTGCTTTAATTCTTGCTGTCCTCTTCTGAGCTAGTTTGGTCATCCACTCTGTATAAACTTGTGTGTCAACATCAAGACAAAAAAAGGGAGTTGAATTGATGGATTATGTGGGAAGCTCTCATAGTTATTACAACTATGGAAGACGGAAGAACACTGGCTATAACCATTATTTTCAGCACTAGCGTCTAGACCTATAACTAAAAACCTTCATTCATTTCAACCAATCAATATTACGGCTAAAAAGTCTTTTCCTTAAATCTGATGGGTGTAAAAATAAAAAGTAACAGCATTTCTCCAGGGCTCTGGTTTTTCTGTTTGTTTTGTTTTTCTCTTATGGATATGACAAAAAACAAGGATTAACTTTCCAATACCAATGGTGCACAAAAGGGTTATGTATGCACAGCATTTCTAATTTATTCAAATTCAATTTGAATTTGATCTGAAGCTACCTTGTATGAAATGTTAGCTTTCCTGATATTTAATAATGTTTATTATGTTTGCATATAAGCTCAAAAAATTAATGCAAAAGTACTACTTTCCTCATGGTCATCAGGTAAAATGTAAATGGTCGTGGTTATTTTTAAAAGCCTATTTTCCTATAGATGTAGTAAGTTGAGTAAAAACACTATGGAAAAGAGAACCAGGTCCTAGTCTTGGTTCTGGTCCAACCAGCCTGTTGGATCTTGGGTAATCTTTACTCTTCGCTGGGCCCCTGTTTTCTCCTGTATGAGTTTCAGAGGGGTGGGGGACCAGTCCACAAGTCAGGCCCCTGCCAAGTCTAACATTCCAAGATCCTAACATTGCAGACCCCATCACCTGGATATAAAAATAATAATCTTTTATAAAAGCTCACACAAACATAATACATGATCAAATATCAGAATGACTGTTGGAAAAAAAAAAACCATATATGCTTTGCTATCTGGGTTATCCTTTGCAGCAATTAGGCAATTCATTTGGCATTTGTTTGATTGTATAATTTAATGACAATATAAACAGCATAGTTCTGTTCTTTCTTCTTTAAAAAGACTAAAGCAAAATGATTTAAAGCTAACAAAAACTACTGTGACATCAGTTTGACATTCAAAGTTTGTTTCTTAGCAAAATGGCCAAAGATATTTTGACTTGATACAGAGTATATAATATAAAGACTTTTCGACCTAAAAATCTTCAAACATTATTCGAATTTAGCAAAACATAAGCAAAATTTTAATATCAAAGTGCTAAACAGTACTGCCTTAAAAGTCACTGCAAATGAACCATAAAATAACTGCATGGGAAGTAACATTTATTGTACAAATGGTTAATAAAAAGACACATTATAAATATATATATGTAACCTGCTATATTTATATATATATTTGTTTATTTAATTTCTAATAGGTGTATCCAAGTCGCTGTGAACACCCCATTTAAGTACTCTAACTCAGTTTCCAGGAGCTGGTGGTCTTGCAATAAATACAGGCAAAGCTATTACAATATAACGTGCATACAAATGTTTGTACAAATAAGGACACTATGCAACAAATTATCTCATAGTAATATGGCATTGACAGTATAAACATACAAAAGGGAGTACGAACACGGAATGTTGAAACGCAGCCCACTAATCCTGTCTAGTAGTCACATTCATACTATAATTTTTTTTAAAATAAGACTCACTTGCTCTCCAAAATTGTCTCTGTAACCAGTAACAAAAATTAAATTATATATATTTAAAAAAATCTTATTATCTCTGATGTTTACCCTGTATGATCAGTTCCTACTTATTTGTATGTTCTTATTTACGGATCAGACATGTGAGACTCACTGAATGCTCCTGGGGCTTCTGAACGAATGTGTCACCTAGTTGCTATCAACTGGAACAAGTTTAGGGAACTCTGTCTCGGTTGATAGAGCACAACCAACACAGTTGTATACAATCCATTTTATAATCTGAGCCCCCTTTGGGACAGCTGGACAGTCAGGGCAGAGATCTGGATCCATTAAGAATTGCCTAAAATCTTGGACGGACCATACCTCAGAAGGGTTCTATAGGGCAGGCGGACAAAGCCTCTGCTAGGAAAATTAACATGTGTCACTTGCCAGCATGACTGCTTCCTTTTTATTTCCATATAAAATAAAGGAGAGTTAATAAACAAGACTTAGTAAGACAGCACTTTAAAAATTGCACTTGTATATGGAAGCGAACAGCCATTATCGTTTTGCTATGTCTGATTTATAGGTAATCCTCATCTTTCACCATTTGTTAAAATAAAATAAAGGAAGAAAGAAATTAAGAAGAGAGAATTTCTGCCTTGTTTGCACCACATACATACCCTTGACACAGGAAGTGTATTCTAAAGATCAACCTCAAGACACATCCTACTCTGGCGAACAACCATCGGCTGTTCTTGTTTTTAAATACAAAGCAACTATAATTGTATTCCCCAGAAAGAGTTTTAAAACAGTTATATTATCCTTTTTTTTTTTTCCTGCTGGGATAGCATCGTCCAAAAGTGCTTTGTTAGCAATTTCTTAGAAAACCCTCATGAACTATACCCTCCCCTCCCGCGCCAACCCCAAAGCCTAAATATAAAACACAACCCCAACACAATACTCTGCAAGTTTTCTGGCTTTAGGTTGTAAGGAAAAGTGCCAGAAAAAAAAAAAAGTCTTTTCTACAGGAGCTGCTTTTTTTTTTTTTTTCTCTTAAGCAAGGACAGAAAATGGTAGGTGTCCAGACCCAAATCCTCTGCTGCTTAGCAAGTCGGAGGCGCTAGCCAATGAGGCGGCTCCCCCCCTCAGGCTGCTCCTGTTCAGAAAGGCAGGGTGTCCAGGAAGAGCTTGTCGATGATGGAAGGTGGAGACACCAAGTCTTCCAGCTTCAGGTAGAAGATGCGCTGGAGGCCCAGGGTACAGATCTTTCTCAGTTCTACCAGAGCGCCCAGGACCTTGGGCTCGCTGGGCTCCACAGCCTGTCCCTTACTCTGGTGGTCTTTCAAGCTGCTTGTGATCTTGTTGCATAGCTCCTCTACTCTCTTTGGTTCTTTTAACCCATGTCGTTCTGCAGAACAATGGAAAAGGGGCAAGTTTGGAAGGCAGTTACATCTTTTATTTAAAAAAAAAAAAAACTTTTTAAACTTTGTTTGTCTACAGAGAACACGCACGAGCAGCAGAGGACCAGAAAGAATCCCAAGCAGGCTCCGTAGCCCAATGTGGGGCTCAAACTCACGAACCGAACCGTGAGATCACGGCCTAAGCCGAAGTCGAGGGTCGGACACTTAACTGACTGAGCTGCCCAGGTGCCCCAGGAGGCAGTCACATCTTAAGAGACTTTGAATCCCTAATGGAAGCCCGCATCTTGTTCCTCCAGTTGGGATGGCATTTTACAATGCAAGCACCTCCCTCTTGGAGGGAACTCGTGGCCTTTGGACTCCAATGGCACCAGGGTTTGCATCCCAGTCCTGCCACTTCTTCACTGTGTGCCCCTGAGTTAGCCTCTTGATTTTTGAGCCCCAGTGTCCTTATGAGATGAAGATAATAATCGTCCCTAATTTCGGGTTTCTGGGAGGACCCACTTAGGTGAACTATGCACACAGTTCCTGGCACATAATCACACTGAGTGAACGACAGAGTGGTTATTATTTTGCATACATACGAAAGCCTTGTCAGGAAGCAACTCTTTAGAGTGACAAAGAAACACGTCCAGGCAAATGAATTAATGTTCTCATCTTGACAGATGGGGAAAGGGGCTCGGTCAGTTCCATTTGCTAGGAACAAGGGTAGCAAGGGCTACCCCCCCCCAAGACCCAGCATAAAGCACATTCTTCATGTTTTCATGCACGTGCTTTCATGCTAACCAGCCCTGAGAAGAATCCAGCTTTTCTTTTCCTTGTTTTTTTTGCACCCCCCCCTTGCAACACCTATTGACCGACACCAGGCACTCTGTACAAAATACACATGTCTTCCTGCTGTGGAGATGGAAAAGTCAAAGAGAAGGGAAAAGGCCCAGAAACAGGCATGGTGGCATTCTACAATGTAGCAATACATGAACACCAGTATCTTATATTTTATAAAACAATACATAAAATGGTCCCCATGTTGAATATTATGATCCCCTAATTTATTTTAAGGTTAAGTGATAAACCTTAACTGCTAAACTGATCTGAACTCAGTTTTCTGAGGCAGATTTTGTCCTCTTGCCCCAGAACAATGTTGCATCTCTAATCAGAAAGGAGCCTGCCATCCAGTACAAATCACTTTGCTCTCCCTCAGCATTTAGATACCAGAGCCTCTTTCCTGAGAGAAGGGCTTGGCCCCAGTTATCTCAGTCAGGGCTTGTATCTCTAAGTATATTTACATGTAAAACAATAATTCTTGTGAGATGGAAGGCAGCCTTCCAATGGGAAATCAGGCAACACTGTCTAATTTTTCCTAGGTTTATTTTTTCAGTTGGGGATATAGTTCCAGAATAATTAAGGTATAGCATTATATTAGTTTCAGGTGTACAGAAATGTTCAGTGATTCAACATTTCTACACATTACTCAGTGCTCAGAAGATAAGAAGTTACTCTTAATCCTCAGTTGGGGATATTTTTGTTGGGGAAATTATTTCCTTAAAACAAAAGCCAATCAGCAAAAGGAAGCAATGTCCAGACATTGTTTTCTTCTCTTGCTCTAAACCAAAGGAGGCCCAGGGGCCAGAAGATCTGCATTCTTCCTTAGGTTGGCCTTAGGTTGGCTAGTTGTGTACAACTTGGGTGAGCTCCTCTCTCTCCAAGGCTTATCTTAAAAGGAGGAGGTTGAATTTAATGACCTCTCAGGTCCCTTCCAGCCTGGTGGTTGTAATTATATTAAAGTACAACCATGAAAATTGCTGGTTGGCATCTCAGTTGGATTGTGACTTGTAGGCGTCTCATCTCAGTGCATCATAATATAGAGAAAAGGGCACTGGACGTGCAGTCAGACAGATCTGGATTCTGGTTTTGGTTTTGTTACTTACTAGCCATGTGACTTAATCTCTTTGAAGCTCAATGTCCTTCTAGGAGAATGGGGATTACAGGGCGGTAGACACACAAGTCTTGATTCTATCCTTCATTCCTTTCCGTGTGTCTTTTAAGATTTTTATTTTTACTGAAAAAATTTTTAAAAATTATTATTTTGGAGACGGAGAGTGTGTGTGTGTGCATGCAAATGGGGGAGAGGGGCAGAGGGAGAGAGAGAATCAATCACGCTCGATGCTCAGTGCTCCACACTCAGCACTGGGATCCCACAACCCTGGGATCATGACCTGAGCCAAAATCAAGAGTAAGACGCTCTTGACTAAGCCACCCAGGTGCCTCTATGACTTCACTTTTAAAGAATCTCTACACCTAATGCAGGGCTGGAACTCAACCCGGAGATCAAGAGTTGCACATTCTACCTACTGAGCCAGCCAGGCTCCCCCTTTTCCGTGTGTCTTAAATATTACACAATAAATTAAAAGAAGAAGTGCCATTATAATAAAACCTACTTCCGTGGGTCATTGTGAGGCTTAACTGAGATGATGAAACCCAAAAGTGCTCTGCCAACTGCAGGGTGCTCCATGCGTGGTACCGTCAGCACCTACGATGCTGCGTGACATGTGGCAAGTGGTTGGCAACCACAGGGTCAGACAAAAGGCAGTAAAGTTCCCTACTTCTCAAGGTTTGCAATGCATGATTGCAAACTGTTAGCTAATCAGCCCAGGTGCAAACCTGTCCTCTACGTTTATCTTTACTACATACACATAGTCCCTTTGTTTAGTCTCAAAAGATGCACCCGGGAGTGAACTTGAAGAGAAACTCTTCCTGCAATAGTGTTCTGCCTAGAGTTTTATTTTCCCTCTAAAAGTGAAAAGGCAAGCTGCAAGATTGGCAATAAACTTCAAAAGCTATAAGATGTGCATAGCCTCTGACCAAGTAATTCCACTCTTGGGAATTTATCTGAAGGAAAAATTCAGAAGAATGAAACTGTATGCATGAAGACGTTTGGGGTAGCAGTATCTATTAGAAAAAAAAAAAACTGGAAAAAGGTAAGGGGTAGAAGAATAGGGAAATTGTTAAGTCAAAAAATGGTATATGCACGTAATGGGAGATTCTGTAGACACCGGAAAGGACAAATATGAAGATTATGAAGCAACGTGGACAAATACAGAATATCACATTAAAGAAAAAATAGAATATAAAATGGTATCTAAGCTGCAATGACATCTAAGCGGAAGTTATTTCTGCATATAGAGAAGGGTGAAAGGAAACAAAATAGTGAGAATATTTATGAGATTATCAGATAACTCCTTTCCTTTCTTTTAAAATTTCCAAGTTAGTGGCATTTACATTTGAAACAGTGTTAACACAGAACAATCTGCGATTTGGTGGGTATAGTGGCTGTAACATGATCAAACAGTCATTGTGCTGATAGTAAATTCTATCAATACTGAGCTATATCAAATTAGGTTCATAACCCAGGGAGGGACACTATTCCCAGAATAAAATACCAGTCCGTTGATTTGAACTTCCCCTTCCTTTCAGTGCCCCATGTCTTGAATTATATTCAAGATCCCATATTCATTTTTAGGATAAAGGAATGGAGCAAGGCGTTGGCTGGATTTTGGGAGGGGGTTGATTATGGAACCTTATAACCAGACTTTCTTATGGCCAAACTCACAGAAGGAGCCTCAGAGTTTTCCCTGCTCTCCAA
This sequence comes from Herpailurus yagouaroundi, assembly GCF_014898765.1. Taxonomy (NCBI): domain Eukaryota; kingdom Metazoa; phylum Chordata; class Mammalia; order Carnivora; family Felidae; genus Herpailurus; species Herpailurus yagouaroundi. The sequence goes on along the minus strand of NW_024412401.1, from coordinate 25,535,731 downwards.
CCAGTTGTAGCTGCTCAATAACTATGGCAACCATTATTTATTCAGTGAACTCAAGTGGAGATCGATACCTCCCTGCCAGCTGGATCAACCCTAGGCCTGGAATTCCTTGAGGAATTCAGAGACACTCCTGTTAGAAGCCAAAGGCACCTTCTTTGTTGTTTTGAACAGCTACTGGATTTGTGGCTTCTTTACTTTTTCAAAAGGGCTGAGATAAAATTCGGTCTCCATGCAAACTACTGCCAGCAGCAAGCAAATTTTCAAATCACTAGGGAGTCACTAGGTGTCTGGGACCTTCCTGGTAATCTGAAATTCCTTAAAACCCCAATAACTGACATTTTAGTTTAAGGAACCTTCTTTCTTTTTGCAGCTTGGTAAACATGGCTGCAGCGCTAATAAACAGAGACTTCAATCCTGGGGGAGACTGGACATTTGGACTTCCCCCTTCCTAGAGAATCACATGCATCTTAGTAGAAGATCTTTGTCCCCATTAAACACAACAGGGTCTTCAGCACTTCTTGCTTTTTGATCTACATCATTTTTATCCAATACTCCAGTATTTTAACTCACCTTTATGCATTCAAAGCTTTAAACTGCATCTTACAGAAATGGTTAACTAATAGATTTACATGTTACAGTCATAGTACATATGAGTTGGAAAGGATTTGAATCATTTAGATCACACTCCCACCTAAGACAAGAATCCCCACCACAAGAGATCACAAAGAGAGTGCCCAGAGCCAGCTGGGTAATAAAACTAAACCTAGTAGCACTTTATATTTTCCTCTTTTACTTAGATTATTTTATCACACCTCTCAGCATCTTTGTGAATCAGGCAGGACAAAGATGATCTTTATTTCATAGTTAAGAAGGCTGAGGCTCAGAGAGTTTCATGACTTACTTACAGTCAAAACTAGCAAATGGCTAATTTCTTTTGTTCCAAGTCCAGATGTGTTTCTACGATACCAGGATGCCTTGAACACCATATTAGAATGTTCTTCCTCATCCTGAGGTGAGCTCAGCCCCCCTGAAACTCCTTCCTACTTTCTGTGTACCTAATGAACTAACTAATGAATTACGTCTTTCAACAAATACGTATTAGGTGCTTATTCTGTGCCTAGCAATGTTATAGCCATTGGGGGTAGAGCAGTGACTAAAACAGACAGACAACAGATCATATACTCCTGACCTGTGTGGTGTTAGTATCTAAAGAAACTGTTGGATTCCCATGCAATTTTAGCTGCCCATGCCATAGACATCTCTGCAGAGAGAGGAAACGGAGGGAATTGGAAGAGGAGAGAGAGGAGGAAGGGAGAGGGGAAAGTGAAGGAATGGGAGAGAGGGAAGGGGGAGAGAGAAAGGGAGAGATTGACTGAAATGATAGAGGTATTTAGGTCTGTGCTCATGTTTTCCCCTTTTTGCCTAGTTAAGACCTATTCATCCTTTATTTCTTAAGCAGCCTCCATGCTCAGCGTGGAGTCCAATATGAGACTCTAGAGGTGGATGCTTACCTGACTGAGCCACCCATCTTTTAGATTGCAGATCAAATATTTCTTCAAGGGAACATTCCTTTTTACTCCCAGTTTAGACCATGTTCTCCTATGGCATTCTACTTTTCCCCTTTGAAGGATATGACAGGTTGAAATCAGACATTGGTCTGACTCTTGCCTGCCTCCTCCATTAAATATAAGCTCCATGGAGGCATGGACTGTGTTTGCTCACCATTATACCTACAGCACCAAGCTTACTACTTAGGAGACACCCAATAAATGTCTGTTGAATGAATATGCGCATGGAGGAACCATGATCTGTAAAATACAATTCACTGAATACTAAACCTGTAGGTTGCTCAGAATAAATATACAAGTAGGGCATAAGCAGCACCCAATGGTAAAGAACTTCACAACTCTAAAACCTCTTGTATTAGAAGCTTAAGAGCCAGATTTCCTGAATGTACCATCTATCACTCATGAGCCTGATGATTGACCCATCAGTAAAATATGGCTAATAATGGTACCTGCCTCGTGGGTTGTGGTGAGAAGTAAATGAATTGATACATGTGAAGTATTTGGGCCAATGCCAGCATACAGTAAGTAACAAATATTAGCAAGTATCCCCTATGTCTAAGACTCAGCTCATTAATGTCCCTTCAAATCAGCCACTTCTCTGAGTTTGCCTTTTAATGATTTCACAGTCCTCCCCATCACTCCCATAACCATCTCTAATGATTGCTTCCCCCGGCCGTCCTAGTTAATCCATCGAAGAACTTTGGTTATTATCTCTGTGATGTTCCTCTCATCGAGCTCCTCCTCTCCTAGCCTCTCTGGGCTAGGTCTTCCCTATCCGTCACCTACATCGTTTCAATAGCTCCTGGCTGGTCCCTCTGCTTCCCATCTCTGCTGTAATCCATCCCAGGTCCTTCCAAATCTCTTTACTAAACAAACAAAAGAGCACATGTAAAACCCTTGGCATGGTGCCTGGCACTGGGTATTTTAAAACGATGGCTATTCTTAATTTCACGGAATCCTAATTACCAATAGCTTTCATTGTCCCTTGCTACACAGTGTGGTCCCTCCTCCAGCAGCATCAACATCAAAATGCAGAATCTTGGGCCTTACCCCAGACCTCTGTAATCAAAATGTGCAGTTTAACAAGATGCTTAGTGATTTCATGCACGTGAAAGTTAGGGAAACTCTGCTCTAGTCAATTCTGGTCCAGAATGACTGGACCATGAGATGACTGGGCCAGTCTGCAACCAGTGGTTGTCTAGCCTCTGTTTGTAAACCTAACTCCCCAGTGCTGCTTGCTCCTGGATCAAGCTTTTCTTTTTTTTATTTTTTTAAATTTTTTTTTCAACGTTTATTTATTTTTGGGACAGAGAGAGACAGAGCACGAACGGGGGAGGGGCAGAGAGAGAGGGAGACACAGAATCGGAAACAGGCTCCAGGCTCTGAGCCGTCAGCCCAGAGCCCGACGCGGGGCTCGAACTCACGGACCGCGAGATCGTGACCTGGCTGATGTCGGACGCTTAACCGACTGCGCCACCCAGGCGCCCCTGGATCAAGCTTTTCTTATATTGAGCTGAATTTTACAGGGCCCAGTTCTGCCTCTTGGACCCATACAAAAAAGAAATTCTCTTCCTCGTGTCAAGCAGCAGGGTATGAGGACAGGGGATGAAGACACCCAATAAGGAAAAGCAAATCCTTCTTTTTTTGAGCAGGTCTCAGGGCACAGGCCAGCATGGAGACCACAGTGAGATAGTTCCAGCTGAAGGGGAAAACGAAACCCAACAAACAAACAGGACCTTCCTGCTCTGAGCTCCCCTTCTTTCTTGGGGAAGTCATCTCACTGCTACCTCTTATTGCATACGTAACATCCTTCACTGCTGGGCGGTCCCCAGAGACACCGAGCCCACACTGATCAGGAAGCCACAGGTTGGTCAGCAGTCTGTGCTGAGGCTGTAATAGTGCTTTCCACTCTGCCTGTCTTTGGTTTATTAGAGTATGTGTCTGTCTCCCCAACGACACCACAAACTCTTTGAGGAGGAGGGATTTGTGTGGCTGGCGCAGAGCAGATGCTCAATAAATATTACTGAATTAATCTGAATTGAAATAAGGTAGTCCTCAGGAATTCAGACTATTTTCTAATAACAAAGTAGTAGGCTAAAAATAATTAATTTTCCTAATTTGGGAGACTTTCTGAAATTCACAATTAACCCATTCATTTAACCAATATTTGCCATGTGCCAGACGCCTTTAAATGCCAAAGTAATTATAAAGATGAGTAAGACTCTCCCTGCCCTTAAAGAAACCCACAGTCTATTTAGAAAAGAAGAGACACAAATAAGTTACTTAATATAATGTGTATATGCAATTATAGGGATGCAGGAAATTGTTCTGGATTCTCAGGAGAATAGCTAGCTCTTCCTGGAGGTAAGAAAATAACACTTAGGATAATAATAATGAAGGTTTGGCTAATATTTTTTTCTCTGCAAAGTACACATTAGCTCACTTAATCTTTATAGGAAACCTGCAAGTAGACATTATCTCTGTGAAAAATGAGAAAACTGAGATTCAGAGAGGGTAAGCAACTTAGCCCAAGACTGCCCAGCTAGGAAGTAGCAGAGTGAAGACTTGAACTCAGATCTCCCATCTCCAAATCTTGAGACAACCCCCACCCCTTTTTAAAAAAAGGATATTGCCTTGCCAAGTTGTACACTTAGTTTTCTTTGCAACGCAGCTGATGGCCATATACGATATAAACACAGGGTAACCAGGTAACCACTTAGAATGAGCTCTGGGAAGACAGGTGGTGGAGGGTGTGGCAGGATCAGCCACCTGCCCGGTCCTCCTATGACACTGTTTCATTGCTTTCTGCCCCTGCTTCAGCCTTCCTTTCTGCTCCTCAATCTTAGAGTTCATGTTCCAACAAGACCAGGAGAAAGATTATAAGGCATAAGAGAAAAAAGTCATTTTCTCACTTGACAGAAGACCTGAGAGAGAAAAGAAAGCTATGGAGAACATCCTTTCAGTGAAGTGATTAGCAAGACGGCATTTGGGCACTCAAGATTCTCTCCACCATCTGGTCCAAAATGGCCTTTCTGATCTTTTCCCCCTTTTCATTATGTGGGAAATGCATTGTACTCTGAGGCTAGATCATAATCCCAGGCCATAAGATAAATATCACATTGAATCAATCTTTTCCCTGAAAATCTTCTAAATTTCCCTAAAGTGCAGCTCTCACCACTAGAAGTAGAGAGCCCAGGGCCCACACTGTGTTCATGTCTTCTCCCTCCTGCTCACTCCAGGATACATAGTCATCGAGTATAATAGACTGCACTCCTTTGGTTCTTCTTTCTACTGAGATTACAGGTGCGATTTAACACATGTGATGCAGTGCCACTGTGTTTGCTCTACCCCAGAGGTGCTCAAGTATTCCATGCCAAGCCCTTGCAATGCTGTTTCCTTGGTCTGGAATGTCCTTCTTCTCTATCTTCCCATGGCTACATGCTACCTCCTTGGGAAGTCATTCATGACCAGCACTTCAACCTTTCTCTGCCCTAAAAGAGTGAGCAGTAGTCTGGCCTTACCCTGCACTGAATCTGTCCATTTTAAGGACCTGGGCACTAACCACTGCACATCAAGTTCATGACATGAAAATCACATAGGACTTCCTAGTAGGCTATCCATGGCTTATCTTTGCATCCCAAGAAACTGACACCAGGCCTGGCACATAGTAGGACCTCAATATTTATTTAATGAATGGATACTTACGAAAATGGTAATTCCACACTAACTTTATGTTTGGGGAGCTTCTTATTTATTAAATATAATTAACTATAACTAGACATCCCCCCACGGATACCCCATCAGAAGCAAAGCCTGTAGGTTGTTCCCATGTCAGGGATGGGGCACCGGTTAAACAGGGCGGTTAGGGCAGAAAAACTGGGGACTCAAAAACGTTTGGCAACCACAACTGTGGGGAATGAGAGCGATCTGAAAGAAACCATTTCCTGCCCCACCTCCCCACCTAGTTTATCACAAGGGGGCCTAGAGAGAGGTGGAAGAAGCGGAAAAAAGAATTAGAAAAGAAAAGCCACGTTTGTGCAAACTTCTAATACTGCACGGATTCTTAATAATTTTCCTGGAAAAGAGATTGTTAAAACATCTGACATTCTGCTTCCTTTTCAAGAGTTCTTCCCTGTGGTTTAGGGGCAGACAATTATTTTGGGACGAATTTCCTGACGCCAGTAGTCCAACTGGTATTCCACAAACACCCTGGACGATCAGTGGGGCTTATTCAGAAGTGAGGTAGGAAATTCATATCCGCAACAACGCACACTGCTGTTTTCCAGGCACCGCCTTTTCTGCCGTTTCCTGACGCTTTCACACATTTCAAACACTCTCCCAACCAGCAAATCACAAAGTATTGCAAGGTCCAGAAATGAGACAAGAGGGGCTAACTTTTCTTGTGGGTTATACCCGCCGCACCTGTAACAACTCTGCACAGGTGGGCGGGACTGAGGGCAGTATCCCATAAAGGACGTGGCCCCGCTGTGCCCAAGTGCTTGGTAAGTGCAACCTAATTTCTTCAATACCAGTGTCATCCTTTGGGCCTCTCAAGCATCCAAGGATGCTTGAGATATTCACCAAACTTAATACCTCCTAAAGCCACCACCCACTTCCTCATGCCACAGAGTTTGATTTTCGACTACCTAGGGCTTCCAAGGGGAAGGGGCAGGCGTGTGCCTAACATTGGGGGCTCCCTGTCACCATCACTCCAGGATGGAATGTGGGTGGATGGAGTGCCTATTCTGAATCCAGTCTGGTTCCATCACAAAGCTACCTTCCTGTAATCCATACTGCTGCCTCATGGAATAGTTGTTGTTATCCCCACTTCACAGACGGGAAGACTGAAGTTCAGAGAAATGAAACGTGTTACTGAATAACACACGCTTGTTAAATACAAGACCCCACATGCAAACCTGGGGGTGCCAGATCCCATCGTCATGCTGTGTCTGCTATGCCAAACTGCCTCCTCCCCGAGCACCTCCCCACAGAAAGGGCAGTGGGCTGAGCGGCTATAGCCGCAGGACATACAGTGGACTGGACGCAGAGACAGCACTAGCAGCACCTTCTCCTAATTCCTTCTCTGCATTCTCTACACTGAGCTGCCCAATATCTCCAGGCGGGGACTGTTTGGCACCCACAAGTCCTGGCTTCAGAGTCATCTATTAATTTCTACTTAAAGAGTAAACCAACAACAACAAAAGGTGTAAGCCTCAGTGGCTCTCCTCTTAAACCACAGCTCCTACACCTGAACTGGCCTCTTCCCTCTCATTTGTGCTCAAAGCCAACTGTCAGGGTAGTTCTTTGTAAATGTTTGCTTATTAATATTATTATTATTATCATTATTTTGAGAGAAAGAGAGAGAGCGAGCACCAGTGAGGTAGGAGCAGAGAGAGAGGGAAAGAGAGAGAGAATCTCAAGCAGGCTCCGCACTGTCAGTGCAGAGCCTGATGTAGGGCTCAATCCCACAAACCATGAGACCATGACCTGAGCCGACACCAAGAGTGGGATGCTTAGCCGACTGAGCTACCCAGGTAGCTCTTTCTAAATCGCAAGACTGACTATGATTCTCCCTTGGTCAAAATTTTCCATGGGTCACCATTGTCCTCCAAATAAACTCTGACCTCCTCACTGATGTCAGGGGCTCTTCTTGCCTTGCTCCACCCTTAGCTCTCATGACAGCCTCACCGCCCAGCATGCTATTTTTTTTTTTTTTTGGTCACTTCCTTCCTGAAACTTATGATAGCCATATTTCCAACGGCTTTAGTGAATTTTTATTTATCTCTAGAATTCTCAGTCCTTCCATTTTGCCCTGGAGATATCCTATGCCTTTATCAAGGACCATCCCTGCTTTTAATGTTTATTTATTTTTGAGAGAGAGAGACAGAGCGTGAGTGGGAGAGGGGCAGACAGAGAAGGAGACACAGAATCTGAAGCAAGCTCCAAGCTCTGAACTGTCAGTGCAGAGCCCGACACGGGGCTGGAACTCACCAACTGCAAGATCATGACCTGAGCTGAAGTCGGACGCTTAACCGACAGAGCTACCCAGGCACCCTTAGGACCATTCGTGCTTTTAATAGATTACCTGTTTTGAGAAGACCACTTCCTACCTTCTATCTCTCAGCACTTTGTGCCCACTCCTACATCCCTACTATGCCACAACACCCTGTACCACATGCATTAGTTTGTGCATTCTGTCTCCTCCAGGGATGTGTGCTATCTCTGAAAACGCACTGACACGCTGCAGAGCACGGAGATCAGTGAACACCTGTTGATTAACTAGACTCAACAGTCATTTCCATAGAGATGTGGCAATGTACTGGTTTTGTTTACTGAAAGCCAAGGCTGGCTCTAGTATTTTTTTTTTTTTAATTAACTAAACTCTGTACTTTCTAGTTTTGAATGTTGAACAGTCCTAGGAAGAGCTGAATGGTTTTGAAATTGAGCTGAAGAGCTTAGTTCAAAGGTAGCCTTTGAACCAATTTCACTCCAGTCCTGCTGGGAGCAATAAGCTTGTGCCTTGAACATGCTTATTTTCCTCAGGTGCTCCCACAAGCCATTTGAAAGCCCTCTAAATGGAATTCATCCTCTTCAAGATGGCCTTGCTTCTGTTTTTGTTAATGGCTCCCTCAGAAATCTCTGGTAGGCCCCATCAAAAGAAGGACCAAAAACCTGGAGGAAGTGGGGTTCCACTTGGAACACTGAGGGAACAAAGTAGTGTCTGAGTCCTACCGTAGCATGTGCTTATTACTTCTATTTGCCTTCAGATGAAGCATTAATTGCTGAACCAGCCTAGCCTCTTAAGGCACTCAGACGCATCTCACTGTCATTGACAAGAGATGTCACAAGAAGGTGCATGTGAACAACCCACCTGATGCATGAGAAAAATGGGCCCATTTGCACCAAAGGATGGATTTGGTCCTCTGTGAAGCTCATTCTGTTCCTAAAACACATGTTTTCTACAGCTAAGAGTGTAGCAAATCTGAACCTTAATTCCTAGTCCGACAGCCTAGCCCATGCTTGGCTCTGATGACAAGGATGGCAGGTGAGCCCCAGGTCTGGCTGGCCTCTTCTGAAGCCTCCAACCTCTGTCACTGGTTCACCAGGCCCCAGTCTGATGAGAAGGATGAGACTGAACAGGACACTTTGGAAGTAGAGGGAGGGGGGCAAAGGGAGCTGGGGCCTGGGGCTCTGAGAGCAGCCACAAGGAGGTGGTATTTCTTTTCTCACTGATGTGCCTTTCTTTTTCTCTCTCACTCTGTCTTGGGAACCTTTCTCTCTCAAAAGACCAAAAGGGAGAGGGACACCTGCGTGGCTTAGTCGACTGAGTGTCCAACTCTTGGTTTTGGCTCAGGTCACAATCTCACGGTTTGTGGGTTTGAGCCCCAGATCAGGGTCCACGCTCACGGCTCAGAGCCTGCTTGGGATTCTCAATCTGTCTCTCTCTGCCCCTCCCCAGCTCCCTCTCTCTCTCTCTCTCTCAAATAAATAAATCTTAAAAAAAAAAAGAAAGAAAGGGAGAGGCATCTAGGGGGAAGAAGGCATAACACAGAAATTGAGTATGTGTTATGCTTTTGGTTCTCAACCTTCAAAAATTATTGAGTTGAGCCATTTTTTGCTTTTCATAAATATCTATTTTTCTCAGCTCTCCGCCAAAGTTGCTAAATAAAGTTGTAAATAAATAAATAAATAAATAAATAAATAAGGTATGTTTCATATTTTTTGGTTTTACTTTGGGTCACCCACCAAGGACTGGGAGAAAGGGAGACTTGCCCCTTCTGCTCCATAGGAACAGGCTGGTTAAGGTAAACTTCCTTCAAAAACCCCACGTAAAAATAACCCAGAAGCAGTTGGTCCAACATCAACAGAGCTTCTGTGGAAATTCAGATTTTTCCTGAAGGTTCATGGCAGTAAGTTGCAGATATATGTTTCTTTGTTTACACAAGGTTAAACTTAGCAGATTTTAGAAAAGTGGCAGTCATTATCCTAATCTGTGTGTGTGTGTGTGTGTGTGTGTGTGTGTGTGTGACAGCTAAAGCCAGAACCCCTTAACACAGGAAAGGAGAGGAAGGGGGGCTAGGGACACAGTCACTTTGGTGACCAGCTGGTGCTTACCTGTGATCATGCTCAGTGCTGATAGGCATGCTAAGGCTTGGATATCAAGGTTCAGGCTCTGCAAACTTAAGGAAAAGTCTTTAATGGAGTCGAGCCACTCCCCAAATCCACGAAGGCACTGAAGTCGATGCAGGACAAGTCCGTTGCAGAACACAAACTTATCTTCAGCAGTGTTCGACCTATAAGACAAGGTCATGGCGGGTGGGAGAGAGAGACACATTAAACGGGTGTGTTCAGTCTGTCCAACACCACAACACAAAGGCACCTGAGTAACCACGAGGCAGTGTTCAGAACCCGGCGGCCTATGCTGTGAAACCTGCCCAGATACTCTTGATGCCCGAGACTGTGCTCCTGGGATAAACAACCACCGCCACTTGTCTGTGCAAACTTTCTTGGTGAGCATCAGCCCTGGGAAGCTGGGGGTGGAGCACCTGTACTCTTATTATGAGAATCAGCTGCCGTCCCACCCGGGACGGGACACAGAGGAGCAGGCACTCCAGGAGCACGGCAGTGAAGCACTGTGCACCGCCTCTTTCTGTAGTGAACACGAGCCTTTTCCCTTCATGGCTCCTTCCCTTCTTATTCTCAAATGCCAAAAACTGAAAAGACCTGAGACTAGACACTACAATTCCACTCTGCAGACTCTAAGAACACCAAGTCCTTGCAACTGCCAGAAGTCAATCACAAAAATAAAAAGTCACTGAAAGTAAAACAGTCATTTTGCATATCCTTCTGTACTTAAAAAAAAATTGTTTTGACGTTTATTCATTTTTGAGAGACCGAGAGAGAGAGACGGAGTGTGAGTGGGGGAGGGGCAGAGAGAGAGGAGACACAGAATCTGAAGCAGGCTCCAGGCTCTGAGCTGTCAGCACAGAGCCTACTGCAGGGCTCACAGAGCTCAAACTCACCAACTGCAAGATCGTGACCTGAGCTGAAGTCAGATGCTTAACTGACTGAACCACCCAGGTGCCCCGGTGCAGGGCTATTTCTACATCGGCCTGATAGTTTATATTATGTCCATCATCACCTCGTTCGTCTCTCATGACAGGTGCCTTGGAACACCTAGATGTCACCACTTAGCTATGGGGCCTATGCCACTCTTAATTGCTCCTTTTCCTTACCTGTAAAACAGGAATCCTGATTGCTACCTCTTAATATTGTTGTGGGAATGAAATAAAGGATCTGAAAGACCATGCACCGGGCCTGGTACACAAGGGGAGCTCAAAGAGCAACAGGTGTAACTAATTCTGAATTCTCTGTGGTCCTTACTTGAATCTTACCTTTCCTTTCATTTTCCAGTCTCTTGCTACATCTTTGTCTCTTTTAGCCTATTGCGTTAAGTTAATATCTCTTAATTTGTGCTTCTTGGATGAGTAGTTTCATTCATTCATTCACTTAGCAAGTATTTCCTTAGGACCAAGTATATGCCATTCCTGGAGCCAGGCACTGGAGAAAACTTAGTGAATGGGGCATATACGGCACCTGCCTGTGGGGAGCTTATCCCTTACTTAATCCTTTGCTGTCTGCCTAACAAGTGACAGTCACATTGCTGGCTTGGCTCCTGTGCACATCGGCTTGGCTGTAATTATGCTAATTACTGACTCCTTAGATGTAACTCCTCCTCTCTCTCACAGATCCCGCCACAGAGGCATACAAAGGACACAATCGTTCAGTCTCAGTATTTAAAACATGGACCTCAGGTCACTGGCTTCAGAATTGCTGAAACATGAGTTAAAAATGCAGATTTCTGAACATTCTCCAAGGTAGCTCCAAACCAAAATAGCTGGGAATGAGGCACGGGAATCTGCAGTTTAAACAAGAGTTTCTGGTAACACAGTATGAAAAGCTTAGACAGATCCCAGGTTCCAGCTTTTTGAAAATTCACTGCCTTTCTGTCTTTGGTGTCACTGAGTAGGATAGGTTGAACCAAATCTTTTGATCCAGATTCTCCTGCAGTAAACACTGGGGGGTTGAGAAGCTGTGGGAACTCTTTAGAGCCCCAGCTTGGGTACTAGGACAGTAACTTGTCAAATAGAAACCCATGAGGTAAATGCAATGTTCAAAACAAAAACTTGCTGCCAGGAAATACCTTATGCACCAGGAGAGAATCTTCACAGAATCACAGAATGCTGGAACTGCAATGGGCTTCAGAGATCAACAATCTAATAATCTAACCTCATTTTACAAAGGAAAGTAAACTTCAGGTGAGGCCACTGACCTGCCCAGGGTCTTATAGCAAGTGCATGTTAGAACTGAGACTAGGACCCAGGCGTCCTGGCTACCAGTCCAGTGCTTTACCCACTGCCCGGTTTTTTAATGCCTGACCAAATTTCCTATTTCCTTCCTGAGCAAACTTTTCACCGATGACTCAGTTAACAAACCCAGCAGGTTTCCAACTGCTTCAAAGCAAGGAGAGAACGAAAAAAGATAAATAGTGATTACCTGATGGAAAGTCTGAGAACAAACAGCTCCAAAAAGGCTGATTCTATAAGTAATGTCTGATCTTCTTTGGGGAGATCAGTAAACCCGGGAATCTTTTCCGCCCAGCTTCTGGATACATCGATGGAGGCTGTCAGGAGATTGTAGAACTGTTGCACATGTTCGGCATCTGTGCCTGCAGCGGCCTGTTCGGTGGGACAGTACTGGAATGCAAACCACACACAGCAGCATTATCTCAGTGCAGCAGAAGCAGCAGCAGTCTTAACAAGCTGGCTCTTCCCAGGCCATCAGTGCCTAAATCCTCACTTTTAGGTCTCACGGTTATAAACACTTTTTTTTTTTTTTTTTTTGCATTTAGTCTCATCTGATTCTCACAATGTAAACAGAGCAAATTTTGTTACCTCTTCACAGACAAAAGAAATCTGGTTAAGTCCCATTAGTGCAGTGGTTTTCAATCTTGATGCAATCATCTGGGGAGCTTTAAAAAACACTGTGTCTAGCTCCTAGGCACAGAGATTCTACTTTAGCTGGTCTGGGGTGGGGACTGGTCAGCAGGAATTTCAAAGGCTCCCCAGGTGATTCCAAAGAGCAGCCATTGTTAAGAACCATTACCCCTAGAGGTTTGTGTCCAAGTAGGCCTCCAGGGTCTACTGATTCCAGGAGAGCATGGCTGTCTCCAAGCAAGATGCTCATTAAGCCACAGTTCTCAAAGTGTAGTCCCTGAGAATGTGCCAGAATTGAACATCTTGGGCCCCATCCCAGACCTGCAGAAGCAGAAACTCTGAGGGTAGGACCAAGAAACTGTTTTATTAAGATCTCTAGCTGATTCTCATTGACACTGGAATCTAGGAATCACAGAATTAACCAATAGGAGAAGAGAATGATTTTTGCTTGCTGTGACATAAACCAAATCAGGAAGGGGATGGGAGGGTGTCTTCTTAGTAGGGCCCAGGCAGTTATGTGCTATCAGACTCAGGACTTGTGGGTACTAAAATGAATGGAAGTTAAAAAAAAAAAAAAAAGAAAATTCAGTTCCTCAGTCACACTAGCCATATTTTAAGTACTCAAAAGCCATGTGTGGTATATAGCATATTTCCATCACTGCAGAATATTCTACTGGATGGCATTGATCTAAAGGATCCCAGGAGAAGAAAGGTACAAGTAGGAATGAAGTTCCTGCCCAGCTTTTGGATATTCTGGCAGAGTCAAGGTTGCTTGAGTCACTGGAGGAAAAAAATCTTTCCTGCTTTAGGCAGGAAGATTGATATACCAAGATAATAATCAAGGGACAACCAACAACACAGAGACTTAAGACATCTGCAGAAACACTCATGTAAATATGTGCATCATTTCCTTGAGTGTGCATTTGCGTCCTTTCTCTCAGCTCCTCCTGGGATATGGATTTTAATCCTTACTTTGCAGATGAGAAAACTCAGGCTCAGAGGGAATTCAGAGAGGTTAAGAGACTTTCCCAAGGTACACGACCAACAGTGGTCCAGTTAAGACTTAAACATGGCCCTGTGTGTTCCGCTCCTACACTTCCTGGCTGTTAATGTGTCTGATGTTCCCAACTGGTAGCTGTGGGATAGTTTTAAAAAGCATTTTGCTTTGCTCTAACTGGAGGTCTCCGGGTGTGTATTCATTTGGTCCCATGTTTTGTCAGCAGCACAGTGACTGGCACATAATGGGCACCCAATAAAGTGTTGTTGCATATTGTGCAATGAAAGAATAGTCACGGGACTGCCTAGGTTTGCCACAACGCCCTAACCTGACTGGAGGAAGAACTGCCAATAAGCACTAGGTACCGACTGAGAACGTAGACATGAGGAAATGAGACATTTCTCTCAATTGGGTCTCTTTTTTTCCCCTTTCTGCATTCCCAGGAGGCATACGAAATAACAAAAGACACCATCAGCCGGAGGGCCCAGCTGCTTTAATCCTAGATTTGTCCAGGCCCCTAATTTGTAAAGTAATGTAGCTCTGCTGCTTACTTTAGCTACCTGGGGTAAAAGACTTCACTTTTCTGAGCCTCAGTTTTCTCCTCTGTAAAATGGGGATAATAGCCTCCTCAAGATTCTGTTGTAAGGATTATATGTGATAATATTCGTGAAGGGCCCAGGATAAGGAAGATGATTGATGATGACAATGATGACGATACTGATAACGATTATGACACTTGGAACTAACACTGTCCCTCCACTTCCTTATTTATAAAATGGGGAAAGGGGAAAGTTAGAAAAAACTGGAAGATTTCCAATCCTCAGCCCTGACTTTCTAGGATCCATCAGGTCCAGTTTGGAGTCCTGGCTCCTCCGCTCTCAATAATCCCACACAGGGCTTGGGTTCTCTGAAGCCCTGGATGTTTCTGTGATGTGGTGGGACTCCACGGGAGCAAAGTCCAGGAGAAGGAAGTAGTCCTTCTTCCCACAGATAGTCAAGGATGTCAGCATGATCCTGGTGTCATGACACTTCCCAACACTTTCTTTCAGCACATACACTACTAACTGGAGGAGAGTAGAAAAAGAGATTTTATTTTATTTTTTTGCTTTCTCTTCTTATATGAATCTAATTCCATATGACCTCCAAGGACAGGAGGAAAACGCCCTCTAGGAAGCCGACAGCTCTACATGTGAAACTCCTGAGTGATAACTGGAGTAGAGAAAAGAATGTTGGACCAGGCAGCAGGTCATGGGGTCCTCCCCCAGGCTCTAGTATTGACTTGCTGTGCTGTCCTAGACAAGTCACTTAACTTCTCTGGAGAAGGAAGGGACTGGGCTACCTGATTTTGAAGATTCCATCTGGCTCTTTGCATTCAGCTGTCTTTCTCTTATTGATTTCTAGTTTAATTCCATTGTGGTTTGACAACAGACATTGTCTGTTTTCTATTCTTTGAAATTTGTTAAGGTGTATTTTTATGGCACAGACTATCATCTATCCTGGCAAATGTTCCAAATGTTGGTTCTTGCATTCGATGATTCTAAGTGTTGCTAATCATACCAGGTATGATGTTACTGCCTGGAATTTGACACTGATTCAGAATTAGTTTGTTTTAAAATAGTATGTTAAACAATTGTATGTTTGGTTAAAAAGACCAAAGGTTGTAAACTTTTCCCTAGGAATGGCACCTAGCAGCTCCCTCCTGTGCTGACTTCTCTGAAATCACGGCTCACAACTCAATAATCACTCTGCTTTCAATATTTGCTCAGAATCCTCTGGAGTGTTTAGCTTCCACCCAGCATCCTCTGCAGGGCTCTGTCCCTGCTAGGCTCACATTTCATGCATCCTGCACACAGGGAGATGTAGTCCCTGTGTACCCTGCGTGGGTAGTTGTCTGTGATGGAGTCCAGCAAGGAGAAAAGCCAGCAGGCCTGGCGTGCCAGACTCCAGCCAGACCCTCTGGGCTTCACCTGCAGTGATTCTGGTCCACATTCCAGAATTCTGGGGCCAAACTGGATTCAGCCTGAGCCACCAGTAACTTGGGGGTGACTGGTGGGTCAGCATCCAATGCTAGAGGAAAAGACAAACCCAGTGTTGCCTCTACTGAACATAAGATTTAAAGAAACAGAACAAAACATTTTAGATACTTTCTCACCTGGCCTAGCAGTTTTTATCAAACCTCACCAAGGCATACTGGCCCTGGAGTTGGATGAACCAGATCCCCATTCTCTGCTTCTGTTCTCCTCTACATTACTCTGTCTCTGGGCTAGGCAGGCTTGGGGTTCACCAGAGAAAATCTGGAAACATTTGTTTATTGATCATTCCAATTGAATTTTGGTGAAACAGAGAATGACTTTAAAAAAATGAATCTTTTTTTTTCCTGTTTATGCTTTTTATTCCAGCCTGTATGCATAACAGATCCATCAAAAAATCTGTCTTTACTCCTAATCAAAGACACAGTACTATATTTACTAGCCATTTAGAAGAGGATACAGCTAATGTCTGATGGAAGTTTCTCCAAATTACCTAGAATGAGAATCTAAAGCTGAAAACAACCACAGAGGTTAGTTTCCATATGGCAATAATATGGCTGTGTAGATCAGACTTCAGAAACAACGCTGGCCTAAAATAAATTATTCGAATGGGAATCCAGTGAGACCCTTGGTGAATGCCAGCCCTACATTAGCAATGTGACATTTTCATAGCAGAATGGAATCTGATATTATTTACTCTCTCACTGCCAGTCCAGGCTAACTATGTAAAATGTCCTAAGAACGTTTTATCTCCCTGTAGAAGATTATTTTTCCCTGAGTCTTTATATTTCTTTATACATTTTAGATGTGACCACTACATATGAGCCAAACTACGTACACATATTCTTAGGTTCTTACACTATAAAAAGTGACACTTTAAAAACTGGCAATGAATATGTTTTCCCCCAAATTTCTTCTTTTCTGATCTAACTGCCTCCCCTGCTAAAAAAAAAAAATAATAATAAACAAAAAAGCCTCCTCTCCTCCCACTAATGGCATCACCACAGTTATACATTTGCTTACTTTCTCTATCCTTCATGTCAGCTGCATGAGGGTGGGACTCTTTTGCTCAAAAATGTGTCTGCTGCTCCAGAACAGTGCCTGACACCCAGTAGCCATTCAATAAATATTTGTTAAACGACTTAGTTACTTTCCGGAAAATTTTTATGTCTATTGCCCATCCCTTCTTAGTCTCAAAAAAGGCTGGGAAATAGATTTGAGGTAAAACTGGATTGTTCTTATTAAACTATATTGGTGATTCTCAACCCCTAGTGTGTCAACAGGTCATCTGAGGCACTTGTTAAAAAACAGATTTCTGTCTGCCTCCTCCTCTGCTCCCCGTTCTGATTCTGTAGGTCTGGGTGTTGCCCAGGAATCTGAATTCTTAAGCAAACACCCTAGGTCCTTTGGCACACCACACTTTGGGAAATGCTGAGCCCTACCCACAGTGGAATTACAGCAAGTGTAATGGTCAGAGGGTCAGGGAAGAAGGCTGGAAGGGATCGTGGCAGTGCATTTAGTCCAATCTCCTCACCATTCAGTTG
The DNA here is from genome assembly GCF_014898765.1 of Herpailurus yagouaroundi. Taxonomy (NCBI): domain Eukaryota; kingdom Metazoa; phylum Chordata; class Mammalia; order Carnivora; family Felidae; genus Herpailurus; species Herpailurus yagouaroundi. The sequence goes on along the minus strand of NW_024412401.1, from coordinate 25,518,598 downwards.
AGGAAACGAAAGCCCACCGTAGCACAGGAGCTGGCCTGAAATCATCTAGGGAATTGGTGGCAATTTGAGAGGGTTTTCTGAGTAGCTTCATAAAAACAGTTTTTTTGCAGAGTTTTTTATACTGTTTACTTTGTAGTCTAACACGCGTTCGCCCCGTTGTTTCTTGTTAACATATTTAAATGCCATTTGCTGGTGCCTGGTTTTATCCCAGCAGCATCTCTTGTATTTGGAATCTCTTACTACACTGAGTGATACCAATTACCAAGCAACATCCTAGTTTCCTGAAAAATACTTGAAATGACCAACTAATGAGGACCTTAAGTATATTTCCTCATCAGTAATTATGCAGGCTCTGAAGCCAAGCCCAGTATCTATATATACTTGTATTGCTAAATGAAAAGCAACTGTGGGACAGAGAATAGCTACATTTCAAGGAGAAACAAATCAAACATGACATGTTTTGACTGCCCTGATATACAATGATCTGAGCTCACTTTTGAAGGAGAGAAGTTTGGCCCAAAGGAGAAGTGAAGGTCCCAGAGCCAGGAACACTTTCACAGAGCGAGGAGCTCTCTCTCTCTCTGGCCTCTAAAACATGCATTCCCTCTGTGACCTGGAACGCAACCCCTCAACCTCCCTTTCCCACAAATGAGAAAAACCCGCTCACTTACTACCTTAAAGGCACACATGCCTGAACAAGAAGGTTAGAACACACCTGCGGGCAAACATTTTCTCCTTTCTCTATTTACCTGATTCACAGGGGAAACTGGCATAGTCATGTCAATAAGTTGTCTTGGTCAAGTCAACTGTCTGATGCAAGTCTGACAGGGCAAATTCTTATTTAAATGTAGTAAGTTATGGATACACACGAAACTGTTAACCGCTGAGGAGTGGGATTAGTCAGGAATAAATGAAGAAGAGACTTTCATTTTTCGCTTTATCCTCTTCTAAAAGGGTTACCTTAAAAAACCAATGGGCATATATTACTATTATTGTAACTTCTAAAAACTTAATAAGGGTTCTATTTAAAAAAAGAACTAGTAAGGAGTGAGGAGTGCCCGGGTGGCTCAGTCAGTTAAGTGTCCGACTTGACTCTTGGTTTCAGCTCAGGTCATGATCTCACAGTTTTCATCCCAATCCTGCTTGGTTGGGATTCTGTGCCTCTCTCTCACTGCCTGCTCCTCCCCCACTCACGCTGTCTCTGTCTCTCCCAAAATAAATAAATTAAAAAAAAAATAAATTAAAAAAACCCTAGTAAATTGTCACTAAATAGAAATGGCAGTATGGTGAAACAGAAACTTAATACTTGCAGTGATGAGATTTGGATCTAGCCCTGGCTCTGCCACTGACCTTAGGCAAGGCACTTAACTCCTTTAAGCCTCTATTTACTCCTCTGAAATTATGGGGGTTGGATTAGATGATCTCAAGGTCACCTCCAGTTCTGTAAATTTGTGTTGAATATATATACACATTAATATACATATACACACATGCGTATATAAGCATAAAGAAAAGGTATTAAGAAAACTGAATTTCTTTTTTTTTTTTTTCAACGTTTTTATTTATTTTTGGGACAGAGAGAGACAGAGCATGAACGGGGGAGGGGCAGAGAGAGAGGGAGACACAGAATCGGAAACAGGCTCCAGGCTCTGAGCCACCAGCCCAGAGCCCGACGCGGGGCTCGAACTCACGGACCGCGAGATCGTGACCTGGCTGAAGTCGGACGCTCAACCGACTGCGCCAC
>NW_024412401.1:25499370-25516454 GCF_014898765.1 Herpailurus yagouaroundi | reverse complement strand
GAGCCTGGAGCCTGTTTCCGATTCTGTGTCTCCCTCTCTCTCTGCCCCTCCCCCGTTCATGCTCTGTCTCTCTCTGTCCCAAAAATAAATAAAAACGTTGAAAAAAAAATTAAAAAAAAAATTACTGAAACCATAAATTATAACACGTAAAGCTGTGGCGTAAGTGAAATTGTGTAAGAACATATGAGATAGCGCCTAGCTCAAAGTAGGCACTCAATAAATTCATTTTACTTCATTTTATGTTAATGTTTTTTAGAGATCAAAGCAAGTTGAATCTTGTTAAATAACAAGTTACTTAACACATATTATTAATATGTATGTGTACATAAATATAAATTCATATAAATGAAAAAACCGTTTGCATTTGGGACAACAACGTAAACCCCAGAATCACTAAATTTTAGAATTGGAAGGAATTCAACTTCCAAAATAAATTCTCTGCTTGTGAGAAATCCTGTTATGTGTTCTCCTTAGTTACTTCTTGGGTTGTTACTTCTTAGTTACTTCCACAGGAGCTCTTGTGGCTCGGAGAGCTCATCCTTATCTTCAGAATGAGCTGGAAGGGGCCCCCTTCTTCTCCCTCTAGATTTGCCCTTGGGAGCACCAGTCTTCTTTCCACAGGGTAAAAGGGTGACCTAGTCCTGCCAAACTTTTTCCCTTCTCATCCAGTTATCTTCATTTTCTCCAACCATCCTTTGCAAGTTTCCAGAAAAGGTGTGTCCACATCCCTCTTAAACTCCAGTTTGGGACTGGACTTAATCCTTGAAGTGTGGTCTCACAGGACAGTCTATGGGACCACCACCAACTTGGTTCTGGTCCTATACTTTTACCACTGCAGCCCAAGGTAACCTAGCATCCCTTCCTTCCACCACACATGTACTTTGTTGTTCATAGTGAGTGTGCATGGAATAAAGCCCCAAGATCTTCTTAACATGAACTACCGATGGGCCAAGGCTCTCCCATGCTTTAAAATTCTAAATACCGAGCTTCATATTTATTTTTGTTAACTTTGTTCATGATGGCTTCAGCCCATCCTGTTCCAACCTGTCGAAATCACTCTGAATGTTGATACTGACATCCATCATATTAGCGATCCCTCCCAGCTTTCTGTCATCTGCAAATGTGATCAGCATGCCTTCTATGCCTTCATCCAAGTTTTTGATGAAAACTCACTGTATTTTTAAAAAGTCTTTTAATTTAATTGATTTTGGTCCAAGTTTTGATAATTTTGTAAAGCTATCTCAAAGCAGGAGAATCCAAGTTATGAGGTTCAATCTGATTCCAAAACAATGCAATTAAAATAAATATGCTTTACAGAATTGAGCAAGGCTCCCAAGGTAGTATCAATGTGACCCAGACTCAGGCATGGTCAATCTGCTATTTTGGACAAAGCTAACAATTAAATTGGATAAATGTTTGTTGATGAGGATGATGACTCTAGTCTAACACACTGAATAGTGCAGAGGCAAGCAAACACACTGGATTGATTTTTCTGTGTGGAGACAGTTCCCAGCTGGGGCAATTCAAAGTGCTGGAGAGGGTTTGCCACTGAATGACTAATTAGGCCATGTAGACCAATAAATGGATAATTTTGGGCCAAAAAATCACTTTTGGGGCCTAAAATCTCTGCACTGATCATCATTAGTGATTTCCAATACCCTGGAACAACGTCAGACTGTGTGCGACAGCCTCAGTGTTGGCAGTGTGGAACAGCTTCATTAATTCAGAGTAATTGCACAAGGGGAGGCCAAAGTTGCTTCAGGGAGGAGACATCTTTATTCCCAAATGCCTTTCTAGCACCCACTCTCATTGAAACCAGAGACACAGGGAAGGAAGCATGGTATGCAGGGGCTCAGATTTTGGGGTCCAACACACTTGGCTTCTAATTGTCTCTCTGATGCATGGCTAGGTGGCCTTGGGTAAGTCACTCCTTTCACCTCTCCAGTTTTAATCTCCTCATCTGTGAAACAGATAAGATAACACCTACCTTAATGGTATTGCTGGATGGTGCCTGACATTTGTTGTGTTCACACTTATTAATACATTCAAACAAATGGTAAAGTAGGAAAGGTTGGTCAAGGAGATAATGTACAGCGTACTGTGCTAAAGCTTTGACAAGTACCATCCTATTGAATCTTCTTCACAAACCACCCCAGGAAGTAGATATCATTGTTATTACTCTATCACACAGATGAGGAAACTGAGACATTAAAGGGTTTAGTCAGTTGCTCAAGGTCACCCATCTACTAAATGATGGTTGTTTGGATTTTCTCCTAGGCCTGCATGTTTCCAAAGCCTAAGTCCTTAACCATTGCATTATTCTGTTATACTATTACTTGAGACTTGACTTTAGTTAAGAGATGCTACTTGTAATCAGAATAAGAGTCCTCAACCTTTGGTGCTAAGGATCTACCATGATTCTCATGTGAAGTCTTGTGATCAGGTGTGGAGAGGAGGCTTCACCGCCTATAATGAGGCTGAGGAGGAGGGAAGGAGGATCACAGCGGGTTTACGAATCACCCCTTCATTTCTGTCAACACTGCAACCCAAAAGGAGGGCACGAAGCAGATATACACACATCCTTGCCAGCTCTTCTGTCAAAAACCTGAAATACTGATGAGACCTGGGGAGGGCAATCTGGAAGTAGCTGCTAAGTCAGATCAACCAACTGGAGATCCCTGGACTTGCCTCTCTCTCATCTGTGTGCAAACTGTGTTTATAAGTTTTCTTGTATCAGAGAGGGGGTAACCATCCTCACCGTTCATGGTTTTTTAAATGATGAAATGAGACAACACACCACAATGTCTAGCATGTAGAAATAGCTCAATAACTGTGTTTTTTTCCCCCTTTCTTTCCAACTCTGGTGAGACCCCATCTTATTAGAAGTTTCTCTTCTAAGTCTTTTTCAAAACTGCCTTTCAGTAACGTTTATACATTTGCTCAGAAAATCCCTTCTCATGGTCCTCCTCTGTGTTATCCAAATTTCCAGGAATTTTCACAGTTCAAGCTGATGACATTTTACTATACCTCATATGAAATAAAAATATTGATATGCCTTGGTTGACTTCAATAACAATACTGGTGCTTATTTTATGTTCTTCAAAACCATCATTCGTGTGTGACTGATGTTCAAAACATCCCGCTGGGGTTAAATATTGTAATCATCTCCACTGTGGGGATGAGAAAGCCAAGAGCAGGAGCCAGGTGACACAGGCAGGAAGCAGCAGAGGCAGTATTCCATCCCAGTGTCCCTGACACCTCCCAATGTCAAAGCCAGAGCTTGCTCCTCTCCATCAGTGGTCTAGTCCCTCTATTCAGAGGGCAGGTCAATCAATGCCCATGCAGTTGGGTAAACTGCTTAAGGATAACTTGAGGCCCACCCAGATGGTGTGATCACAATATGAAAAAAATTGGTAGTCATTTCCTCTAAACCGTGAAAGAAATCTACACACTGTAATTCACCTGTGCAGATTTTCGTTGGCACAACCACCAGGAATCCTACAACAATGGTATGACAGGTGCAGCACCGTCAGGGTCATTTGTTAAGGCATTTAGAGATCCAATAAGGCAAAAATGATTTGGTGCAAAGGACGCACCGGAATTGCTAAATGAAGTGAGAAATATAGGAGAGGTATGAAAACTGTTTAGTACAGTGCCAGGCACAAAGTCATTCAATCTACTCTCGTTAGTAGTATCACGAATAGAGACTCTGATCATTCATTCGAAAAGCAGGACATCACAAAACTTACTCTGGAGTAATCGAGATCTCTGGGTGTTGAGTCTGTTAAAGCTCGGACAAGGGCATTCATCATACAGATCGGAGGAGAAGGTGGAGAGGGCTGAGAAGGTTCCTGCTGTAATGGGCTCTTTGGTTTGGAAGGCAGCCGACCTCTCCTCCCTTTCAGACTATCTGTACGGACAACTGGTACCAAGAGAAAGAAAGAAAAAATGTCTTCAGAGATATCCACGAAGAGCCATAAATCACAAAAAGGAATGAAAACACATTACAGTGGAGCAATCATTAATGGGACCAACCATTTAAAGGTGGCAGTAAGTTTGGAATAATATGCGCACAATGATTTAATGAGAGTTGAAACAAGCAGAATAAAAGCCACCCATACTTACATTTGGTAATGAATTAGCCCTAAAAGTCTCCTTCTTAAATAGAACAGAGATGTATGTACACAAGCTCTCTATTGATTTTGAGAAATTAGAATAAATGGTCCTCAGCTATTTTTAAATGCTAATATACACCATAAAAATAAAATGTGGGAAAGAAGGGGAAACTAGGAAAATTCACCCATCCCAACGTCAATATTAACATTTTTTTCAGTGATATCTAAGAATATGTGTAAACAAGCTGAACAAAAAGCATTATGTCCATACCTTCTTTAACCATTCCAACACTGAGACACTTCTGAAATCGACAGTACTGACATCGGTTTCGACGTCTCTTGTCTACAGGGCAGTTTTTATTTGCCAGGCAAACATATTTTGCATTTTTCTGAACTGTTCTCTGAGAAAACACAATACAGAGATAGTCAACTAATAGTTTCTGGAAAGAGGTAGGACCTGACAAGATGTATTTTAATTACAATGTGAAAAGCGACAGTGCAATTCGTATAATTAGATAAATTTAATTTCCTAACACGCTAGCCTGCAGGAAAAACAATTTTATTAGTGTTAGCTGCTGACAATGAAAATCATCTCGGATTGTTCTGAAGCAAGTCTCAGGAGACACCCAAGTCTGAATGATAAAATCATATCTGAAATTACCAGGTCAACATATCATACCTTGGAGGATTAGATTATCTCCACTTTTAATATCCCTTTGGGAACAATTTTCTACTTGTTCCACTCCCCTGATTATTGCTGACCTTATTAAAATAAAATCAAAATTATCTGGGATGTACTTTGTTGGCTATCACTATTGTAAGTCAAATATCACAGTAACTGGCTTTGTTCCCCAATAGAGATGAAATCTTAAAAAGCAAAATGAGGACTTGACTAGTTATACCATATAGGAAATGTTTTAATGCAAAAACAAAAAAAAATCACTCAATCGGCCTATATCATTTATTTAACCTTTAAAATATTAAGATAATACATATTAAAAGAATATTCTCTTAAGAGAATATGTATAGTAAACTGGTCATTTCTGATTTTTCAAAGCAAAATCTTAAAATTGGTTACTAAAAACCACTACCACATAGAAGGAAAAAAACCCAGAAAAGAGTAAAAGAAAGAAATATGAGAGCCATAAATTTTCAATGAAAATTTCCATTAATAGGTCATTTCAAAAATGACTATTGACATAGACATCAAAATAGCCATATTGTAAATGACACATCATAAAACTTGGACTTGGATATAAGATGATGTTGTATTCTTCAGAATCACATATATTTTTAAATGACACATGGAGAAATAATTAAAGCGTATTTTATGCTCCAGATTTTCAAAATAATGATTTACTTTTTAAAAGTTAAAGACACTTGTGCAAACGGATGTGTATTTACCACTTAGGGGAAATCATTCAGAAATCACCTGAATCTATACAACTCTAGATAGAGCAGAAAGTTGAATTTTATTTGGTAAGCCTGGGCTGCATTTAAAAAAAAAAGGAAAAAGAGAAAGAAATCGAGATAATTTGGGATTGGTGATCTATTTTGGGTCCAAAATTCTAGATTTACTTTCAATCTTTTACTTTTAGCAATCCTCAACCCCCATGTATTAGTTTTCATCCTATCGCCTTTTAATTTCATTTCAGGAAATGGTTTCTAAATTGCTTATATAAAACTTAAAAAATCTACCAAAGCCAGATCCATTTAGTTTAAAATGCAAAATTCCAAAACACAAACGTATTTCTGAATTTCCAGCATTTAAATTCTCAACAGTCTTTAAGGGTAGGAAACTTATGTTTTCTGAATGAAGCTCTCTTTCATTGGACATGCAGTAAGTTCTAAAACTCTATTTCTTGCCATCATCCTCAAGGCTCTCTGCCAGTTTGAGTGCTGGTGGCATTTTGCTTCAGGTATACATTTTCCCAATAACCTGAAAGCTTCCCCACATTTGTGTGTGCCTGCACAGTTTAAGGACAAGGAGAGATCGTTACGGTTCAATTACTGAATGCCCATCATTAACTGCACTTCGTGTCACATTTTTAAAGAATTCAATTTAATGGTAGAAAGCCACTGGGTCAAACCAGCTCCTGTTCCTTTAATTAACAGATCTGTGGGGTGGTTCTCCCTGATCCTACCCCCACCCTTTCAAGTATAGATTTGTTTTCAAGGCATTGCTGCAGAAAAGGGACGCTGTTGGGGAACACTTAATTGACATTTCTAGACTAGGAATGTATTACCATTCCTGTATTTTGGTTAACTCTCAATTATTCAGGGGTGATTATATTTGTGGGTTAATCGTACTTCTCTTAATTGTTTTTTTCCTTTCTTTTACCCTTTCTGGCTGCCTGTTTCCTTGCCCACCAGCATTTCCACTGAAATACTGTGAAAATGAAATCTGCTAAAGGAAAGTGGTTAACTTGAAAGTAACCCTGCTAAAGCTTGGGTAGTTAAGGAAAAAAAAAAAAAAAGAAGAAGAAGAAGACTAACCTGAGGGTTCTACATTTAACATACCTCCTGTATGGCACTTAGCATAGTGCAAAGTCTTTCCACAAGCATTTTCTCATATATCTGCAGAATTTAATTAAGCACACGAATCCTAACTCCAGATCAAAAATAATTATTGCTTGCTGGTAGGTATACCAATCCACAAACATGTGCATTTTTACAAATACTCTGCAGGTTTCATTTGATAATGAACTAGTGTTCTATGGCCATTTAAAGATTATAAAGTGCATTCATAAATGTCTTATCTAATTTAGTACTCATAGTCCTTCTCTGAATTTTATTCACCTGACTGGAAAACTGAAGCCTAGAAAGGCATATCATGCTCAGCGTCATAGACTGGTAGGTGACAAGATCAAGGACTCCTATTTGAATGTTCTGACTCCAGTTTTAGCACACTCCCAGATATATCCTATTGGCCCCCCCATACCAATTACCCAATCAGCATCTAGCTTCCCCTCTCCCTCCACCCTGCCTAGCACTGGAGGCTAGGGAGTGGTTCCTGTGGGAAAACATTTGTGGGTTTGCAAATGCCTGAGATAATGGCCAGGGGAGTAGGGAGGGTGGCACAGAATTAAGTGTCTGAAGAAGTCTGGGAGTCAATAGCAAAAGTAGAGCAGCAAGAGAACAAGGGCTCTTCTTCAGTGGTAGAGAGAGCACTGGCCTCAAGAGTTGAAAGAAACCGGCTGAAACTGCCAAACTTGCCACTAAGTCACCATTTCTAGCCTGCACAAGACTTCTCCTAGGCCTCAGCCTCCTCCCAGGTAAACTATGGGGGAGGCTGAAGCCCCTCGAACTGTAAAAGTCCCCTTTGGGGCTGAGCTAATGAACAGCATCTACACCTGGCACTGCATGTGGCACAGAGTTGGAGGGGACTGGTGAGACCCAGCTTCTGTCTTCCACAGAGGGAGCCGCCCCAGACTGCATCAGCCACTTGCTCCTGTCTATTCTGTTGCTGCAGATCTTGGACGAGGGTGCACACTTTGGGATCATGCAAACGTGACTTGGCATCCTGCCTCCCTCTCGCTCTGAACGTGTGTCTTGGGGTAGCTGAGTAACATCTCCCAGCCTCCATTTCCTCATCTGTGAAACAAGGATAATTAATAACCACCTTCAAGACACTGTTAATAAGAATAGCTACTGGGTGGCCAGAATTCAATCTCAATATGCTGAAGGTTCCCTCTGGAAAAATGTTCATTGAGGTAAAGCCATGTCAGGAGGTTCACGGCCCCCTGGAGTCCATCGGGCTCGGCCTCCTGTAATGGACCTCAAGTTAAACCCCCCTGAGAGAGCGCATGTGAAGGTGCCAGGAAGGGCTACAGGAACGCACCCCTTGGCCGCTCACTTGAGCGGGTGGCACAGGAGGCTGGCTGCAGGGGGGAGGGGGCGCCAGGAGGAGGCGTGCGCTCACCTTGAAGAAGCCCTTGCAGCCCTCGCAGGTGCGCACCCCGTAGTGCTGGCAGGCGGCGTTGTCCCCGCACACTGCGCACGTGCCCTCGCCCGACGACGAGCTCCTGTTGGGCGGCGACGGCAGGCTGGGGCTCTCGCCCAGCAGGCTGGACGCGGTGGGGGAGGCCGTGAGGCCGAGCGGCGGGAAGGCCAGCGCGGCCGCCCTCTTGGCCAGCGGCAGCCCGTACGGGTGGCCCTCGAGCGCGGCGGCCTGGCTGCTGGCGGCGGCGGCGGCGGCGGCTCCCAGTGGCAGGCTGAGCGCGGCGGCGGCCGTCGGGTCGTAGCCCAGGTGGTGGCCGCCGGCCGGGCTGGGCGCGGGCGGGTGCGGCGGCGAGGGCTTGAAGTGGAAGAGCGGGAAGCGCGCGCCGGCCACCGTGGGCACCGCCTTCATCGGCGGGTCGAGCAGCGGGCCGGGAGCGATGCAACCCTGCGCCGAGGGCAGCGCGTCGTCCCACAGCGCCCCCGCCTGAGGAGGGAAGCCCGGAGTGGTGGGTGTGGACGGCGGGGACGGCTTGAAGTACATGGAGGTGCTGGGCAGCACCTCGTCCTCCGGGCCGGAGGGGGGCGGAATGGAAGGTTGCTGCTGCTGCTGCTGGTGGTGGTGGTGGTGATGGTGGTGATGGTGGTGATGGTGGTAGTCGTGCGCGCGGCCCTCCTCCATCTTGATCAAGGGCCGTGGCCCAGACGGCTGCATTTGGTACAGGCAGGAGGGCTTGAGTTCGTAGTTGCTCGAGTAGCCCTCCATGAAGGTACTGAAGCTGGGCAGGGACGTAGTGGCCGTGGCCGTGATCTCAGTGCTGCCAAGGTCCATGGTCAGCTTGGTGTAGTCTGGGTTCATAATCTCCGTGGTGTATTCCGAGCCGTAGGTCTGCACTGCATAACTGGAACCTGGAGGCGAAGGGCTATACTGGGCTTGAACGCAGGGCATATCTGCAGGACAAAGGGACAGGGAAAAGGGTCTTTCAGAAGCAAGTCAGCACTCTCTTCTAGCTGACAGGTAGCACTGAATTCATTGCTCTCTAATCTGGGAAATGGGATAGGAAGTGACATCTTTTCCTCCTTCTGGTAGCATAGATTTAAAGCTCCATGCTTACTTTCTTTCCTGGGAAGAAAGCAGAATCCTTGACAGACTGTCAAAGGGGCACAGGATGCCAAAACCAGGACTCCTGGGGATCTCTGTGCCCACCTTCCTTCCCTTGCCCTTGTCCACCACCAGATCTGGAAAATTTGATTCTTCCTTCATAAGCCCAGTGGTGTTTTTACAAAGTGGTTTTAAGTCCTATAAACTAATTGGGGGTGGTCTCAGCCAGAAGTTGGGAGGACAAAAAGAAAGCCAGTGAATGCTCTATTGGTTTATTTTTGGGGAAAGAGGCCAGGAGTCCCCCAAGTCACACACATTGATTTATACATTTATGAGTTGGTTAAAAAAAAGGGGGGGTGTCCTATGTGGGACTTACTGGCCAAGGGAGACTGACATTCTAACATTTTATGAGTGCCAACTGAGCCTACCCACACACGTTGTGGTCGCTTTCTCCCACCCCCTCCCCATTTCTCCAAACACAGCCAGCAGCCTACACAAACTGGACCCCTGTTGATGACTTCAGCCAGCTAGGTGGAGAGGTGGGAACACAGGCCCAGGAAATGGACTCGGGGGAGTGTGTGCCATCTGCAAAGAAAAAGATCAGCAGCTGCAACAAAACACCCACCAAACGTGCTCTCTGCCATGTACAGTATATATATATATTTTTTCCAATTCTGACTAATAAAATATATCGGTAGCTGTTTTAAGACAACAGTTTATAGCTACTGTAAGAGGTGAGTTAGTCTACAAATTTTTTATGGCAGAAGAATTAGTACCCTTAGAAAAGAAAGCAGCCGCTTAGTAGGTTTAGTTTCTATGTTGAGCCCCCAAAGAGATGGGTATCCAGGGGGCTTATTATTGTTCAGAGAGGTTGAGCTGGATGAGAAGGCCCTGAGAATTATTGGACCTAGTGGATGTTTATCTAGTTATTTCCCTTTCTTTATGGCTAACTAGAAATGATACAATGGGCAGCTTCTGGTGGTTGGTTTTTCTGAACTGGAGGAAAACCAAGTGCTTAGCCTCTACCTGGAGTCTATGGTATAGAAGTTGTGACTAATAAGAAAAAAGAAAAAAAGCCAATACTTCACACTTCCTTTGACATCTTTCTCTTACCCACATTTCCAAATCTGATTGAGTCATGTGTGTATGGGATGAAATCTCGACTTGGAAAAAGGTGATGAGGGCCTGTTGGAAGAAGCAGTGATAAGGAGAGTCCAGTTCAAGCCTTCATTTTTCAAGAAGGGCCTTCAAAACACTCTCTAGTTTGATGTTAAAAGATTACTTTTCCTACTGTCTTGTTGTTGGGGTGAAATGAAAGACTAATGATTTAAAAGAAAGGCCACTGCCTGATGTTCCATCTGTTCTCCTTCAGCACCCCTAGATTTCTCCATTAGTCTTCTGTCATCCTTCCTTACCAGTCCCTACCCATTGCTCTTCCTCATGTCTTCCTGAGGTCTCCAGCCAGAAGATGAGTCTGCTTGGGACTAAGTTCTATTTATCTGCATATCTTTGGTGACCACAGCCCAGGGACCTGGCATCTCTTTAACAAATGCAAAAAAAGAGGCGTAAGGAGTCAAAACCTGCAATCCTTTCTTTTGCCCAATTCGAATTGACTCCTTGGTTTCCTGCTTAAATGCTTTTTCTCTTTTCCTCTGAGCTTCAATAATCCAAACTTCTGCACCAAATGATTTGGGTTTTATACAAACATGAGCTCTGTATTGCTCAAAGTGATCCTGTAATTTTTACGTGCATTATAAACTGAATATAAAAGGAGAGCAAAAATGAAGACATTAAAATGTATAAAAAGATCCTAATCTTTTATATGCATTACATTTTTCTTAGGAAAAATATTTTTGAGAAATGCAAGGCTTAATTTAATCTGGCTGCTCCACTAGGTAGCAACAGGGTGTGGTATCCAGAGGAGCTTCGTGCGATGAGGCCACCTGTGCTGTGAAATGCGTGGCCAGCAGTCACTGTCCTGGCGCTGGGCAAGTCGGTACAGCCTGCCTGCTGGACGTGTGGCTCCCCCCTCCCCCACCTCTCCAAACCTGGGAGGGATAAAGGGTCGTGCTTTCAGACCTACCTGGAGGATATCTTGCGCGCTGAATGGTGGGGCTGTGGGTCTCTCCAGCAGAGGCTGAGAGGGTAGGAGGCGGGGAAGTCCGGCGAGGCGAAGCGGTCACAGTGCTGCCTGGCTCCGCGGAGGGTCCAGTCTCAGGGCGGGGGCTTGCCGGACTGCGCTCTTCCGCAGTGGGCTCTGCGGGCACCGGGAGAGAGGACAGAGCTCAAAGTGAGACCAATCTGGGTCGTCGCAGTCTGGGCTGGACGTATTGGGAGGGGGCGGGTTGGTAGGGGGTCTCTATGAATGCTATGTTAGTTATAAAGAATGGTAAAGGGCTAGAAAGCAGTGCTTAAGATGAACGGAGTCCCTGGGCACTAAGTGTCACATCACCTCGGGGGTAGCCACAGAAAGCTTGTCAGCACACACTGCACTTTCTGGCGTTTTGTGGCACCTAAACCTAGGCTAAAAAAAGTGTACTCTGTCATCGCCCAGAAATTGATCTCTCTGTCCCTACAACCGGTTCTGAGCTCGTTAAGTCAAGGAAACCAAAGAAAGAGCACCTGAGGAAGAGTTTCGCCCGAATTCAAGGGGTCAGTGAGTGTGCACGAGCGGAAAATAGCCATTTTCCAACTCCTGTCCTCCCCCCCTCCCCACCCCTCAAATACAAAATTTACACGTTGCATAGGAAATGCACAAGGTCCGGAACGAATGCGTGAATGCCCCGAGGAATTAAGAAAGTCTGCGCTTTTCATTCTAAATGCTAATGGAGCTTCGCTTCTATTAGCCGCGAGTTTCGGGGGCCAGGGGTCAAGCAAACAAAAGGGCACAGTGGAAATAGGCCCGCGCTGGAAACAAGGGGACAAGGCGGCTGGAGTTCCAGGCTGGTGGGGTCGGCGGAGGGAGGCCCCCTGCACCCAGCAGGCGGTATCCCTGAGGGTGGGCGACTTCGAGGCTCGGGGCCATCCGGCGGCCCAGAGGGGGCACATTCCGGAGGGCGCCAAGCGCGGCTCCCGGGCAAGCGTCTCTGCGCTCAGCCTCATCGAAACTTTGTAGCTGGAAGCGCAGCTCCGCGGGCCTCAGGGGAGGGATCCCCTGCCCCAAATTCTGGCCTACAGCGCCCCCTTTGCCTGGACCCGTTCATTTCTAGAGGGTTGGGAACACAGAACTGAAAAAAACCAAAACACAACCCAAAAAAACCTCGGGGGTGCGCGGGCCGAGAGGGGAGTGTAAGTTTCGTCCCCCGCCGCCCCTGCGCCAGGGGCTTGCCTGAAGGGAGAGAGTGGGTAACAGAACCCCCAGGTCCGGGAAGCCCTGGAAAGCCAGGAAACGGGGGATTCCCTTGCCACCCCCAGCCCCAGCCCCTGCCGTGCCCCAGCTGATCGTACGGAAATCTTGCGCTCGCTCTAGCGCAAGCACGGGCGGATCTTCCCACGGCTGTAGCAGGAGCTTCCCGTCCGCCCCGAATTTTTAATGCGAATCTCCAGCAACCTTCCACCACCTCCTGCAGTAGGTGCCCTCATTCCTGCCCTCCCCTGGGTCCTTTCGAGCAGAGTCTTTCTCCGAGGATCGGCTTCTGACTCGGCTCGGCGAGGGTTGCGTCTCCTCAAGGAATGGGCTCCCCTCGAGCTCCGGGCGTTCGCGGGAAAAAGCCACACCACGTTTCCTACAGCCGAGCCAAGAGCCCCATGGCTCCCCCCCCGCCCACTCCCATGGCCGGTTACCTAGGCAAAGCCTCCGCGCCTGGAAACACGTTCCGTCGCTCCCGCTCGCGGCCGCCGAGGCCGGGAGCACTGAGCCTCGGGGTTGTAAATTAGGTAGAAATAACTACCTCTGTCAAAGCTCCTTTCTTTCTCGTGGGCAGCCGAAAGGAACACCCCCGTGTTCCCCTCCCCGTGGTGAAGTGTGTGGAGGAAACCGTGAAACGCACCATTGTGACCGGGGCTCCTCCGCGGAGTTTCCAACCCTGGGGAGCGGGGGCGGAGGTTGGGCGGGGGCAGTAGGAGTGGAGGAGAGACCGACAGAAAGGGAAAGACAGAGATTCTCAGAAAGACCGAGGGAGAGGAGACAAACCGCGGGGGAGAATTTCTGCGAGCGCGCGTCCGCAGGGAAGGGAGTGGGTGGGTGCGGGGGGAGGGAGCCGGTGTGGAGATTGCCTAGCCAAAGGAGTCTTTGATATTCACGTTAGGAGCGCCGAATACAGGTAAGATAACTCGAATGAACTCTAACTTCATTCATTGTCCCTAAGTAGCTGCGTTGGGCAGCTTTTTTCTTTCCCCAACTCAGTTCTGTAAAATACTTCTCTGTCGTGGGAATAGAAGATTCAGGACAGATTTGTCCTTTACCTCTGTCCTGGCACCCTAAGGCTCTGGGATAACAGCCCGAGATTTCTGATTACTAAACTCCTTGCAGCACTTCCCTCTGAAGAATCCAGAGGCGTAAATAAAAGGCAATCTCCAGGAACGTTCTTTAGAAGCAAGGGGCAAATGCTTTCTCTCTTACTACTGACCCAAGCTTCCAACGGGTTCGAGAGGTGCCTTTGGAAGCCAGTCTCCGCAGGCTGCGCTCTCATAACCGCTCTCCTCTCACCACTGAGAACTTTCACTTATTTCTATTAAGAGCAAAACACTCAGAGCAACTTCTCCAAAAGTCAGTTAAGAGTAAAACATTCCCACACCAAGCCAAGGCCCGAAGGAAAGGAACACCATCCCCACGCGTGTCCGGGCTCGGGAGTCGGCAATTACACCCGATTACCTCTGAAGGGTAAAGTGTATACGGGCAAGTAGGCTACGCCAGGCAGACGTGCCTAGGAGAGCCCCAGGCTCATTTCAATACAATAAGCTACATTCCTACAATTACGCCCTGTTTCCAGAGATCACCGGAGCGCCTTTGCAAACTCCAACCACTGCTGCCCAGGCCCCTTCCCTCTCAAGCTTCCTCCCAGCCAACCAGCTGGGAGTCACCATTAGATATATTAACTTGGACCCACTGAAGCCCCTATTTTCAATCCTAGTTAAAAGGCAGGAAAATTACTGCCGTTCATCACCGGAGCTGCAACTCCCTGCCGCTGCCGCTGCCGCCGCCGCCGCCGCCGCCGCCGCCGAGAGCATCATTACCATGACAACTAGAGCCGAAATACCCTGAATTACATCGCTGGAGCTGCTACTGCACAAATCCCGGTCCTCCTCTTTGTTAGAGGCTTTTCGCCTCTTCGGGTGGGGGGAGGAATCCCACGAGCTTCAGAGATCCCCGCGGGCCCGCTACAGGGGAAAAGTTTCAGATCAGAGCCCACCGGGCCACTCGGCGAGCAAAGCCAGAGCGAGGAGGCGAGGGGGAAAAACCCCACACTCAAAGTTGTCAATTTCGGGAGCGACGCTTCCCAGCGCGCCAACTTTTTAACAAGTCCCCCAATTAACTGGGCGAATCTCATACGTACTCGAGTGCTGTAGCGGTTCCGTCTTTAGAGCGAGTTTCTAGAGAGCTGCCCCGAAATCTGCACTGGGGGGGAGTCACAGCTGCTGTCCCGGAAGGGCTGCGGTGTACAAGCCCAGCGGCTCCCAGAGGTGGTGCGCTTCTGGCAGGGGATGCTGCGATCCCGACTCATGGGAGAGTGCCGGCGAGGGGTTCCGCGGGCGTCCGGGCTCCGGCCGCGACCAGGGGGGAGGATGCCGCCGCAGTTCCCACCTCCAGGGCCACCGCCGGCGCTGTCAGCGTTGCAAAGTGAGTCCGGGAGGGGCGTCCGGCTGCCGCGCAGCTCTGCACGGGCGAGGGCGCGGGGCGAGAGGGGTGTGAGCGCGCGGGAGAGAGTGGAGAGTGTGTGCGGAGCTTGTGTGCGCGCGTGTCTGTGTGTGCGAGTGAGGGAGCGGGTGTGAGCTCGTCTGTGTGTGGGGAGCGGAGGAGGAGCAGGAGCTGGAGGGGTGGGGGGCGGGAGGCAGGAGACTCCGCTCTCCCGGCTGCGCGTTCGCTCGCTCTCTCGGCACGTCATTTATGCCACAGGAGCCCTAGCGGCCTCTCCATAGAGTGCCTGGAATGCGAGACGTCAATGTGACGCCATGGGACGCTACGTCACCCTCCTCCTCCCTCCCCTGGCCCAGCCGGTTCCGCGTGTGCGAGGGAGGGTGTGTGTGTGTGTGTGTGTGTGTGTGTGTGTGTGTGTGTGTGCATGTGCGCGCGCGCGCGTTCCCCGGCCATTCTCAGGGCTGCACAATGGAAACTGCGCGGCACGGCCAGCCCCGGCAGGGGGGCCTTTTGGACCCGCGCCGCCAATCCCTTCGCAGCGGCGCTGCTCTCATGGGCGCGAGTCTGCGAGAGGGTGCAGCGGCCCGCCCGCGGGTCAGGCGGGACCGCCCAGCTGTCAGGCTCGGGTGGAGTAGAGTTGGGAGGAGTGCTGCTGGCGCGCCTCCGAGGCTGCCCCGAGGCATGGAGCCAGGGAGAGGGGGGTAAGGGAGAGGACAGCTCTTCCGAAAGAGAAGGCTCCGCCAGCCAGCTTCTCCGAGTGACCTGGCAGCCGGTGCAGGAGTCAGGCACCGGCCCGAAGACTCCCTGAGGTGCAGCTGCGCTTTCCTCAAGCAACAGTTACAAAGCTGTTTAAGTCTCTCTGGCCCTCAGCGTGTAGACTAATCCCTCTCCTCCTATAATTTGCTGAGTGCGTGTTTCACACTGGGATGCAGATGGCTCCGGGAAGATAAGGTTTTATTTCTTTATACTAAGGTGTGGATTTCCTAACTGGACCCACTATAACCCAACTGAGTGCACATCCATCATCCACGTGCGCGCTGCAGAAGAAACTACTTAATGTGTGTAAAAGAAACACACGTGTTGAACAGCTGAGCGGGTCTGTTGCAAATCATCCCCCCCCCCCCGCAGAAATGGAAATCTCAGCTCGCACTTTCACTTTTTGCTGGTTGCCCCTCTCCCAATCTCCCAAATTAAACATTTCGAAATCAATCAACAAGATTTATTAGTGAGTCCCTCGCCATGGGATTTGCTCTGGTCTTCTGGGACACATTTGTCATGAACCAGTGTGCTGAAAGCCTCAGCAACTGTGTGAGGGAGAGCAATTTCTTCCTGGAAATGTTGAATTTAAGTGTGTATTTCTTGCTGAAAACAAAAACAAAAATTTATCAGAGTTAAAGTCTCCTAGTTTCAACGTGCAGCTGAGTGAAAGCAACCTCTCTAGAAATTAATTTTTGAGGTGGAGAAAATATTTGAGTGAAACAATGCAGACAGGCATGGTCCCCATGTGGTCTGCTTGAATCAGATGTGGCATTCTATTTCTTTGACCTGTCCCAATCTTTGCGTGTGTGTGTGTGTGTGTGCGTGTGTGTGTGTGTGTGTGTGGCGTAGTGGAGGGGGGGGGGTAGTATCCCACTGTCGACAGCTCAAGGTTCAGAATCGAAGGTTCGAGTTAGCACCAGAAACTTGAAAACAAAACTAGTGTTATGTATATTATACATACTATTATATACATATGTATGACATTGGTTTATTTCTTCGATTCCACTTCCACTTTAGACAGAGTGGTGTGGAGAAGACCGTGGGAGGATGCTCCGAAAGTTGACCCAGCAGAGAGGAATGGAGCCTTTGCACTGCCGCGGGTTCCAATCCAGTCTAGGAAGGAAGGAGGGCGCTGCTACATTGTATCCATTCAAAGGCTGGGGGGTGGGGGGAGCAGGACCTGGAGCAGCGCGGCGCTGACGCACAGGAGGCGCGTGATTGACGCAGGCGATGTTACTAAATTCGGCAGTTGGCCGGGCCCTGCCGCCGGCGCGCGCCGCAGATAGCGGAGTAGGTTCCCCTCGGTCACCCCCGCCCCTTCTCCATTCAGTGCCGCGGGGGGCGGGGCGGAGCGCGCGGGGCGGGGCGGGGC
>NW_024412401.1:25461484-25498970 GCF_014898765.1 Herpailurus yagouaroundi | reverse complement strand
GGGGGCGGAGCCGCCCGCGGCCACCACTTCCTGAGAGCCGGGGATACCCCTCCCGGACGTCACGGAGGAGCCGAGGCGGCGGTGGCGGCCCGGGGCTCATCCTGCACTTGCATCACGGGTGCAGCAGCAGCTGCTCTGCTCCTTTGTGGCTTTTTCCCCTGTTGAGTAACTGCTTTGTTAACTGAAAATACCATGACGGGCCAGTGTGATCACCAGCTCAAGACCTCAAAGAAAGTGAAGCTGTCAGGCAAGAAGAGGGAGACTCCCCTAGCCGGCTGTGATGGTATCTGGTGGGTGGGTGTGTAGAGAAGCACTTGACAGTTTCCACGTATTACTTCTTGCCTAATTCTTCACCCCCAAGAAGGTTTAAAAATACTTTTATTTCCATGCTGTAAAAATTTCATGTGTTCTGCACCCCACCCATAACCCCTTTAGTTTGAAATCTCATGCAGAACTGGAGTCACTGTAGAGCAGAAACCCTAAAATTAGGTACAGTTTTTAGGAAACAGGACATCTTTTAATGAATTTATTGAATAAAGTCCATTTTCTAAGTGTTAATATATAAAAAGGTCTTTGCCCACTCAGGGTTGTTCCAAGGCTACTAAGTTTGTTCATATGAATCGGGCTCCTCCAATGACAGTTTTAAACTCGTGTCTTTGTTTACCTTTAAAAAAAAAAAATCCATCCCAGGCTGAATATCTCCAGGTAAAGGATTTCTCTCTTTTAAGTGGATATGTTTTTCTGTGTGTTTGTGTGTGTTGGTTAATTCTGTGCTTTCCCCAACCCCTCTTTTGCATCCTTTCCTTCCTGAGTATCAGGTCACCAATCTTTGTTCCTTGACTGCAGTTGGGCTGAGGGCTGTTGTCTGATTGCACTGAGCCAATCAGCTGGCTTAGTACTCCTCTGGGTAGGAAGTTGGGCTGACTGTTGGAGAAGTTCCAATAGTCACTGATAAGTGGCAACGGTCTTTGCACTCAAATGGAAAGTCATGGAAGGAGAGACAAGGAAGGCTCTCTTACAAATTGGGACACCATCCTCTGCTTAATCCTTGGTCTCTAAACCTATGCAATTCCTCAAACAGAATGAATCATTCTCTTTTCTTTTTCAGATTAATATCTATTGATCTATACCTTTTCATAAATCTGATTTACTAGAAATCACAATATTCTGTAAGGCATGTGTAATATGACTATTTCAGTAGTCTGAATTACCTTTTTGATGATTATTTTGTATTAAATGAAACGTAATACTTTATAATTAAATCTCTTCTTTGGGGAAATCAAATAGAATAAGACTACCTTAATCCGTGCAATGTTGAAAACTTAACTGGTTTGGTCCTTTTTCTAGAAGAGAGACATTCATGTGTGGCCTAGTTTACACACACAAAGCAAAGAAAGCAGTTAGTTTTTGCTTTCATGAAGGGTACGGCAGTCAATCTGTAAAAAACTCTTTCTATGAAGTAACTATTACAGATTCATTGGATATTAACCTTTCATTTTGTTTTGGTTTTGTAGGTGAAACCTGCAAGAAAAAAAGTGCTCTTGCTCTTGGAAAATAAAATATGAAATTTGGGGGAAATTTATTGTGTGTGATAGAAAACAATCACTTTAACAAAGTGGGGTTTAAAAAATTGCTTTAAATGCTCTTCTGATTAAGCAATGACATATGATGTTGATTTTGCTAATAAACAAAGAATGATGTCTTATTAATGCTAAGGTTGGATAAGGAAAAGCGAAATAAAAAATCCAAGCCAGAAGATGTTACCTGAAATGAAAATAGGAAGGGAAAGTAAAAGAATTGTGTAAGTCCAAGTTTCTAGAATCACTGTAGAAGTTATATATATATATATACATATATATATGAAGATATATATATGTATATATATATAAAGATATATATATATGTAAAAATATATATATATATAATAGAAGATATATATATATGTATGTATATGTAAAATTTGGTAACTGTAGCTGACATTCACTTACAAACTTTAGTGTTCTGGGCTCAGGAATATGGTACTACTGTAGTAGTTTTCTGACTGATCTACCTGCATATCATCTCTTCCATATCAATTCTATCATTGCTCAAAAGGTCTGGATATTCTCTTCAAAGGTCTCCATATCCCGGCCTCTTTATTTCCACAGAATTTCCCCATTCTAGTCAAACTGGTATTTCTACTGCTCTTCAAACATCTTTCCCCCTCCCACATTTGTTCATAGTTTTCCTTTGTATTATGTTCCCTTCTCCTTCTTTTCTGCTTATTGAGATCTTATCTTTCCTGTCAAACTAGCTCAAGAAATGTACTCAGATTGTGCTTTAGTCTTTTATAGAGTTCTTATTTTACAGCTTTTTTTTTTTTTTTTGGTGCTTTTGTGTTCATAGCTTATTCCCCTGTCAAACTATAAGCTTCAGAAACATGCTTCACACATCTTTGAAATTTCTGTGGCACCTAAGTTTAACATAGATAGTAAATATCCATAAGATATTTCCCTCTTCTAAATTTAAGTATAGAGACCAGCCATAATATAAATAAAAAACTATATGGATTGGGAGCTTCTTGGCATGCATTAATGGATGTATATGAGATCATACATTAAGCTTTCTTCACCTCAACTTCTGACAGTCCTGATTGAAGATACCTTGTTAGATAATGGCTACAAGCCCAGACAGTTGCATGTTGATACAAGGAAATTGCAGTTCGGCTTGTACCTGTTGTATCTGCATAGGAAGATTTGTTAATGATTTTTTTTTTTCCTGATAGACTTGATTCTTATTTTACCCTCTTTCTCCCTTTATTTGCACTTTCTCTTATGCTGCTTTTTCTTAGTGATGAACCGGATGCTGTAGGCTAGGAACTGTAATGTCATATTCTTGTGCAAAAATTTCTTAAGATTTACAAAATTGAGAACTCTGACATCTGTGTATAATGAGTTAAATATAAAAATTTCTTAATTTTCTACCTCTTCTGAAATATATTTAACTAGATGTGTATGACACTATATGTAGAAGTGAGCTAGGCAAAGAGATTTTGGAATTATATTTGTAGGAAGTTTTAGAGAGAGGCTCTTGTGACCTAGAATATTAAAATTTACTTTAAAAGGAAAAAGTAATAGATGAGGGAAGACTTTCTATATTACAGATTTTAGAAAACAGTAAAAACTGAGATAGAAAGATTACTTAATAGCATAACTGCTAATAATATTTTAAAATCTCACTAAATGATATATTTTTTAATTCATTAATAAATAACAGGCTTGGAGTGTGGTTAAAAAGAGAGTTTGTTTTTTTTTATTTAAAAAAATCTTTTAATGTTTATTTATTTTTGAGAGAGAGAGAGAGAGACAGAGTGTGAGTAGGGGAGGGGCAGAGAGAGAGGGAGACAGAACGCAAAGCAGGCTCCAGGCTCTGAGCTGTCAGCACAGAGCCCAACGTGGGGCTTGAACTCACACATGTGAGATCAGACCTGAGCTGAAATTGGATGCTCAACTGACTGACCCACCCAGGTGCCCCAAGAGAGTTTATTTCCTAGTCATGTTTTTCCCCAGTTGCTGGTTAACTCTAGAAGACCACAGATTTGGGGGAGAAAAGTTACTACTCTTGTGTGATAAATCAACTTGGGATATTATTTATACCTATAAAATGAGAACTTATTTGAGCTAGAAGTGATAGGTGAAGTTAATATCTTTTTCCAGATATTATAACCACATAACCCTTTTCCTTATCACCCAACTGTGAAATAAAAAAAATTGCCTCACATGAACTTCAGTTGCTTCAGAATGTTCTCCAGGAGTGGGATGCTGTATTTCCCAGAGAGCACTAGATTGCTTCTCAGAGGCCTGGGTCTGGCTTGGATGCCATGAAACTGCCCTACCTTGGGTAAGTTTATTAAGCTTTTTTTTTGGAGCCTAAATATCATCCTCTATAAAATGACAACATTGGGCTATCTGATTTGAAGGATCTTTCGGGTTCTGGAGTGGAATGCTTTTTTAGGCCAGTTAAATATTGTGAATCACGAGTCAGCTCTGGTCTAGTCTTCTGTCACTACCTGATTGCTGTAGTCCGTAGGCTCAATAACTCTTTTGTATCTAACATGTATGCTTATAGTAGTAATCTTACTAGTAATATATTAAACTGCTTTGGCCTGTGTGATAATTAATTGTAGCTATTGAGTGGGATCTTGGTAGCCTGAAGGAGTTAATGTACTGCTAGCATCACAGCTTTCTCTTATCCATAAAGTAGAAACGAGCAGAAACCTGGATAGTCCAAAAGTCATTTTATATTTAGTTATGGAATTTGTTTTTTTGTACATTCATCTGAATATGGATGAGTAGCAAATTGACTTCATACAAATTAATAAACTTTCATTGGAATGGATACTGTTGTTTGTTTCAGTTCCTTTCTGATCCTTACTGCATGCTAGGCATAAACCATTTATTTCTTCTTAGATGTAGCAGCCAAGGAATAACTGTCCTTTTTGCTTTTTTCTGGAGAATGATTGGTGATGGTGAGGTTGTAAGTCTTTATATCTCCTTGTAGAGTGTAAGTAGATAGGGTGAAATATTAAGAAGGTTGGTCAAAAGGAAAGTACCAAATAGGTATTAGGTTGAAAAAATATTAGCACATCAAGCAGGAAGAATGCAATAAATTGTGTTTGCAAACTTGTTACATTTTCAGTTGGATACATCTTTATGGATAAATAAGAGCCAACTTTATAGGCATTGAGAAATACCTATTTTAACACATTGCAGGTTTATTTATTATCTGAGGTTTGGAGAGTCAAAACGTGGTTTGTCCATTAACTTAGGGCTGTTTTTTAAATGCCTGTTCTACAGATTTAGGTATCTGGTTTCCTGCTTAGATCATGTAATTAGTAACTGATTCTGATTTTTTTACCATAATACATTTTCCAGTATTTATTCCGCATGTTTATAGTTCACTACTGGAAAAATTCCTCCCTGACATCTGTTCTGAATTAGTTCCCTTTTCCAGTTATGTTTTCCTGTTTTATTGATTGTGGTGATGAGAATAGAAAGCTTATATTTTAAAGATTTATCCTATTTAAGCTTAGTGAAATTGAAACATACTACCTCATTATTTCTAATTTCTGAGAATGATTTTCTTATTTTAAATTCACATGTTAGTTACTATTTTTACTCTTTTAAAACAACAGAATAAACTGGGTAAAAATTGAAACCCATTTACCATAGTTTCATAGCATTTTATAGCTGTCAATTGACTTTTTAGTTTATTTTTCATATTTCAAAATGTTTTTTAAGAGAAGCTTCTGTTATGTCAAAATCTTTTAAAATCTCTTTTTTGTTTAAATTACCTTGGACATATTTATTTTGGGGGATGAATTTATTGAGCACTTAGAGCAGTTCTTGGCACAGAGTAGGTGCTCTGTAAACATTTGATGGGTGACTGAAAGCAGTTTTCAAGAAGCTTTATTCCAAATATTCTATTTTCTTTATCCTAACCGGCCTTGTGGCCTTATTCACTTTTCTGAGAGAGTTTTACGTAGAGTTTAGGCCTAAGAGAGCAGCTGAGGAGGCTGGTTGCACATCAGTGTGCTGTCACCATTGCAGCTAGTCTACAGAAGAGCTGTGCCTTTAGTTGTACCACTCTGTGACATCTGTGTTTGAACCAAGAACCAATTCAGGTATCCTAAGGAATTGTACCACATTTTGACTTAACTCCCCCTAGGAATTAATCTCTGGTTTATCTCTATTTTGATGTGCCTCTCTTACTATAACACTTTCACAAGATTGTGTTCTTTCCTCTTTTCTTCACTGCCTCTGCCCTGGGAATAAACAACCATTAGTGAGTTCTTCACTTCTAGTCATCAGGTTTCCAACTGTAACCCTCACTTTGCTTCTCATTTCTGGATGCTACTATTTAAGGCAGCTTCCAAGTGCATACTCACTTGTGCACCATCTATCACCCATAGACTGAGGGGTCCAAATGTGGAATATTTAGTAGATATCACTGGAATTATATCTACTTAACATTTAATATATTAAGCATTTAAAAATTTACCTTTTGAAAAGGTAATGCATTCACTTGATTCAAACAACAAAGTGTTTAGAAATGAGCAGTTTCAATTCCCATCCTTCCAGAGTTTTTAAGTGCATATTCAAGCCAATACAAATATAAATTCTGTTTTTCGTTTTATATAATACATATAATTATATATGTATTCTCCCTTTTTCACTTAACAGTGTTTCTTGGAGTTCTTTCCATAACAGTGGGAAAATATCCCAGATATATTTCACTTTAATAATATATCTTGGAGCTCTTTTCCACATCATTGTGTGGGTATAGCATCATTTATATCACCAGTCCCATATTGATGGGCATTTGGGAAATTTTCAGTCTTTTGCTATTAGAAACAATACTGCAATAAGTACTTTTGTTACATAGATTATTTCATACTTGTGTAAATGTATTTGTAGGGTAAAATTTTAAAAGTGGAATTGCTGACCAAAGAGTGTATGTTATTATAATTTTATAGGTACTACCAAATTGCTCTCTATAGAGGTTGTACAATGTACACCCCCACCAGAAACGCATGGGAGTGACTGGTTACCCATGTTCTTGCCCACAAAATGTGTTCTTGAACTTTTGGATTTTTTCCAATCTGATGGGTGAAAAATGTTATCTTAGTGTAGTTTTAATTTCTATTTACCTTATGAGTGAGTTTGAATATCTTTTCATATGTTTAGGAGCCATTTATATTTCCTTTTTCGTGAAATGTGTCTTTTATCTCTACCTTTCTGGGTGGGGGGGCGGGAGGGGGAGCGGTTGGTTGTTTAAAATCACCCTGTGGCTGTTGTGTTTGATTTGCCCGTTGTAATGTGAGTTGCAACATGTCCGCCATCCCCGTTTGTTATTGTCTTTCATCTTTGCTTATGGTGTTTTTGCTAAGTAGGTTTTTTTTTTAAATGTAGTTGAATTTGTTATACTTTTATGACTTCTGGATTTTGGGTCATAGTTAGAAAAGCCTGTCCCATTACAAAGTTGTAAAAGAATTCTCTCATATTATCTTCTATTATCTTTGTGGTTTCTATTTTACACTTCAGTTTTTACCCATTTTTCTTGGTGTATGGGTGATGGATGGGTCCAACTATATTTTTCTCCGAATGACTACTCAGTTGCCCCAGAAGCATTTGTGAATAGTCCATCTCTATGTTGTTTTGTTTCTTACAAAAACAAGACTGATTTATCTATTTTTTTCACACCTACTTTGCTGTGATTGAATATAAATACTGTTCTCTGTTTTCCTTCCTATAGAACACCTTTCTTTTTTTTTTTTATTTAAAAAAAAATTTTTTTTTTCAACATTTATTTATTTTTGCGACAGAGAGAGACAGAGCATGAACGGGGGAGGGGCAGAGAGAGAGGGAGACACAGAATCGGAAACAGGCTCCAGGCTCCGAGCCATCAGCCCAGAGCCCGACGCGGGGCTCGAACTCACGGACCGCGAGATCGTGACCTGGCTGAGGTCGGACGCTTAACCGACTGCGCCACCCAGGCGCCCCTAGAACACCTTTCTTAACGACAGTGGCAATAATGTCTTTCACCCTGCTACCTCCTTGCTTGCCTCAGCAACACCCACAGCCTGGCAACCAGTTAATATTTGAGTTGAATATAAGTGCTCAGAAAGCTCTCCAGGATTTTCCATTGAACATTAACTAGCTAAAAAGAAATCCTAACTGTAATCAGGTTCCTTAGAGGACTTCGAACCAGGGATGTCTTCTGGCTCTCGCTAGCCATATTGACCAGCTATTGTAGAAGCTGAAGTCCACTACCTGAGTTCTTCACTCCTAAAGCAGTCCAGTACGAGTTGCTTCTTCCTCTGCAAGGTCATATCATCTGCCATCTCTGCTTTGTCTGACAATGTGGGAAATTACCTTCTATAGTTGGAGTGGGAACCATAATATGCCAAAAAACTGGTTTGAATCCTCTGTCATGCAGTGGCCAGCTCCAAAACCTCATTTACTGTGAAAGTGATTATGGAATGATTTGGGGAACATTTGTCTTCAACTTGAGACCCAGGCAGATTAGGTTTTTTCATAGGGAACCTGGGGAAAACCCTAGTACTGTTCTACCCAGGGGAGAGAATCCAAGCAGGCTGATGAAACCCAGTTTACTTGGTATCCTTACAAGCACGTACTAAGCTACTTGGGTTCATTTTACAGCTCCTTGCCTTGATAAAAGACTTCCTTCCACTTTGAACCATTGCCCTAGGTGATTTTTCTTTTTCAGACTTGTCCAGGCTATCTTGCTTGTTCTTTATTACTGAATCTTTTTTGGGAACCCTATTTCTTATCTGTGCCTTCAGACTTTCCCCTGATGCTGATGGTGTGTTCTTTGTCCAATACCAAATTGACTTAAAATTATTTTGGCCAAAACCAATTTTGTGAACACAGACTGGCCAACTGGCAGTTTGGGTAAAAAAATGATTTGACTTAGAGAGGAGAGAGAGAGAGAGAGAGAGAGAGAGAGAGAGAGAGAGAGAGAATATCCTAAGTTAATTAAATTTTTGAGTAGTGGTAATTTTAGAGTATTATGGGGTGATTAAACACTTTGATTCATTTTTTTAGGGATTTTTCTAACTTTTCTTCTTTTATATTTCAAATCAATTTTCAGCTACAAGAATACTTTGTTGCTTATGATATCAAAAAGTTAAAACAACCTCGTTTCCCAACCTTAGGAATAGTTGGACAAGCTTGATCTTAACTACAAGGCAGTTAAAGGTTAATTGGAACAACGAAAACATAAACATCAAACGATAAGATAAAAACATGTTTCCTTTTTTTCCCCCTTCTTCATTAAAAAGGCAGTGTATGTGCAGTACAGGACACTCAGAAAAATGTAGATAAAAAATAGAAGGACAAAAGAAAAAAAGCCATAAGTTCATTCCAGAATAACCACTGTTGTCCTTCCCTGTCTTTTCAAATGCATTTTATACACATACACTCTGCATGTTGTTTGTAATCTGCCATTATTTAAGCATTCTTCAGTTACTGATTAGTCACCTTTGTGTAGGATTAGGTTTTGGTTCCATTTTGGTTTTTGTCTGGAAACTGTGGACTGGGCCATCTTCACTGTGAATAGATGGCCATTCTTTTTTTTCCTTCTGTCCATCAATCTTGCCTAGGCCCACATCCAGACTGGGCCCCAAAGACGCTCTGCTTTCTGTAAGTGAGATAGTTTGTAAATGAAGCCATTCTGCCAAGCTTTTCTATGGACTTAGGAAAGGGGTCAGTTTTCAGAATTCGTGTGGAACTCTGATTATACATAAAATAATTCTTGGAGTTTGTGCTTGATGTATATTATATTTATATATATGTAAATTACATAGGGAGAATAAAGAGGAAAGACTAGATTGAATTTCCACTAAAATGAAAATAACGAGGCGTTGCATTAGAGAAATCCATGATCATTGGAGGGAAATTATTTAAAAAAAAAATCTTTTTTTTTCAACGTTTATTTATTTTTTTGGGACAGAGAGAGATAGAGCATGAATGGGGGAGGGGCAGAGAGAGAGGGAGACACAGAATCGGAAACAGGCTCCAGGCTCTGAGCCATCAGCCCAGAGCCTGACGCGGGGCTCGAACTCACGGACCGTGAGATCGTGACCTGGCTGAAGTCAGACGCTTAACTGACTGCGCCACCCAGGCGCGCGGAGGGAAATTATTTAAAGAGACTCTCTAAATCAGTGTTGGCAAATATACTCTGTATTGTGCCCAAACCCAAGTCCATGGAAGACATCACTAATGAGTCATGTCACTGTTTTTCACTGATCCAAACTCCGCTTTGGATCATTCTTAAATTGGGGTTCTAGATAGCTGTATCTACTGGAATAGGTGTGGAACAGCAATCTCTTTGCCATTCTTGCTCTAAAATGTTGCATTAAAGATTTTTTTTTTAAATAGTGGATTGAATAGAAAGTTTTAATAAAATGTTTTATATCTGATGAATAAGTTTATGATGGTAAATATGAGATGTGAGCAGGCAGTAATTATCTGAGTCTCACGCAAAGCACATGCCTCATTGTTATGATCATGGAAGAAGCATAATTAAATTACAGTTTTGTTCTGGAGTGAAAACAATGTCACAGTAATACTCATCATTATAAATTGCCCATGGTATGGTCATGGCGATTGACTCTCTCCAGCATTCGTTCTATCCCAGATGATTAGTGTAAGCAATTATGGTTGATCCCATTTCCTTTGCCAGTGAAGGCTTAGGCATGGCCTGTAACCTGTTCTGGCCAATGAGATTTGAAAGGAAGTCTGGAGGAGGGCCAGAGTGCTTCTGGGAAAGAGTTTCTTATTCCTAAAAAGAGATAAAAGAAAGAGATGGTACCTTTTCTTCCTCTGATGATGTTATGAGAGAATGTAATGGCTATAACTGCTCAGGCCATCTTAGAACAATGAGAAAAAGTAGCTTTGGATGAAGTTCATCTAGAAGGTAACAGAACGAGAGAAGAAACCTGAGTCCTTAATGACCTTATTGAACTGCTGATTGTATTTTTGGTCTGCTCTACCTCTGAACTTCTAGTTCTGTGAGATAATACAGCGTGATTTGGGATTTTGTCACTTGTAGCCAAAAGCATTCTGAGTGGTTATACCTACTTTGTCCCAAGCAGATTCATGTCCGATGGATTTGATTTTATTATGATACATTTACTTTTATCAGGGCTCTTCCCTCTCCTGACTTCTGGCTTCATAGAGTGTGTGCAGATTCTCGGCCAGTTCTTGTCTTGATCTTCTCTAAGGGACGTTGCCTCAGACCAGGGTTCTTCAGAGAAAGCAGTAAAGAACTGGTATATTTTCTCATCTTGTGTCTTTTACTCATGGCATAGAGTAAGTAGTACCAGGAATGTGTACAGGTCAGGGTATTTGAGTGTTCATTATGGCTTCACTGTTTCGTACCCATGATCTTGGGCAAGTCACTTGAAGACGTTGAGTTTCTTCTTTGAAATTTGTTACTGATAGTCTTTTTCCTTCATGGTATTGTGATTCAAATGAAGTCATGTGAACATGGCAAATTTTAAAAAGTCCAGTTTTTAAAAAATGAATAGTCAGGCTTGGTTGGATTTTCTGATTATTTTCCAGTGAATTAATGTCAAAATCTCTATAATCAGCTCTGTGTAGTGCTTGTTAGCCTGTAAGAAAGGCAAGAAAGTGTGATGTGGGTCATAATAATACAAGTAATTAGGGATTGAAGTTGATATTTTAGTGGCAACTTACAGCCTGAAATAAAGTGAAAGGACCACACAATTATGAAGGAGAAATAAAGGTCAGAATGTTTATCTTGAGGCTTGATTCTAGTTCAACCAGAAATTCTGGTGAGCCAAA
This sequence comes from Herpailurus yagouaroundi, assembly GCF_014898765.1. Taxonomy (NCBI): domain Eukaryota; kingdom Metazoa; phylum Chordata; class Mammalia; order Carnivora; family Felidae; genus Herpailurus; species Herpailurus yagouaroundi. The sequence continues at coordinate 25,487,601 of NW_024412401.1, read as the reverse complement.
TTTGGGGAAAGAGAAACCAGTAGAAGAAACACCCCCCTCTAGTGGCGAGGGGCCAGCTTCTATACTTTGGTTGCTAAGATGGGTGACTAGGGAATGAATGGCTTTTTAGCATGTTTTTTAAGTTTTGTTTTTTGTTTTTCTTTTAAAGATTTTACTTTTAAGTAATTTCTATATGCCCTGTGGCGTTCAAACTTAAAATGCATGTTCTACCAACTGAGCCAGCCAGGTGCCCCAGGATGTTTTTTAAGTTTCTTAAGAAGAATCCCAAGGATCTAGAGTCAGAACTTTTAAGGAAGATCTTTAGCCCATCTTCCTTATCAAGGGAGTTAACACGTTTTACAGAATAAGTAGTATTTTGGCAGTCTCATGTGGAATTGATTGAAAAATATAGATGCTACAGTTGGAAGTGGTTCACAGTTTACTTTTTTTGTAGGTCATTTAAGAGCATGAGAATTAGGAGACTATTGTTGCTAAATTTCTTATTGATCTGAGATAATATAGTATGTACCTTTATAAATCCATTTGTAGGGGGATAAAGCCTATATTTAAAGTTATGGGTATGCCATACAGTAGTATTCACCTATATATACAAAATAGTGGGGGTGGCTTTCCTAAGTATAATTATTGATTTGAAATTTTTTAGTGGCCATCCTGAGAACTGAATGTTTAACATGCATCTTGGAGGTGATTTAATTGCTTTCTATGCAAAGGTAGTGAAATTAGGTAGATTAAAATAACATATTACCCACAATTCAGTGGTTTGGCGGGAACACCTAATGCATTATTGAAGGACATCTCATTTTAAGGATGTATGTTGTTGATGGTAATAATTACAAGTGATCTAAGGATGATTTGAGTGCCATTCTACTCTAATACAGAATAGAATGATTAAGGCACAAGAAAATAAATTCTGGTACCAGACTGCATTATCAAAGTGCCATTTTTTAAATTTTTAATGTCAAACTTCCTTGCCCTGAAGGGAAGACATTTGCAGCTTGCAGTAGAACCAACCTCTCAATAACTGAAAATGTGTCTGAAGATGTTTTATGTGAAATAAAAATGGAAACATTCTCTCAGAAATATGAACTTGTACATTGGTAAAGTAAGATTATAGAGTTATGAAGTGAACTTTTGTATGTAACTTGTGGAACTAATATCCTTAGTTTATGGTTATACTTCATAAATATACTTGATTTTAGAAAGAAGAACTAGGTCTGGCAGTAGATCAGGATCTACCTATTGGGGAAAACCAGAAATAGGAGGAAGAGATTATTAATGGTTCATTCTTCACCGAGAAAAATTCAGTATGGAATAATTAAGGTCAGCTACAGAAAGAATTATGATTATGTTAAGTGAGTTCACAGATACTGTTGAAGGCAAATCAGCTAGAACTGATTTGTTAATATATATGGGGGCAATAAACCAATTAGATAGTCTCTTTACTAAATTAGTATGACAGTAGTAGAAGATTATCTGGAGGGAAATAAAATAGACGATAGGGTTAGTGGTAATTAGGCCTTCATTAAATCCTAGCACTAAAGAGGTACTATGTATATTAGTGATAGCTTAATTCTATACATAAAATTGGATATTAAGAATTGATAGAATGTTGGCATTGTTAAAATTAGGCACGTTGATTTTTGTGTAAAGGGTTGCAGCAAGTGGATTTGAATAAAGAGCCTGTGCTCCAAACCTCATTTGAAATTCCAGATAAAGTATAAGAATAATAATAATACGTATTCACATAGGATTTTACAGTATTCTGAGTGTTTTCAGATCCATGATTTCAGTTTAGTCTTATCAGAACTCTGGGGGATAGTAGCACAGGTCTGATTATCCCATTTTTACTAATAAGGCAGTGGAGTCTCAGGGAGGCTAATGGACTTGCTAAGCAGCAAATAGGGACGAAACTGTCAGGTGTGGTACTTGAACCCAGGGCTTCTTACCAAAATGCCTTTGTTCACTGTCTCCTGGGGCTGCAGTAACCAATTATCACAGATCTGGGGTATAAACAACAGAAACGTATTTTCCCACAGCTCAGGAAGCCAGAAGTTTGAAATCAAGGTGTTGGCAGGCAGCACCCCTCTGGAGCCTCCAGAGGAGAATCCATTCTTTGCCTCTCTGGCTTCTGGTGGCTGCTGGCATTCCTTGACTTACGGTTGCCTCACTCCAGTCTCTGCCTCTGTGTTCTCATAGCCTCCTTCTTTTCTGCTCCGTGTCTTTTCCTCTTCTGTCTCAAAACACTCTTGGCCTTCCTCTGGAAAGGACTTTCTCTGATAAGGACTGGCTTTAAGACTCCACTTGTGATTAGATTTAGGGCATGCCTAGATAAGCCAGGATGATTTCCTCATCTCAAGATCCTAAATTACATCCCCAAAGGCCCCTTATTCAAAGAAGGTGATAGTCATAGGTCCTAGGTATTAGGGCATGAACATATCTTTTCAGGGGCCACCATTTAACCCCACTACATTTATTATATGCAATTTAATTCTTTATCTTCCTTTTGGATTGAAAAAATAATCTTCCATGTGAAGATAGGTAGTGGACTTAGGGAATTTTTAGCTAGTATCTAGAGAGGAACATTTAAAATATTTCTGGTTGGTGCTAAGTGCTCAGTAAGTAGAATTGACCTAGTACAAGAGTTCCACCAAATTGTTATGTTGGCTTTCGCATTCACAGAACTATAAAAGATGGGATTAAAATGAGTTAAAGTAACATTTGACTATTCATGATTAACTATTAAAAGTTGGCTTTTTTGTTTTTGTTTCTTGTGCTAGAAGAGGTGTATGTGTATGTGTGTTTTGCATTTTGTTAATGACCTTGGTATGATCAGTTTCTTACATCACATGGGCATTCTAATTTGGGTCATATAAATCAAGATTCATATATGTAACTCTTTGAGGGAAGGGGCTCCATGTGTCTTACTTACGGTTAGAACTCCAGTATACTGCTTGACACATAACATAGATGTGCTCAAGTAATTTGCTGAATGAATGAAATAACTTTTTTATGACATTCAAATCACATAGCCACAGATCCCATACTAGTTCACTTTTTGGAGGGTCCTGAGTGGCAATAACAATAAGATCTACTCATTGTAGGAGAATCCTCCATGTCTCTCAGAGATTGCACTGTGAGTACATTTGCTCTTTTTTTTTTAATGTTTATTTTTGAGAGAGAGAGACAGAGACAGAGAAAGAGACACAGAGAGACAGAGTGCAAGCAGGGGAAGGGCAGAGAGGGAGACACAGACTCCGAAGCAGGCTTCAGGCTCCGAGCTGTCAGCACAGAGTCTGACGCAGGGCTCGAATCCATGAACTGTGGGATCATGACATGTGCCAAAGTCGGATGCTTAACTGACTGAGCTACCCAGGTGCCTCAAGTCCATTTACTCTTGACAGAGCTTACAACTTTTTTCATCTGTGATAATCTTGAACTCTAGGCCAAAAAAACTGTCATCCTTGCCTTGTTCACATTAATAAAAATTAATCAATGAGATTCCTTCAGCCCATCAGTTCACTACTCACTAGCAAGAGCTCAGGTAGCATTAGAGGCAGTAGCATGGGGCCTATTGTACAGCTTTTCAGATCATTACTGCTAAACATTAAGGTCTGGGGAAGGTTCTGGCTTTTGCCTTCTCAAAGGTCTACAAAGTTTTCACTTTCTGATACAAATTCCAGTGTTAACAGATCGAAGTCCAGTGATTATAATGAACTATGTGCCAGACTCTTCTGGGTGTTATCGCAAATACTGCTTCCAGCCAACCTTAGAAGTGAAGTACTGTCATCATTCCTGTTTTACAGAAGCACAAAGAAGTTAAGTAACTTGCCCAGGTTCACACCAAGATTTGAAGCCAGGTAGTCTTACTGCAGAGCCTATGTGCTTAGCCATCTCCAATGCTGGCCTCATGCTCATTCGTTTGTAAGTAACCTGTTCTTTCTTTTTGAAAGTTTATATTTTTCTTTATTAAACTTCAGAACTTTTGCCAGGATATATCTAATCTGTATGCCTTTTTTCATTTATCCTGCCTGGCACACAGTGAGTGCTTTTGATCTAAGAACTCTAGTCTCCTCCTGAGGAAAGTTTTCTTGCACTATGTTTTGATTATTGCTTTCTCCACTGCGATCCCTCTTGAGTTTCTTTTATTTGCAATGAGGGCTCCTAGATCTGCCCCCCATTTCTCTTTCCTTTTCATTCAGGAATTCCATTTCTTTTATTTTTGATTTGGATATGTGATAACTCATTCACTTGCTTTTCCAGATAACAAGTTTGTTCTTTTAAGGGTTGGTTCTACTGTTTAATTCCTCAGTTGAAATTTGAAGTTTATAAATTGTTCAAAGAATTTCTCAGTCTATTATGTTTATCCATATTAAAATATCACAATCAAGTAAACAAGGTTTATTTGAGATGTGTTAAGGCTGTTTCAACATTAGGAAATATTAATTTAATGTATCACTTCAATAGATCAGAAGAAAAAAAATTAGGATTATTTCCCCAGATATTACAATGGTATTTGATAAATCAGTATTCATTCATAATAAAATGAAGAAATAAAAAACAGTTCTTGGTAACCCAGGAGATGAAAGATATTTTCTAATAGCCATTGTTGTACTTAACATTGAAATAACCTAAGGGATATTTCCTAAGTGTATTCTCTGAAATGTGGGTTTTTAATTTAAAATTTTGTTTTTATTTCATTGATGTATATTTATATCCTTTTACCAATACCACGTTGTCTTAAGTGCTTAGTTTTATATTAAGTACAGAAATCAGGTAATGTGAATTCTCCTTCCTGTTTCTCTTTTTCAGAGTTGTTCCACTCATTCTAGGTCCTCTGCTTTTCCATATAAAGTTTAGAATCAGTCTGCCAAATTCTACCAAAAACTATGCTGGAATTATTTTTGAGATTGCATTGAATATGTAGTTCAATTTGGAGAAGACTTGATATTCTAACAATATTGAGTCTTCCAATCCAAGAACATGTTACATAGTGCCAGTTTTACTTAGGTCTTTTTTATTTATCTCTTTAGTTTTGTTTTTTTTTTAAAGCATACATATTTTGCATGTATTTTGTTAGCTCTATCTCATATTCTGTTGCTATTTTACATGATACTTTTTTAAATCAAGCTTTTAATTTTAATTCCAGTATGGTTTAACATATAGTCTTATATTAGTCTCAGGTGTACAATATAGTGATTCAACACTTCTGTACAACACCTAGTGCCTGTCACAAGTGTACTCCTTAATCCCCATTGCCTATTTCACCTGTCCCCCCGCCCATCTTCCCTCTGGTAACTACCAGTATGTTCTCTATAGTTAAGAGTCTATTGCTTGGTTTGCCCCCTTTTCTCTTTTTTTCCTTTGCTTGTTTGTTTTGTTTCTTAAATTCCACATATGAATGAGACCATATGGTATTTGTCTTTCTCTGACTTATTTTGCTGAGCATTATACTCTGTGGCTTCATCCATGTTGTTGCAAATGGCAAGATTTAATTCGTTTTTATGGCTAAATAATATTCCATTTTATGTATGTATGTGTGCATACACACACACACGTACACACATATGTATACACACCATATTTTCTGTATCCATCTATGAATGGGCACTTGGGCTGCTTCCATAATTTGGCTGTTGTAAATAATGCTGCTATAAATATAGAGGTGCATGTATCTCTTTGAATTAGTGTTTTTGTATTTTTTTTTGGTAAATACCCAGTAATGCAATTGTTGAATTGTAGGGTAGTTCTGTTTTTAACTTTTTGAGGAACCTTCATACTGTTTTCCGCAGTGGCTGTCCCCGTTCACATTTCTACCAACATGCACAAGGGTTCCCCTTTCCCCACATCCTCACCAATGCTTGTTTTTTCTCATGTTTTTGATTTTAGCCATTTTGACAGGTGTGAGGTGATATCTCATAGTTTTGATTTGCGTTTCCCTGATGATGAGTGATGTTGAGCATCTTTTCATGTATGTGTTTGTTGGCCATCTGGATGTCTTCTTTGGAGAAATGTCTGTTCATGTGTTCTGCCTATATATAGATTTTTTAAGTTTATGTATTTGAGAGAGACAGAGGTAGCACAAGCAGGGAAGGGGAAGAGAGAGAGGGAGAGAGAATCCCAAGCAGCTCTGTAGCGCAGAGCCTGACATGGGGCTCAAACTCATGAAAGCTTGAGATCATGACCTGAGCTGGAACCAAGAGTTGGACGCTTAACTGACTGAACCACAAAGGCACCCCTCTGCTCATTTTTTAAATTGGATTGTTTGTTTTTTTGGGTGTTGAGTTGTATCAGTTCTTTATATATTTTGGGTACTAACCTTTTTTTGGATATGTCATTTGCAAATGTCTTCTTGCATTCAGTAGGTTGCCTTTTAGTTTTGTTGATTGTTTCCTTTGTTGTGCAGCTTTTTATTTTGATGCAGTACCTGTAGTTTACTTTTGCTTTTGTTTCCCTTGCCTCAGGAGACATATCTAGAAAAATGTTGCTATGACTGATATCAGAGAAATTACTGCCTGTGTGTTCTTCTAGGATTTTATGGTTTCAGGTTCCACATTTAGGTTTTTAATCCATTTTGAGTTTGTTTATTTATTAAAAAAATTTTTTTAACGTTTAATCATTTTTGAGAGACAGAAAGAATGAGTATGAGCAGGGGAGGGGCAGAGAGAGAGGCAGACACAGAATCTGAAGCAGGCTCCAGGCCCTGAGCTGTCAGCACAGAGCACAACGTGGGGCTCGAGCCCATGAACTGTGAGATCACAATCTGAGCCGAAGTCAGACACTTAACCGACTGAGCCACCCAGGTGCTCCAGTTTTGAGTTTATTTTTGTGTATGGTATAAGAAAGTGGTCTGGTTTCTTTCTTTTTCATGTAGCTGTCCAGTGTTCCTAACACCATTTGTTGAAGAGATTGTCCTTTTCCCTTTGGATATTTTTTCCTGCTTTATCAAAGATAAATTGATGTTACAGTTGTGGGTTTATGTTTGTGTTTTCTATCATGTTCCATTGAGCTATGTGTCTATTCTGTTTTGGTTACTACAGATTTGTAATATTTTGTGAAGTCTGGAATAGTGATACCTTCAGTTTTGTTTTTCTTTTTCAGGATTGCTTTGGCTATTTGGGGTCTTTTGTGGTTCCGTACAAATTTTAGGATTGTTTGATTTAGTTTTGTGAAAAATACTGTTGGTATTTTGATAGGAATTGCATTAAATGTGTATATTGCCCTGGGTAACATAGACATTTTAATAATATTTGTTTTTTCTTTAAAAAAAATTTTTTTTTCAACGTTTATTTATTTTTGGGACAGAGAGAGACAGAGCATGAACGGGGGAGGGGCAGAGAGAGAGGGAGACACAGAATCGGAAACAGGCTCCAGGCTCTGAGCCATCAGCCCAGAGCCCGACGCGGGGCTCGAACTCCCGGACCGCGAGATCGTGACCTGGCTGAAGTCGGACGCTTAACCGACTGTGCCACCCAGGCGCCCCAATATTTGTTTTTTCAATCCATGAGCATGGATGTCTTTCCATTTCTTTGTGTCATCTTCAGTTTCTTTCATCAGTGTTTTAAAATTTTCAGAGTACAGGTCTTTCACCTCTTTGGTAACTTTATTCCCAAGTATTTTGTTATTTTTGGTGCAATTGTAAATGGGATTGTTTTCTTAATTCCTCTTTCTGCTCTTCGTTATTAGTGTATAGGGATCTGGAGTTTTATTTAAAAAAAGGTATTTTAGTATGTTGGTTACAATAAGGCAACATATTTTAACAAACACCAACATTTCAACACCTTAATACAATAAGAACTTATTTCTCCTTCATGTAATACTCCCATGTGGATGTTTCTGGTTGATAAACAGTTTTTCTCTGTATGGATTCAGGGACTCAGTTTCCTTGCATCATGTGGCTCTGCCATTTCCTAAGGCCTTGACATCTTCTCTTTCCAACTGGCAGAAAGGCAAGGGTATGGTGGAGAATGCACACTCTCTTCTCAATTACTTTGGTCTTGACACAATGCACATCATTTCTGTTCACATTCTTACATTCCATAGGCCAGATAGGTGGTCTCACCTATCTGTAAGGTATGTTTGTATATTGGTAGTGGGGCGGGGGGCATGGGAGAATGGGAAATAGTATCACCTGGGCAGCCACACGTAAGGGAAAGGAATAGACGTTCTCATTTGTAATTGGCAAGATGACACCTCTGAATAGAAGACACTGTGGTAATTAATATCTTTCAAATTTTAAACTATGCATATCCTTTGAACTTAAAACTCCACTTCTAGCAGTTTTTACTGAATATATATTTACAAATGTGTACCTATTTACATTTTAAGGACACATCTAGTAACGTTGTAGTAGCAAAGTATTAGAAATATCCTGAATGTCCATCAAAGGGGACTGGATGGGGGCGCCTGGGTGGCTCAGTCAGTTAAGCGTCCGACTTCAGCTCAGGTCACGATCTCGAGGTCCGTGAGTTCGAGCCCCGCGTCGGGCTCTGGGCTGACAGCTCAGAGCCTGGAGCCTGCTTCTGATTCTGTGTCTCCCTCTCTCTCTGCCCCTCCCCCATTCATGCTCTGTCTCTGTCTCTCAAAAATAAATAAACGTTAAAAAAAAATTTAAAAAAAAAGGGGACTGGATAATCAAGTGGTTATATTTTCATACAATGGAACATTTTGTAGCTACTAAGAGTAATAAGGCAGTGATAAGTGTATTGCCTGGGAGATTTGAAAAATGAGGTACAGGATTGTGTGTGCATGGCTACCACTTATTTAAAAAGAAATATATACACATACGCAAAATATCTGTGGAAGGATCCCAAGAAACCGGTAACAGTGGTTGTTTCTGGTTACAACTAAAAGGTGATTGGGGAATGGGATGGGAGAGAGACATGCTTTTACTGTATACTCATCTATACCTTTTGATATGCTCCTTTTTAAATATAAAGAAGTTAGTTGTAGAAGTATAGTAAATGACATGGAAAGATGGTTGTAATATATTGTTGCCTGAATAAGCTGTTGACTGAAAGGAATGTACAATAGGGTTTCAGTTTTATAAATAAATAATTTTTAAGTGGCATATACAAAAATATAGTGGTTTTTTAGTGATTTTTTGCTTATCTGTATTTAAGATCTTGTAAATAATGTGCATCTACCACCTTTGTAATTAAAATATATAAATAAAAATAAAAGAAGAAATACAATGAAAACTTTCCCTAGTACTCCCTGAAGTTAACCCTGCCATGAAATCTTTCCCCATTTCAGCTGAATGCCTCTTATTTGCTTTTATGCTACATTTTTCATACATTCATCACACCTTGAATTGCATTATCACATACACATTTATCTTACCTACTCTGTACATTCTTTTAAAGGCCTGGATCTTACCAGATGCATCCAGATTCCCTGTCTATGCCAAGAACAGTGTGTTTCTCATAACAGGTGTGCAGTAAATACTGAGTTGGTGCTTGAAGCAGAGAGCACAGTGAGTAAAGTGGTTGTGCATTTTGTTGTTTTGTGATGCAACCTGTATTCAATACTGTACCAGATTCACTCTGTAGTTATGCCAGGGCCCATTAGGTGCAGTGCAAAGTATGTGGGTGAAAGGCTTTCCTTTCTAAAATGATATTGGTTGTCCCTAGAGATCTCTGTCTCTACATCTTAGATTAGTTAGTGTGGTTTGGTTATAGAAATATATATAGCAAAAATGACATAAAGTTGAAAATAAATTTAAGATTAATCAAATTGCTGATGACATCGTTCTGCTGTTTTACAGGTGAGACACTCATACCTGCTTGATATATTTTTTAAAGATTTAAAAAAAAATGTTTATTTACTTTTGAGAGAGAGAAACTGCAAGCGGGGGAGGGGCAGAGAGAGAAAGGGGGACAGAAGATCCCAAACAGGCTCTGCACTGACAGCTGCTAGCCCAATGTGGGGCTCGAACTCATGAACCAGGAGATCATGACCTGAGCCAAAGTCTGACGCTTAACCGACTGAGCCACCCAGGTGCCCCTCTGCTTGGTATTTTAATTTAGATCAGTTTGCTCCTATTTTTCTCTCCATATTACTTTCCTTTCCCCATTTGTGTCTTTTTGCTACAACGTCTCCTTGTATACATAACTTTAGTTCTGTTATGGTTATAGGGGCCAGTTATGCATGAGAAGAGATAGAATTGGGAGCTGATAATGTTACTTACAGCAGTTAAGATTTTTTTTAATTGAAATTGCTTGAGAATTGCTTTGATGGCCTGGCTTCTCTTCATGTCCCAGTTTTATTGCTAGATTTCTTGCCACTTTATTGCCTTATTCTCCATTTTTCTTCCCTATGTTCTAGTCACAGAGATTTACTCAGTATACCCCAAAAGTTCTTTCTAGGGCCTTTCCTCAAAACTTTTCTTACCGGGAGGTTCTCTGCATATGTCCATTAATTTAAGTACTACCTTCCCACAAAGAGCCAGTTCACATGCCACCTCCTCAAAGAAGTCATTACAGATCCTCTTAGTCAATTTCAATATACTCATTCTTCCATTAAATCATTATACCCTCATTAGAGTGCTAATTAAAGTTTATTTATTAATTTTTTCATTGTGTACACATTCATTGAGTGTCTACTGTGCATAAACTGTTCTGGGAGCTAGGGTAAGAGATTGTTAAGACAGTTTTCAAGAAGCTTACAGAATAGTGGAGGAGGCATATGAGCAGGATAGTTTCATTACAGTGTAGTAAGTACAGTGGGTGTGTGCAGGATTCTGTGGGAGCCCAGAGAGGGAGCATCTAATGTAGCAGGGGTTGGGGAATTCCAGAAAGATTTGAGCTGGACATTGGAGAAATGGAGGTAGAGAAAGGAATTTCCCAGACTAATGGAACAGCACATTGTAAGTCACTGAGATGTGAAATGTCTTGCATATCTGAAGAATAAGTAGCTAAGGCTGCAGTGTGGATGGGGGAAGTGGCAGGAGATGCATTCAAGGAGGCAAGACAATGGAATCTTGATGGACCTTTTGTGCCAAGCTAGGCACACGAGCTTTCTGAAAGCAGTATAGAGCCCTTGAAGGACTTTATGTAGGGGATAACTAAGTAAGCCTTGAGTTGTTTTTCTCGATGGTACGAATCAAGTCTTATACATCATGGTATCACCTTAGCATCTAATACAGAGCTTGATACTAGAGGCCAGTAAAATTGAACTGGGTTTGCTGGGTACTGCTTTAATTCTTTTCAAGAATTAATTTATCTGAAATAATAACAGTAATAGTGTTGAACACTTTTGCACTGTGTCAAATCTATAAGCATTATCTTACCTAATCCTTACTACTCTCTAAGCATAGGGGCTTAGAGCATTTAAGTGAGGGGACCACCATAATAGTTAAGTCTGCTTAGGTTTGAATTTCAGCTCTTCCAGTTACTAGTTTTGGACCTCAAAGTTACATTTGTGCTTCAGTTTCCTCATCTGTAAAATTATAATGATAATAATACCTCATAGGGTATTGTGAGGAGTAGTGATACATGTAAAAACATGTAAAGCGGTTGGCCCTATAGTTGCTAAGTGATTACATGCCCAATAAATAATTAATTTTTAGCTATTATTAAGAAACACACCCCAAAGTCACAGGCACAATTAGCGGTAAAGCCCAAGATGAACAAGGCAATTTGACTTCAGAATCTTTAATTACTATTTATTCTATGTTATAACTGCTTCTGTGGTTATAGTGAGATGAGTAAAGATGGGTTCCAAGCAGTGAAACAAAATGAAGAATTTTAGTCAACATGGGAAATACCATTTGGGGTAGGGAGTTCTTAGGGGCTCTTCAAATTACCCTCACTTAAAGAACTCTTCCTTTGATACCTTGCCTGCACTTTAGAGACTTATGTGAGAAGTATATCTCTGTAATTTAGGTAGATGATGTTAATTCCAGATTCATAGTTCACATAGCTATTGAACCTAGAGACTATTTTATAAAGGTCTCCCTCTAGGAGTTTGTCTGCTAGTGCTGGCACCCAGTATACAATGTCAAGTCTTGTAGCTCTGTTCCTTTTCTCCATACTCCCTAGATTTTTCCAACTTTAGGACCCAAGTGGGAGTCTTATGTTGGAGGATGTTGTGCAAACCACATGCGTAAAGAAAATAATTTACATTTTTCCTTTCTTAGCTTCTGGAACATCAGTGATTCCATCCTCCCACTTCTATTGGGCAGAAATTGAGGTATTCTCCTTATGCTCCCTCATCTTCTCCAAAAGGCACCACACACACACACACACACACACACACACACACACACCTTGCCATACATGTCAGAGGGACCCAGCATAACTGCTTTTTTTCTGATTCAAGGTCCTAAGAACATACTAAGTCTTTGGTAATAGAGGCTCCCGCCAGCAATTCACTTTTTCTTCTCTGTTCTTACTCTTTCCAGTCATAACTGTCTTTCAGCTTTCTTTTTTTTTCACCAATTTATCCCATTATCCCTTGCATGGTGCTTGGTATATAGTAGGCATGCAATAAGTAGTTTTTGAAAGAATAAAAGAAAGGCAGGATGCATTGTATATTCAATACTTTAATGATATTCAATTACAGAAAAATGTGCAAAAATCTTGCCTTGCTTTAAGTTTCATGGGAACAGATTGGTGTTAGCAAGTAGGCCCCACCGTCACCTCCACTGCCACATTAGAGCTCCCACAACTTCAGGATTTATCCCCCTGAGTATATGTAGTAATGGGACTGAATGGATGCCTCACAAATAGAGATCTCCAGGTTTGGGGCAGGTCTGTCTCATGAGCTTTGTTATTTTTCCAAATTCTTTTGCAATTTCATGACTTCATAATGGAAGAGTTTCCACAAATTTAAGTCCGTATGGAAATTAATAAGTCATAGGAGACATATTGCTTACTGTTAGAAAAGGGTGGGGGAAATAGAAGATATCCAGGGCCTATGGTTCAGAATAAATAACCTTCATAATTCTGGTGTCTATAAGGACTCAAATTTATGTAGACAGTGGTGCTGAGACAAACCCTCTTTCACTGGTTTCCTAGGAAAGCCGTTAGAGATGTAAAAAAAGAGACTTAAATTTTAGGAGCTTATGCTTGCCTGAAAGTCCAGACTCATGTTTAGTCTGGGCCATGATGACACACCAGTAGACTATCCAGACATGTTCAAGGCTGTGAACCTGGTCATTCAGGACTTTGTTTGACCTTGGATCTCATACAGTGTATTGCAGTATGCAGAAATAGTGTGTCGAAAGATGAAGAACATCTCCTGAAGCCCAAGAATGTCGTGTGTGTGTGTGTGTGTGTGTGTGTGTGTGTGTGTGTGTGTCTGTATCTATAACCTGGAGGTAATCTCGAAGACTTCAAATGAAAGTGATACCCAGGCTTGAATCTGGTGTGCTTCACGCACAAATTTTGTTAACTGCTTGCTCTGTCTTCAAACCTCCTTAAAAAGTTTACTTTAAGGTTACTTTTCATACCTCTATAAGCAATTAGAAAAAGAAGACCAAATTAAACCCAAAGCAAGAAGATTAAGATAACAGCGGAAATCAGCCAGATAGAAAAGAGATAGTTAATAGAGAAAATTGACAAAGCCAAAAGTCTGTCCTTTGAAAAGTATAATAAAATTGATGAACCTCTACTGTGATTGATAAGGATAGAAAACAGAAATTACCAACCTGAGGAATGAAAGAAATATCACTAGATCATACTGACATTAAAAGAATAATAAAAAAATAATATGGAAGACAACAATGTGGAAATTTTATACCATTAAATTCAACAAATTAGATGTTTTCAAATTACTTTAAATCATAACTTACTAAAGCTAATACAAGATGGAATAGAAAATCTGAGTAACCCTTTATCTACTTAAAATTTTGAATTTTTGATTTAAAAAACCTTCCCGTGAAGAAAACTATAGGTTCAGATGATCTCTCTGAGGAGTACTATAAAACATTTAAAGAAAAAACAATATGAATGCTAAGCAAATTTAGAAAATAAAGGAGGAAGGAATATTTCTTAACTCATTTTATGAAGCAAGTATTACCTGGATACCAAACCTGAGAAAACTATTTCAAAAAAATGTTGCTGATCAGTATTTCTGTGATTATAGCCACTGCAATATAGTGAATGTTTGTGTCCCTCCAAGATTCATGTGTTCAAATCCTAACCTCCAGTGTGATGGAGAAGTCAACAGTCTGCAACCTGGAAGAGGACCCTTACCATACACTGAATCTGCTGGTGCCTTGATCTTGGACTTCATACCCTCCAGAATTGTGAGAAATAAATGTTTGTTGTTTAAAGTCACTCAGTCTATGGTATTCTGTTATAGTAGCCTGAAGTAAGACAGAAATCAGAATCCTTAATGAAATATTAACAGGTTGAATCCAGCAATATATGAAAAAGTTAGTACCTCATGATCGACTGGGGTCTATTCCAGGAATACAAAGCTGTTTAATCCAAAAGTTAATTAATGTATTTCACATATTAGTATGATAAAGGAAAAAATGTTTAATTCTCTCAATAAATGCAGAAAAAACATTTCACAAAATTCAACAATTCTTGACTTAGCAAATCAGGAATGGAAAGAATTTTATGTAACCTGATGAAGAGCAGCTACAGAACACCTATAGTAACATCATATTTAACATTAAAATATTGAAAGCCTTCCTCATGATTGAGAACAAAGTATGGATGTCCTCTCTTACTACTTCTGTTTGATATGGCACTGGAGCTCCTAGCCATTGCAATAAGGCAAGAAAAAGAAGTAAAAGCTATAAAGTTTGGAAAGGAAAAAGTAAAACCCTCTATTTCTCCCCAACATGATTATTTACATAGAAAATCTTAAGGAAGCCCCAAAACAACTACTAGAACTTAGAAATGAATTTTAAAAGGCCAAAGTAATTTAGAAAAGCTATAGTGCATTTAATACATGAATTTAGAAAATGTAGAACGTAAAGTCAATTGTATTTTTATAGATCAGCAAATGATTGGGAAATGCAATTAACAATATAATTCTGTATTATATAACACCAAAAAACCATAATATACTTAAGAGATGGATCAGAGATCCAAACATAAGATGAAAACCATAAAACTTCTCGAGGGAAACAAAAACTTGGGTTAGGAAAAGATGTCCTAGAGAGAGCATAAATGTCGCTGAACAGAAAGGAAAAAAATTGATAAAATGGAACTAAATTCTTTTTTAAAAATGTTTATTTTTGAGAGAGAATGAGCAGGAGAGGGGCAGAGAGGGAGAGGACAGAGGAACCAAAGTGCGCTCCTCACTGACAGCAGAGAGCCGGATGTGGGGCTAGAACTCACGAACTGTGAGATCATAACCTGAGCTGAAGTTGGACACCTAACTGAGCCACCTAGGCACCTCAGAATAAAAAGTTCTGCTCATCAAGTTATCATAGCAAAAACAAAAAGGGAAGACACAGATTGCAAGAAAATATTTACAGTACACATCTCCTACAAACCAGTAATAAATAGACAAACAGCCCAATATAAAATGGGTGAAAGCCTCGAGCAGGTGATTCATGAAGGAAGATGTATAAATAGTCAATAAGCACATGAAATTTGTCAGTACCATTAGTCTTCAGGGAAAACACAAAGTAAAAGTATAATGAGATACTATTTCATACCCACTACAATTGCTAAAATTAAAAAGACAACACCAGCTGTTGGTGAAGATGTGGAGAAACTGCTGGTAAGAGTATAAAATTACACAGTCACTTTGGAAAAATTTCTGGCAGTGTCTCATAAAATTAATCATACACCTGTGCTGTGGCCAGAAATCCTACTTCTAGGTATTTATCCAAAAGAAATTGCTATTCCCACAGCAA
The DNA here is from genome assembly GCF_014898765.1 of Herpailurus yagouaroundi. Classification (NCBI taxonomy): domain Eukaryota; kingdom Metazoa; phylum Chordata; class Mammalia; order Carnivora; family Felidae; genus Herpailurus; species Herpailurus yagouaroundi. Next base: position 25,471,781 of record NW_024412401.1, on the reverse strand, counting down.
TTTTATTTACTCCAGTCCCAAAATGAAAAGTACCCAAATATCCATCAACAGAAGGATAAATTTTGGTATAAATCATTTAAATACTACCCAGCAAGAAAAAAAGAATAATACATGCAGTAACAAGAGCAGATCCCCAAAACATCACATTGAGTGTAAGAAACCAGACACAAAATAATACATAGTGAATGATTCTATTTATATAGAATTACAGAAGGGGTAAAACTTAGGTTGATAGAAATAAGAACATGGTACATGGTAATTTTCTGGGATGATGGAAATGTTTGATATCCTGATTGCGACCATGGTAGATAACATGGGTATATATATTTGTAAAAACCCATTGAATTGTACACTTATGGTTAGGCATTTCATTGTATGTATATTTTGCCTCTGTCAAAACCAAACTGACAGTTAACTGTATGCTATTGTAACAGTGGCCAAGGGGAGTTAAAGATATGAAGTTGGTCAACAATTATAGTGAAGAACAAAGAAAATGGGTGGTAATATTATTACAAGACAATAGTAGATTTCAAGGCAAAAGCATTATGTGAAACATTAAAGTAATACGTTTTGTATTGATAAAAGGAAGAATTCATAAGAAATATTTATATCTGGAAGGTATAGCCCAGAAATATATAAACCAAAATATGAACACAAGGGGGATTTGAGATGACCACAGCAACACAGTATTGACAAAGTAAGTGGAGAATAAGTAGATAAAGAATGAGGATATATAAAGTTTGAGAAAAATCAGTGATATATATTAACTCTATGCCTTATAAAGAGACAATATGCATTGTTTCCTGATGTCCACATTAGACATTTATAAAATGTGATTATATACTGGACCAGATAGAAAACTTTAATATTCCAAAGTAGAAAATGTATAAGCCACAGTTGCTGACCAGAATACCATAAGATTTGGAAATTGACTAAAGCAAAACCATGTAGACTCTTGAATAATTTAAGACACTCTCCTAAATTACTTTTTGGGGCAAAGAGAAAATGTATACACTAATGACAATGAAAACCACTCCTAAAACTTAAGGGTATGGCCAAAGCAGAACTTAGACCAGATTTGGTGCCTTAAACATATATTTAATATTCAATATGAAACAAGGGAAGAATAAATGAAGATATTAGAAATAGAACAACGAATACAACTGAGGATATTGGTGATAGAAGCTCACCAAGTTAAATACAGAAATTACAGAATTGGTGGACATAAAGAGAGTGGAATGGTAAACCCATTGAGAATGTTGAGAAAAAACAAACAAAACCTCTAAGTCTAGTCACGGAAGAGGAAAGGAAAGCCGTGATAGGGTTGGAAAAGGGCATGGAATGACAGATATGAGGGAGAAGGAATTGCAAGTGAGAATGATGCCCACGTTCAAGCTAATAGATGATAAAATGGATGATTTTCCAAGGAAAAAAACAATCAAGTGTCCAAAATTAATTAAAGGAGACCTGCATATACTAAGTGGACCCACACACAGAGTCATAAAGATTGTTAAAGATCTGTTCCACCCAGAAAGCACCAGACTTTGATGATTTTATGGGTAATTCCTGGAAATGTTCCAGGGGCAGGTATTTCTTTTGATCAGTAAATATGTTGGATATTAGAAATGTAAGAAGTCTTCTCAATTTATTTTTTTGAAACAAACATAAGTCTGATAACTAAACCTGACAAAACTGGTATACACACACAACTATGTCAATCTCACCTATGAAAATCAGTGTAAATAGTCTATATTAGAAAATTGACTTTTGTGCTGTGTTACACATATAATACCATAACCATGTTATATAGGGCTTATTTTAGCAATTTGTGGATTGTTCAACATGGAGTTTATTAGCACAGTTGATTACATTAAATAGGCTAAAAGGGGAATGAACATGATACCAGAAAGGCATTTAACACAATTTACCAGTTTTTAGTGATTTAACAATCTTAGTAAGGAGATTTCCTTGACATACTAAAACGCTCATTCATGAGCAACTATGAGTAAACCTATTTAATGACAAAACCTTAGAAACATAAAGGTGCCAAATATCACTAAAAATATTTAACTTTATTATACTTTTTAACAGTATGATACTATTCCTAGCCATTGTTGTAAACAGAGAAAAATAAGTATAAATATTGGAAAGGAGGAGACAAAATTATCATTATCTAGAAAATACTTAGAAAATATAAGCGAATCAAGTGAGGAACTTTTATTTTTTTTATTTTTGAGAGAGTGCACAAGCAGGGCAGAGGCCGATAGAGGAGACAGAGGATCCAAAGGGGGCTTTCACATTGACGGCAGAGAGCCCAAGTTGGGTCTCAAACTCACCAACCATGACATCATGACCTGAGCTGAAGCTGGGGCCTTAACCAGCTGAACCACCCAGGCACCCCTCAAATGAAAACCTTTTAAAGCTAATATGAATTTTTGTGTCTGTTAGAGTATGTGTGTACACACATATCATTATACCATATGACATACACACATGTATGTATATACACATGTATGTATATACACACACATATGCATGCTGATTTCCCATGTACATATGAACCAACACAAACCAACACAAACTGGCTAGAAAATATAATAGAAAAAAAGACCCCTTTCATAATTATGATAAATATATACAGGGACCTAGGGATTAACTTGGCAAGAAATAGGACTATATGAAGAAAGCAACAGAACTTCCTGGGGAACAAGAGAAGACCTGAATAAGTGGAGACAGACCACATTTCTGGATAAAAAGACTCCAAATTATAAAAATGTGAATTTCCTCTAACTTACTCTAAATTCTAACCAAAATCCCAATGACACGTTTTGGGGATGTGACAAAATGATTCTGAAGTTTAGGTGGAATTACAAATATTCAAGGGTATCTAAAAAATATTAAAAATTTTTTTAATGTTTTTTTTTGACAGAGAGGCAGAGAGAGAGAGAGAGAGAGAGACAGAGCATGAGTGGGGTAGGGGCAGAGAGAGAGGGAAACCGAGAATCTGAAGCAGGCTCCAGGCTCTGAGCCGTCAGCACAGAGCCCGACTTCGGGCTCGAACTCACGGACTGCGAGATCATGACCTGAGCCGAGGTCAGACACTCAACCGACTGAGACACCCAGGCACCCCTCTAAAAAATATTTTAAAAAGTAATGAGGGGAGAATTGCCCTGTAAGTTATTAAAATACATTATGAAGCTGTTGTGTGGAACGAGTTCAGATATAGATCGGCAGGTCATAAGATTAGAATCAAAAGTCTAGAAACAGTCACAAGTGTATATAACATATTAGCATATAATGAAGTTATACATCAGTTTTAAGTCAACAAAAAATATTGTATTATTTAATAAAATAGCATTGGGTGGGGCACTAGTAAACTTATGTTGGAAAAGGCATTTTGGAGTTTTCCTGCCCCAAGCGCTCTTCACGATTTCAAATTCCCCCAACTCCCAAAGTTTTCCCATCCTTTGTAACTGCTTCCAATTTGCTCCACTACCTCTTTGTCCAAAATTCCTTTCATATTTTTTCTTGGACCCAGATTTATCTTCTTTCTCTCCAACTTTCCCTTTCCTGGATCTGTTTTTTTAGCTGATAATTCTTTCCTTTTCCAGTGTAAGACCTCACAAGTCTTTTTTTTCTTCATGCACCTATCTCAAAAAGGCCTCATTACTGGGTTGGACAAAGCCATCTTTTTTTTTTTTGAGGGATATTGAGGGTGGAGTGAGTAAATGGACTCAATTAGTGAATGGGGTCATCTGACAACTGCAGAATTTCCTTTGTAGGTCTAAAAGAGAAGAGGCTGTGGATTTTCAGGTCTTGATATTTTTGCCACCATCAGAATTGAACGCACTGTGGGTCATTTGTAAATTGGAATGCATTAATCACAAATGAAACCAAGTCAGGGGTTTGAGGCTGGGTGGGCACTACTGAGAGGGCTCAGAGGTTCCCAGAGGTGGGTGGAGGAGGTCTAGCAGGCAGGGCATGCCTTCCTAAATAATAGGCTCCTACCAGAGTAATATTTGTATGTTGAGGGTTCCCACAGAGTTTTAAGAACAGTTTCTGCTACAAAAATGTTTGAAGATCACTTCTTAAGAAAACAATTAAATGGTAAATATTTTCAATAAAAAATAGCTGCTTTAAAAAACAGTATGAATTGGGGGCACTTGGGTGGCTCAGTCTGTTAAGCCTTCGACTTCAGCTCAGGTCACAGTCTCTTGGTTCGTGAGATCAAGCACTGAGCCTGCCTTAGAACCTCTCTCTCCCTCTCTCTCTGCCCCTCCCCCACTCATTCTCTCTGTCTGTCTCTCTTTATTTCTCTCTCTCTTTAAAAAATAAATAAATATTAAAGAAAAAAAGCAGTGTGAATTGTAAATTAAATAGATACATGGCTACAAAAGACATCTAACAGTAGTTATATCTGAGTGGTGGGAAGTGAATGATAGATTTATTCCTTTTGCTTATATTTATTTAAAACATTTTATAGTGATAACATATTAATGTTATTTGTTTTTATTTTTATACCTTTTAGGTATAATTTGGATATGGTAAAATGCACAAACTAAGTATATCATTTTATGACATTCCACGTATGTATACACCTATGTGACCATCACGCAGATCAATATATAGACTATTTCTATCACCCTAAAGAGTTTCCCCATGGCCCCTGCCATTCAATGGCCCCACTCCCCATATCCCACCAGAGATAACCACTATTTTGACCTAGTTTAGATTAGTTTTGGTCTGTTTTTAAACTTATTTTATATGGAATCACAGAGTGTGTACCTGTTAGGTTTGGATTATTTTGCTCAATACAGTATTTCTGAGATCTATTCACATTGTTTTGTATATTAATAAGTTTTCTTTAAATTGCTTGGTGATATTCCATTTAATGGCTGTATCACAATCTGTTTATTCTTTCCTTGTGGGACATTTGATTATTTACATTTTTTGCTATTAAGAATAAAGTGGTTCTCAGGGGTGCCTGGCTGGCTCAGTTGGTAGAGCATGTGACTCTTGATCTCAGGGTTATGAGTTTAAGCTCCATGTTGGCCACAGAGTTTACTTAAAAAACAAAACAAAACAAACACACGAAAATAATGAAGTGGCTCTAAACAATCTTGTATGATTTTTTTTTGGTAGACATATCATCCCTTTCTCTTGGACATATACCTAGGAATAGGATTACAGGAGATCTGCATCTTTAACTTTTCAAGACTTTGCCAATCTTTTCATCAAAGTGGTTGCATGAATTTATTTCTCGATTAGCACTGCTTGAGAGTTGCTCATTCTGTTTTCCCTCTCCCACTGTAAAGTTCAAACAATACAGACTTTTCCCTATGGGAAGACCAAAACTAAGCCTGGAGGAATGTGGCAAAGCCAACTCTCATGTGGTCCAGTGTCCAATCCAAGAGAAACATGTAGAGAGCAACAACAGGTCTGTAGGTTGACAGTTGTTCTTGCTGTCTGTGTCCAGGTTGCAAGTCCCAGAGGAAAGTGGGAGACAGAGGGATGTGTGTGGAAAGCCAGTCTCAGGAAAGGGCTTACAGACATTAGATAAGACGTCAGGTTCCAGGGATAATTGGTTAGAATTCCATCTCTTCAGGGAACCAGAGGATCTTGGGTACAAGGGGTAGATTCATGAGCCACCATATGCTGAATCCTTAAATGATTCAGGTTTCATCTGATGTTTACACCAGCATTAAGATTGCTGTTGCTTTGCCTTTCTGGGCACATAGGGTAGGAGGCTTTTAAGATGCCACTAAACCTGGGCTACCTTGAACCTGCAAGTAGAACTTCAGGCAGATATGGCAGAGCTGATATAAAGAGGGACACCTATATCCAAGCCCAAGTGTACAATTGAACCTAATCCTGGGGCACAGTTTGTACGTCAGTTTTCTAGGCAGGAGGCTAAGGAAGGAAGGCTATGGAGGAAGTGAGATCTATTAACGTGTGAACCCAGTAGGTACTGCTTGCCAAGACAAGTGGAACCATCTGAACTGAATAGCTGTTGGTGAATCCTAGTAACAACAGAGACAATGAGGCCAAGTTTTTAGGTATAACTTCCATACAGATTACTCACTTTTGGTCTGTTTTATGGTCATAGTCTGGATCCTTAGGTCTCCCTGAATGATGTAGAAATTTGTTACTGATGACCCATATGAGAGTTCAGCCAAGTCTGACTCTACTTCTAAAATATATTTTGAATTATTTTGCTTCTTTCCAATTTTATTGCCATCGCTTTAGTTGGAGCCATGATATATATTCCTCAATATATTGCAATGGCCTCATCACCAGTTTCCTCCTATCAACTTCTGGCCCACTCAAATTCATTCCACATAGCATTACTCATCATGTTATCCTCTTTCTTAAAATCATGTTGAAATTTCAGGAGCATGTATTTGCAGCATATATTTGTGGATACTAGAAAATGTGCCATTTTGAGAGTTAGAAGACTCAGGTTCTAATCCTGGGACAACCACTAACTAGCTGTGTTACTGAGCAGTCTCTCCTCTATGTCCCAGACCTTAGTTTCCTTATGTGTAGGTTAAAGAATAGGACCAAACCGTGAAGTCTCTAGGGGCCATTGTAGGTCTAACCTTCTGAGATACTTTGTGGGGCTAATTCAGAGGATTTTTCTTGAATCCTTTCCTGGGATGGAGAGAAAGAAGTGAGACCCTGGGATGGGATTTCAGTTCAGCTCTCCCATTTCTTTTCTGAGAGATGGCTGGCATCCCTGAAGTTTTTTTTTTTTTAAGTTTTTTTTTTTTTCAACGTTTATTTATTTTTGGGACAGAGAGAGAGAGACAGAGCATGAACGGGGGAGGGGCAGAGAGAGAGGGAGACACAGAATCGGAAACAGGCTCCAGGCTCTGAGCCATCAGCTCAGAGCCAAACGCGGGGCTCGAACTCATGGACCGCGAGATCGTGACCTGGCTGAAGTCGGACGCTTAACCGACTGCACCACCCAGGCGCCCCTGGCATCCCTGAAGTTTTAAGACAATTCCCACACACTGAGGAAAACCATATGAAAATGTTTCAAGAGCATCTCCTCATTTCAGCAGGTGTGTCTCAAGGACTGAGAGTTCCCTGTGGTTTTGCATCGCGGATGTTGGCCCTGGTCGAGTTCTCTGTGCTTTACTGCACAGACGTGTGGATTCTTCTGAGAACCATCTTTGTAGGATTCTGAATGGTGAATGTCGACATATATTCAATTGTCCAGGTATGCTTTTTAAAACATAAGTCTTGGGGCGCCTGGGTGGCGCAGTCGGTTAAGCGTCCGACTTCAGCCAGGTCACGATCTCGCGGTCCGTGAGTTCGAGCCCCGCGTCAGGCTCTGGGCCGATGGCTCGGAGCCTGGAGCCTGTTTCCAATTCTGTGTCTCCCTCTCTCTCTGCCCCTCCCCCGTTCATGCTCTGTCTATCTCTGTCCCAAAAAATAAATAAACGTTGAAAAAAAATTAAAAAAAAAAATAAAAACATAAGTCTTATGGCAAAGAACTCTACACATGCACTATACAAATGCCAATTTCCTGGTTTTAGTTGTGTACTATATACAGTTCAGTAAGATCCAGTCATTGACAGAACCTGGGTGAAGGGTACATGAGATCTCTTTGTTCTATCTTTGCAGCTTCCTGTGAATCTTTGTTTCAAAAATTTTTTGAAAAAAAGCAAGTCTTTACAAGGTTGTTAATAGGACTCTCTAGGGCTGATTCCCTAATGTCTCCCACAGTTGTCTGAGTTGGAGCTTTTTTCCCCCTAAGGTGCAATGTAGATTTCCTCACAATGCAGTGGCTTTTCATAATTTCTACCATGAGGTTTGGTCCCTGGCATCTCTTTTTGAAGGCTCAATCTACACATTCAGTGGCCTATGTGTTTACGTTCTTTTTGACCAGTCTTAGCAATAGCACTGCATGGGCTGTTCTTTCTGGGTCCGTGGATTCTACACTAGCTCCCACATTTCTCTTCTCCATTTCTAGGCTCAGCCCTCCCTGGCTCTATGTACACAGAGGGCTAGGGAGTGGCCTGGCCAATGTCCTTTCCAGACTTCTACAAGGAGAATCTCCAAATGACCACTGGGGCACATAGGATGAAGCGAGCTCAGTGCTCATTTGGGGATTCAGACAATGGAGAACCATTTTTCTGTAGATTGGGGTGGAGGCTGTCAAGGCATGAGGAGAAGATGCTGCAGGCAAGAATGATTAGTGGCACCCCCAAAGATGTCCATGTCCTAATCCCAAGGATCTGTGAATACATTAGATCACATGGCAAAGGCAAATTAAGGTAGCAGATGGAATTCAGGTTGCTGATCAGCTGACTTTAATATCCTGAGATGTCCTGGGGGGCTCATTGTTATCACAAAGGTCCTTAAAAGTAGAAGGGGGAGGCAGAACAGAAGAGGCAGAGAAAGAGAAGCGGTGAGGAAGCAGGATCAGAGAGATACTACATTGCTGGCTGTGAAGGTAGAAGAAGGGACCATGAGTCAATATATGGGGGTGGCCTCAACAAGCTGGAAAAGGCAAATAAACTAACTCTCTCCGAAGCTTTCAGAAGGGAGTGCATCTTGATTTTAGTCCAGTAAGACCTGTATCAGATGTCTGACCCACAGAACTATAAAATAATAGATTTGTGTTGTTTCAAGCTACTGCCTTTGTAGCAATTTGTTACAGCACAGTAGAATACTGATACTGTAGAAAAGCAATGTACTCCCGCAGTATATAAGGTTTCAGGGTAAGAATTAGTTGAGGGAGGACTGGAACTCAGGAATCAGAGAAGAGTTTTGGGGCTGGGTGGAGTGAAATCAGACAGCAGGTAGTGATTGGGAGGCACAAGAAGCCCAAGTTTTAGGGACATAGTCATAGAGAGGACAGTGCTATGCCAGGAGGAACTGAGTTAAGCATTAGGAAAAGAGAGGGTCAGCTCAGGTAGTCAGAGAAGCAGTCTGGGGACTTGCAGTGCATTGGTAATAGTACAAAGGTGAGACTTGGGTGGGGAGAGTATATGTGGGAAGAGTGGGTTTGTATTAGGCTGGGGCACAGAAGAAGGGAATGGAAAGAACGCAGGGCTAGGAATCAAGGAGTCTGTATTTTAACTATTTTGCTAAGCCTCCTGGGCCTCAGTTTTCCCACATGTTAGATGAGGGGCTCAGAGTATGAGTACTGTTTTCCAGATTGAAACAAAATTTACACGATTTGGCGAAGGACTTTATTGAGCTCTTTAGGACTAACCTGACTGTAGGTTGTAGCATTTCAGCTCATTATGTCACTAAGTCAGTGTCTTTGGACACAGCTCAATGTGGTGCATGTCAGTGACAGTGGAATATGGCTTCCCCCTTAGCAGAATAACTTGGCTCCACAGGTGAGTGTTCATTGTATTGCTTCAATGTAGAAATAATGACTATAGCACACACAAGTCCCCCCATAATTGAAATAATTTCACATTTTCAGAGTTGTACCTACATGGTGCTTTTCATGGCACAAGTTGAAAGTCTTTGCAAATTCAAACCGCCATTTCTGATTTCTTTCAGGATAGGCAGGTAGGAGCCTAAAGTTGGCCAAACAGAGAAACACAGGGCTATGGATCCCCAAATCTCTCTTAATTCTTAAGCATTAAGTATTTCAGAATCCTGAAATACTGAGTTCAGTAAAAATGTCTTTGCATTCTGTTTGATTTTGTACACTTTTCAGTTTCTCACAAACCTTTTACTGACAGAGCATCGTAGCATCTGCCAGTGATAGGGCAACCAGAGGGTTTGGCAGCTTGTGGGTGGGAGTTTCAGGGTTTGGGGACTTGGCAGCAGTTAGATTGGGCTGTCGGTGTGGGAGGATGGAACTGTGTATTGATGATGGTCTTGGCTTTTCCTAAATCACAATTGCATCATATGAGATAGCTGAATTTATGTTGAGCTTTACAAAAGCCTCCTGGGAAAAGGGCAAAACTGGTTTTAGTGCGTAAGAAGTTTATTTATGGCAATTATGGTACCAAGCTGAGACTGGAGACTGTTGAGAATCTGGACCGTTTTCTGGTGGAGGAAAAAAAATGATTTTACTTTTGTAAGTAGGGATCCCATAGTAGAATCACTTTGTAGTTGTACTGAGTTTTGAAAGTCTTCTTGTCCTTTCCATAGGGCAGCAGGTAGAATATTCTTGTTATGCGAATTCAAATAAGGGTGGCTTCTGGAAAGAAATACGAGGGAAAAAAAAGAGAATAAGAGTGAATGGAAAGAAAATGGCCAGCTCTTGGGGAGGTGTTTTGAGGATGTCAAGTACGGTTGGCCAGGTTTCTTATGACTCATCTGC
>NW_024412401.1:25300278-25461084 GCF_014898765.1 Herpailurus yagouaroundi | reverse complement strand
AGATTCTAAGAGATTTCCTCCCCTTCTGTCATGTATATAGTCCCTGACTGGGGCAAAGAGATCTTGGATAGAAGAGGTAACAATAGTTTTACAACTGTGACTACTTGCCAGTTGTAGGAAGGTACCCTATTTACTGTGGTCACTCTAGTTCTATCTGCTTCTAGCAGCCTCTGCTGATGTCATTGTCTCCATGTGATGGTTTCTTGTCCAGGCCAACCTGGCCCACTCTGTCAGTGAGGGCTTTCTTAGAGAGGGGCAACCCTGCTGTGGTTCATGCCTCCTGGCCTCTCTCTGGTAGAGTGTCACCTCATTTGTCCTGGCTCTCTGGATAGCCCTTTTTGTCTCTCAGTCCCTTGTCTGTTGTGGAGTCCTTTCTGTGGACTGATGGGGTTTTCTGCTATACCTTTTGTCATGAAACCAGACTGGAGGTGCCACACATCTTTTCCTTCCCAGGATTACTATTCTATTCTTCCTTGCTGTGCTATAGCAAGATTGCTGCAGTAAGCCTCTTGCCTTCAGACATCTGTAGGGAGAAGTGGGCACAAGGCTCTAAGTTCCATTGCATGCCCCCATCTACAGGCCAGGCCCACCCTAGAACTCACACACCAGGCTTTGCTGTGCTCCACTCATGTCACAGTGAGATCACAGTAGTTCTCCTTTCCTGCAGTTACCCCCAACCCGAAGTTGTTTTTGTGTTTTGTTTTGTTTTATTTTGATTTGAGAGGGAGTGTGAGATGGGGGGGGGAGAGAGAGAGAGAGAGAGAGAGAGAGAGAGAGAGAGAGAATTCCAAGCAGGCTCCAAACTCAGTGTGAGCCCAGTGTGGCGCTTGATCCCACAACCCTGGTACCATGACCTGAGCTGAAATCAAGAGTCAGACACTCAACCAACTGAGCTACCTGGGCGCCCCATACCGGGAGTTCTTTTAGAGCCATGCATCCCCTCCCTCTAACAAACTTGGCTTTGTAGGAGAGGGGAAAAGACAGTTTCCTCACAATAAGCAAGGCTGGGGATTCCATTCACGCTCCTCTTCCTGCCTAGGCTCTTACATGGACTGGGAAGAGGTGGGAGGGTTGGGTTGATGGCCTCTAGTCATAGTCTTGGTTGTGACTAGTAGTAAGCCTTAAGGGAAGGTGTCTGTCCCTTTAGATATGGAGACTCAGTGCCTGTAGATTTCATCTATAGCCCCTAGTGCCAGTACTGGGGCCATAGGGAAAGTTCTGCTCGGCATCCTGGCATACTAATATCTGGTTTTACGTATGACTATGTTCTCCTGTCATTTGGTGGCCTTTCATTGTTATGGGATGGTATGATGGGTTTTTGTTTTTTTTGTATCTGTCAATTCATATTTCTAGAAAAATCATAGAAAATAATGATTTATGAAAAATAAATCTCTGTTTACTTTAGTAGTGACTTGTTTCCCAGGAAATATTTGATTTCCCCAGCTAGATGCTATAAATGCAGTAGGACATTATATTTATATTAATATAATAGGAATTTTTTTCTGTAAGTCAAATCATGGTCTTCAAGATGTGTTCAATGTAATAAAAGCCCAGGGAGACAGTAGAGTGCATGGAGGGGTCAAGGTGAGTTGGCTATTTTCAGCAGCTTTATGAGACTGGTGAGTTAATTAACATCTTCCTCCTAAGCAAAATAAAAATACTACTACCTATCCAACTCAGAGGGTTATGAAGTCTCAGTTGAATAATGTATGTAAAGCATTCAACATAATGCCTGGATCATAGGATGTATATCATAAAGTTAGCTACTTTTATTATCTTTATGGTATACTTGATTATTGATACTTTTATGTTATTCCACTACAGTTTGAATAAAAGCATATCGATTGGGCAGGGGAGGCCAAGACCAGGAATTCTGTTAGATATAAGGAGGGTTAGCATATATCATGTTAGCAGAAAAAAGAATCAAGTTCAGGAAAACAGACAGCACAAGTTAGGGATTCCATCCAAAAGATTGGCAGATATAAGATCAGGGATGAAAGTCAGAGTGTGAATAACTAAAAATTAGGCATATCACAGCGTGAATAAAACTTGATAGTTATGGATTTGAAAGATAAAGTCTAGAACACATCTCAGAGGATGGGTGTCCTGGGATTGTGGACTGTATTAAACCAGAGCCTCTGACAGTAGTGCTGCTTGGGGTATGAGAGGAGATAATTCCCTTATGGCATTTTTCTTTTTGCCAGAGGGATCTTTAAATATTTTTCTTTTGTGATCGGCAGGTCTCATTTCCTTCTTTTCTACTAACTCTGGTGGGGTGAAGTAGAACTGAGCATTAGAAAAATTATTGTTAACTGAATAGGCAAAAAATAATCTCATTTAAATTTTTACTTTTTGATCATAAGTGGGGTTTAACATATAACATCACAATGTTAGCTATTTGCATTTCTCCTTTTGTGAATTATATACTCATGCTATTTGTAATTGGTTCATTAAAATTTTAGGTTTTTTCTGTTAATCTGTATATGCTCTTGATATATTGACTCTTGGTCAATCATATTTGCTGTACTTCTCTCCACTTCTTTTTACCTTTTAATTTTGACTTTGTGCTTTTAGGGTATATGGAATCAACACAATAAAAAGGTAACCTATGGCATGGTAGAAAATATTTGCAAACCATAGATCTGATAAGGGATTAATATCCAACATATATAAAGAAGTCTTAAAACTCAATAGTAAAAGAACAAGTAACCTGATTAAAAATTTGGCCATTGAATAGACATTTTTCCAAAGAAGGCATACAAATGACCAGCAGGTACATAAAAAATAAAAGATGCTCAATGTTGCTAATCATCAGGGAAATGCAAATCAAAACCACAATGACATCTTACCTCACACCTGTTAGGATGGCTATTTTCAAAAAGTCAAAAGACAACAAGTGTTGATGAGGACGTGGAGAAAAATCCTTGTGCACTGTTGGTGGGAAAGTAAATTGGTATAATCATTATGGAAACAGTATGGAGGTTCCTCAAAAAATTAAAAATAGTACTACCATATGATCTGAGTATATAACCAAAGGAAATGAAATTAGTATCTCTGAGAGATATCTGTACTTCCTTGTTCACTGCCACATTATTCACAATAGTCAGGATATGGAAATAATCTAAATGTTGACTGATAAATGGATAAAGAAATATACATATATATGTGTATATATATATATATATATATATATATATATATATAGTGGAGTATTAGCTTTAAGAGAGGAGGAAACTGTCATTTGTGACAATATGGATGAAACTGGAGGATATTATGCTAGTGAAAAACAACAAACAAACACAAAAAACCAACCTCATGGTAACAGAGAATAGAATAGTGGTTACCAATGGCTGGAGCATGAGGGGAAGAGGAGGTTTAAAAAAATTAAATAGTAAAGTGGTAATTCCCAGGGGCTGGGGAGGGGGGCGGGTCATGGAAAGTTATTGTTTAATGAGAACAGAATTTTAGTTTTGCAAGATGAAAAGTTCTGGAGATCGATGGTGGTGATGGTTGCACAATAATATGAATGTGCTTAATACCCTTGAACTGTATACTTAAAAATTGTTAAGATAAAAAAATAATTGTGTTATGTGTATTTTACCACAATAAAAAATTTTAAAAGGGAAAAAAAAGGAAAATATTAATACATTAAAAAAGAAAAAATTAAATAAAATAAAGGGACATATGTTCAGCTGGTGCAAAGATTAAACAGGTAACAGGAATATACTATGGTGGAAAACAGTTTGGTAGTTCCTCAAAAAGTGAAACATCAAATTATTATATGTTCCAGCAATTCCAATCCTAGGTACATGATGGAAATAATAAAAAGTTGGTATGTGCACACTGATGTTCACAGCAGCATTATTCACAATAGCCAAAAGGTGGAAACAACTCAAGTGTCCATCAACAGATGAATGGGTAAACACTCTATGATATGTAGAGAGAATGGAACACTATTTAGCCATAAAAAATAGTGAAACCCTGACACATGCTACAACATGGATTAACCTTGAAAACATTATGCTAAGTGAAATAGGCCAGACAAAATAATTACATGATTCTATATGTGTAAAGTAGATAGAATAGACAAATTCAGAGAGATAATATAGAGAATTGAGGCTACCAGGGGCTGAGGAGGGGAAGGAAAAAGAAAGTTAATGCTTAATGGGTAGAGTTTCTGTTTGGGATGATGAAAAAGTTCTGGAAATAGTGGTGATGGTTACATAACACTGTAAATTTACTTCATTCCCCTGAATTGTATACTTAAAAATGGTTAAAATGGAAAATTTTGTTATGTATATTTTGCCACAATTACATTTTTTAAAAAGAAAAGAAAAAAATATACCAATCTTTTACTTTAAAGCCTCTTTTACAACTTTTAAGATGACTTCCATGACTTTTTTCCAATGTACATTTTTTTACATATAATTCTTTATATTTTCCTTCAGGCATTATAAAGTTCAATTTTTGCATTTAAATCTGTTATCCATCTGAAATTTATTTATGAGATACAGATACAAATTTATCACAGCATCATTTACTGTCTATTCTCTTCTGCACTAATTAGTGATCTTTCTTCATCATACATTAAACTTATATATAATAAGTATAATAATGTGTAAATTCTGTTGTTGATTTGAAGAATATCAAAGGGATTTTTGCTTCTTTGGTTATGGAAATGTGGATACTGAGCTTCTAATTGTGTATTTACCTTAGGGATTTCTTTTTGTGTATCATGATTATTCCATGTTAGTATAAGCTCAATGTTTTCATAATGTAAGTTATCAAGTGGTGCTACAGTTCATTTAAATTTATTTATAAACATTATTTTTTCCACATATGGCCAAAGCTCAACACCACTGGTTTTGACAAAAAACAATGCCTATCACGTTCAGTTTCATTAGTAGGGAAAGAAAATCTGCTCCTATACCATTTGTAGAGCCATTAGTGGTTATTACATCATATTTGTTATTATAAGTAATGCCCTTCTACACTATCATTCCAACTGGGCTGGTGGGCTGTTAATTCAGCAGATTTAATTTTCTAAGTGAGAAAAGTTGCCTTGCATCAAGCTCATGAATATAATGCCTGGTTGTGGATATAATTCTTCCATTATCATCTTCATTCATCACAAGGCAAGTGGCCAGAAATGTGGTATTAGATATGGCAAAGACTTAAAGATTTCCCTTGCTTAATTTTACCAATGCATTTTACTTCTTCATTTTAACAATGATATGTCTGTCTATGTACAGAACTGAATTTAGAGCATATATATTTTCAGTATTAAGCCACTGCATTTTTTTTAGAATATTTTAACTGGAATCATTCTCTAGATATTATTTATCAAGTGACCTTGCCCATTTGAATGGTCTCTGGTCTCTGGCAAAGTACTGCTTCCCCATTCATTATCTGAGTTTTGTAACTATTAGGTCATTCTGTGGGGCTCAGGCTCATAGATGGGTCTCTAGGACTATCCTGTCTTTCTTGGGATTTGCTCATCCTGGCCAACTTCTGTCTCCATTTGGATTTTTGTTCATTTACATTTAAGGGATCCAAAGGAACATAGTCAATCTATTACTACTGAGTAGATCATCACAACTTAGTTGTGTCTTAAATTTCTCTGAGCTTCTTAGGTTCTTGGCATAGTGTACACTGATTTTTCTGGACTTGACCAACTCATCAAACCATTCTACCTCCTCCTTCATACCAGTGAAAGAAGCAGAACATGAGAGACAGAAGCAGGAATACCAGCCCCAGTGGGTCAGGAAATCTGAATGAAGCTTGATTCATGGATCCTGTGGAGGAAGAATATATTATTGGTCTGCAGATTTGGTGAGGTTATAGGAAAAGCAACAGAAGGTTTCTGTGGAAAAAAAATTTTTATGGAGTTTAGGAATCAGACATAACTGATAGCTGAGATAAAGTTGTTTGAGAGTTTGGGGATTTAATGAGAATTAGGCAGATATTCCTGGAGCTTCAGCTATTTTCTAGGATTCATAGAGAAGAGAGGTTTTTATAACTTTGTCTATAAATGACAGGTCTTTTTTGTAGGTTCAGGATAGGATGAGGAACAGAACCTGTTGCACAGCCTAATGACATGAGGATGACAAGTAACAACCTAGCAACCCAGGAAGAATGGTCCCTAGCTCTTGGTGATGTCACTGTGATTAGGTTCCCAGGCTCAGGTAGAGAAATGGCCAAAGGGAGGGTAAGCAAGTAGTAAGAGAGAGGGAGGCACCTGGAGTATCATTTTATAAGTTCAAGTCTTGTACCTATATTTGATCTGGTAAAGGAGAGGTTTTTGCTTTGTTTTGTTTTTCCTCCTTTGTTAAGGGTCTGTTCAGTTCTCTATTCCACTGGAAGTGTGATCGGTTGAAGCTGAGAAGATCAGGCCTTAATAGTGTCAAATCCGAAGAGAGAAGGATTGGGATGGGAACTCAGGGTTACAGACTGAAAAATAAAGGGGTTGAAGTAGTAAGGATTGCACTATTTAGATGGAAGAGGGGCAACCAGATAGTGGAATACCCGAATAGACATAGGGTACTTGCAATAAAAGGCAGGACTTTGGGAGACAGGGATCTTGTTCAAGATATTAATTTTTTAGAAGAAAGGCATAACATATATTAAATAACATAAAACTGTAAAGATTTCTCTACTGGATAATTTAAAATAAAATTTGGTCTCTAGAAGTTTTAAGTATTAGTAGTGCAGATTGAAACCTAAAAAAATACATCACAACATATTTGTGAATATTCCTCACCAAAATTTCTCAAAATTACAAGTATGTATGTATTACACACTTAAAACACAATTATCTATCTATATTTATCTATCTACCTATTACACAAAATTAGCTTGATTCCTTTCCTAATTGTGTGCTTTATTTTTGGCTTGCTATTTGTAATAAGTGACTCAGAAACGGAAGTGAAAAATCATTTTACAGTTTGACCAAGGATTTTTATTTTTTGTTAGGGTTGTTGTAATTCTTACATAATACAAATACAAACCTCTGAATGTTTATGAGATGTCTGGTGCTAGGTTTCTGTGTAAAACAACAATACCAGCCCCCTAACTTCCATGCCTCTCTAATTATATGTAAACTTGTTTAAGATCATCAAGTACAATGATTCATCACTCCAAGGTGCTCTGCGAAAGGCTACATTGTTATAAGACTATTGTTCCCTGCTGAATATATTTATTTTGAGCTTTGGTTAATTTTTTTATTTTTAACATAAGCTCCAGATTTCTATCTGTACTTATTATGTAAGAAATAATAAACACTTGAATATAGTTATCTACTTTAAAAAATGTACTTATGATAAAAACAGAAGGCTACTGCCTTCTGAAAAATTTCTGTTTGGATTTATTTCTGTCATGATGATGATGATGATCGTCATCATCTGTTAATATTGGTTGCGAACCATTAAGTTCAGGGATTATTGGAAGTTCCAGTAGCAATTACAAATAGTATATATCAAATAACAGAGTTCTTGCCCTTATAAAAAAAGAGAGAAAAATGAGTAATGATCAAAATTATAAGCAATTCCTAACTTTCAAATGGGTTGGTTGCCAAATTTTGTCTGTAAGTTAGTTTGTTTGAACTTGGAGAACTTTTTGTTGATTGATTGGTAAACACTGTTATATATGGGGTATAGGTACCCAGTTTTGCTCCAAGAAATCCACTCAAGAGTTGAAACTCTATGTGTTTAGGCATATGATAGAATGTTTGAATATGGGTCTATTAGTAAAAATTTATCAAGACTCAACACAGAGCCTTCCGCTAGAGTTGGTGGAAAATAATTCTTCCCTTTCTGCTGTCTTCACCTACACTCCCAAGGAAGACATGAAGACACTTTTATGACATCTGTTGTGGGTTGAATTGTGTCCCCCTGGCAAAAATAGGTTGAAATTCTATCCTCAGGTACCTGTGAATGTGACCTTATTTGGAAATCAATTTAAGATGAGGTCATATTGCATTAGAATGGGCTCTACTCCAATGACTGGTGTCCTTATAAGAAGAGAGAAATTTGGACACAGATAGGAAGAATGCCATGTGATAGTAGAGGCAGAGATTGGGTGATGCATCTATGTGCCATGGAATGACAAGGAGTGCCAACAACCACCAAACACTTGGAAAAAACAAGGAAAGTTTCTTTCCTAGAGCCGTCGGAGAGAGCATGGCCCTGCTGACATCTTGATTTTGGACTTCTTACTTCCAGAACTGTGAGATAATAAATTTTGTTTTAAGCCAAGTTTGTGGTAATTTGTTATGGCTACCCTAGGCAACTAATATACCTTCTAAATAATCAAAACTTGACCAATAGAAAATTCTTATGTGTCCATCTGCTCCACAGTCAATCTAGGAATGGGTTTATTACTAAAACAGAACTTAGCATGTGTTATAGACTGAATGTTTGTAATTCCACCAAATCCATAGGTTGAAATCATAACCTCTAATGTGATGGTGTTAGTAGGTAGGGCCTTCAGGAGGTGATTAGGTCATGAGGGTGGAGCCTTCATGAGTGGGATTAGTGTCCCTATAGAGGGAGCCCAGAGAGCTCCCTCACTGCTTCTTCCATGCGAGGTCTCATGAAAAGGTGGCTGTTTATGAACTAGGAAGAGGGCCTGACCATATATCAAATCTACCAGCACTTTGATCTTGGGCTTCCCAGTCTCCAAAACTGTGGGAAATACATGTTTGTTGTTTTAGCTACTCAATCTATGGTATTTTTGTTGTAGCATCCTGAATAGACTAAGACAGCATGCTTATGTTTGATATGTGGTCTAATCTTAAGATACAATTGTGGTGATAAGATTTAAATGATTATATTGATAATGCTTTTTAAATATAAATCTTTCAGCTCATTAAGAATTTTAAGATATGATACATAGCAAATCCTACAATTTTTAAAATTTCTGTGATAAGACATGAGTATATGAAGAATACTAAAAGTTGTGTGTAACGAAATATGTACATATCAATCCTTGCTTTAAGTAGAGAACACATATTAAGTAAAGATAGCTCATAGTTAAATGTTTTAAAGAAGATTCTTACATTTATTACTCTTCTCTTTTTTTTTCAATTAAAAGCTGCTGAACTCCAGATTTCCAGAGTATCAGAGTCCATTCATTATGTCTTTATTATTCCCCCTCCCTCCAAAGTGGTCTAATAATCCAGGGATCTTGAATTCAAAGAGATCAATCATTTTTCAAAATACCTCACAGAGAAAGAAAGAGAAAAAAATTGGAAAATTTTACCAGTTTCCTCTTGGGTCCCATTTTTCATCTGTTACTGTTTCTATTGTCCACCAGTTATTGGTAACAACAAATCTTTATGGTCTGATGCATCCTTTTCCACTCCTGCGATAATATGACTCCTAGTCAATAGCCCAGTACAGCAGTACTGTGTTTCAGACTTGGACCACAGCTCAGCTCTTTAGTTCATACGCATTGGTTAAGAGCATGGACTTTGAAGTCTGACATTCCTGTGTATGTGTCTCAGATCTGCCACTTACTAGCTGTGTGGTCTTGGAAAATTTACGTAAGCTCACTAGGCCTCTATTTGCAGAACCATAAAATGGGTATGCTAGTGGACTTTCCTCATAGACTAGTTTTAAGAATTAAATGACAAAATCTGCATAAAGTACTGAGGAAAATGCCTGGCACATAGCAATGTTTATAATAGCTTTTTAAAAAGTTTTTATTTAAATTCCAGCTAACATACAGTGTAATATTAGTTTCAGGTGTACAACATAGTGATTTAGCACTTCCATACAACACCTGGTGCTCATCACAAGTGCACTCCTTAATCCTCATCACCTATTTTACCCATCCCCCCACCTGCCTCCCCTCTGGTAACTATCAGTTTATTGTCTATAGTTAAGAGTCTGTTTTTTGGTTTGTCTCTCTCTTTTTTTCCCCTTTGCTTGTTTGTTTTGCTTCCTAAATTTCACATATAAATGAAATCTTATGGTATTTGTCTTTCTCTGGCTGACTTATTTTGCTAAGCATTATATTCTCTGGCTCCATCCATGGCTTTGCAAATGGCAAAATTCCAATCTTTTCCATGGCTGAGTAATATTCCATTGTGTGTATATGCACCACTTCTTTGTTTTAAAGCTGTTTGTTTGTTTGTTTGTTTGTTTGTTTATTTATTTATAATCTCCACACCCAGTCTGGGGCTTGAACTCCAAGATCAAGAGTTGTGTGCTCTACTGACTGAGCCAGCTAGGCACTCCTATATACCACTTCTTCTTTAGCCATTTATCAGTCGATGGATGCTTGGACTGTTTCCATAGTTTGGCTATTATAGGTAATGCTGCTATAGACTTAAAGTTGGATGTATCCCTTTGATTTAGTATTTTTGTATTCTTTGGGTAAATACCTAGTAGTTCAATTGTTGGGTCATAGAGAAGTTCTATTTGTAAGTTTTAGAGGAAACTCCATACTGTTTTCCAGAGTGGCTGCACGAGTTTGCATTCCCAGCCACAGTGCAAGAGGGCTCCTGTTTCTCCACATCCTGGACAACACCTGTTGTTTCTTGTGTTGTTGATTTTAGCCATTCTGAAGGTGTGAGGTGATATCTTATTGTAGTTTTGATTTGTATTTCCCTGATGGTGAGTGATGTTGAGCACCTTTCATGTGTCTGTTCGCCACCTGGATATTTTCTTTGGAAAAATGTCTGTTAATGTCTTCTGCCCATTTTTTAATTGGATTATTCATTTTTTGGGTGTTGAGTGTTATAAGTTCTTTATATATTTTAGATACTAACCCTTTATCAGCTATGTCATTTGTAAATATCTTCTCCTATTCCATAGGTTGCCTTTTAGTTTTGTTGATTCCTTTGCTGCACAGAAGCTATAATAGTGAACCTGACTCAGTAACAAGGAGTCATATCTGTATTTATGAGGAGATTGGATGATGTGGGGAAAAGTTTATGATACAATTTTAAGGGCAAAGAAAGGAATACAAATACATACACACATAAATGTATATAATGTGATAAGGAGGATGGTGGCCACTAAACATTTCATTTTATGTCCTTGTCATTTCTATCTTTCCACCTATAGTTACATGACTAGTTCTAGACAATGGGCTGTGGGCAAAAGTTGTGTGTCACTTATGGGCCAAAGCATAGCAGAGCTAGTGTGAGATCCTCCAGCTATTGCTTTGTCTTCCAGGGTGATTGATGAGTCACATGTTCCAGGTGCAGCTACAGGACTGTGGAGTTTCCTAATTAGTCTGGGTCTTTGATGGACTAAGATTCTGCTGACCCATGATGGGCAGGTAGTATGAGTGAAAAATAAGCCTTAGTTGAGTTAGGCCACTGGGATTTAGGAGTTAATTTGTTACCACAGCATAATCAGGCCTGTCCTGCTCAATACTCATATCTTTGTTAAAATATGTATAGAGGGGTGCCTGGGTAGCTCAGTCAGTTAAGTGTCTGACTCTTGATTTTGGCTCAGGTCTCAGGTTGTGAGATCAAGCCTTGTATCTGGCTCCATGCTGGGCATGGAACCTGCTTAAGATTGTCTCTCTCCCTCCCCCCTCTCCCCCTCTCCCACTTGCATGCACACTCTCTAAAAGAAAAAAAAGAAAAGAAAAATTACGTATAGAAAGACTTGAAGACAACTCACCAAAATTGTAATAGTGGTAATTGTTGAATAGTGATTATGGGTGCTTTTAATTTTCTTTAATTGTTTTTTGTATTTTAAAACCATTAAAAAGTTTTTTTTACTTCATTTTAGAAAAATTTTGACCAAAAGTGGTTAAATTAGAATCATTGACTCTTCAAGGGTAAGCTTTAGCTATTCACAGACAATTTATTAATGAGAATTACTTGACTCTCTAACACCGACAACTAGATGAGGATTTAGTGTAGATTAGGGGTTGGCAAACAATAGTCTGTGGGACAGATATGTCCTGCAGCCTGTTTTTGTGAATAAATTTTTATTGGAATATAGCACACTTTTTAATTTAAATATCAGTGATATTTTAGCTTTATAATGGTAGAGTTGAGTAGTTATCAACAAAGACAACAAGGCCCACAGAGCCTAAAATATTTACAATCTGGCCCATTTTGGAAAAAGTTTTCCAACCCCTTGTGTGGACTGTGAACTCTAGGCAGGGCCAGGAGTAGAATGAGGAGAGTGAGGAACTTGCCTCGGGTGCAAAGTTTAAACAGGCACTGAAAAACTCAATAATCAAGATTAAATAACATTTTAATGCAATATTCAAAAAATAATGCAAAAAATCCATGATGAACAAAGTGTCAAAATTTTAAATAAAAATAGAATCAGTAATAGTACTTACTCTACCCCTGTTGAAGCCCAAGGTGATACTAATCCTGCCTTTAGAATTTTGATATTTTGTCCATCATTCAGGCCAGGGAGGTGCCCTAAATTCCCTAACACAATGCTTAGCATATAGTGGGCTTGTAATAGGTTTTTCTTTTCACAAATTGTGAATTCATTAGCCCATGATACTGAAAAAGAAGAATTAGAGTAACTGTTCAAGTGGGAGCAGTTTGTCCCAGTTGTTCTGGTACTTATGCATTTATGTACTAAGTCTATTCAGCAGTTTTGTGTATCAGCAAATATTGGTGATGGGTTTTGCCTTAGTCTTAGACCCATGGGTGCCATCCTTATTTATATGACTGTCTTAAGGTGATATTTTTGGGATTTGTTATACTTTAAGCATAATTTTGAACATACTTTTTGGAAATTTAGATTATCTGTAAAGATTTACTTATACAATCTAAATACTTGATGTATTACTTTTTAGCCAACTATTTCTGGCATCCTTTCCCATTTCTTACTTGATGTATTCATCAGATAGACTAATCTCATCCTTTCCTTTCAGGTTCTTCTTGTAACATCTCCATTCTGATTGGAAGATGGAATGTCCATTCCAAAAGCCATATTTGTTGGGGTTTGAAGCCACATTTATCAGAGTTCAAAGGTTCATATAGTACTTGAACTGGAACTTTACTCAATATGATATTTGGATATAGCTGCTCCCAAGGAATGAACATTATATTGTCTACTCTGGCACAGAGACCCATGTTGATTAGTATAGAGGCTTGGATGAAGATAGGGAACATTCAATTTTTTCTTCAAAATACCCACTATATGGGAAAGAGAGATAGATTTGGGTAAAAGTTGGGGAAGGAAGCATGGTGTGAATGGATGCTGACTTTACATAATGGTCATCAGACAAAACAGTTTGAAGGAAGTATATTAACTTTAGAAATAGAGAACACAACTATACATTTAGTTTACCATTGTAAATCAAAATAAATATCCCAAGTGGTAGTTACTCAAATACAAAGAGAAAATTTTTCATGCAATTCTGATAAACTTACAAATAATTTAGTCTGAACTATACTTAAAATGTTAGCTGGCATTTTGTTAGATGTCTCCATTACTAGACTTGAGTCACCTATAGGTAAAATTTATGGTTCTTCTTTGTGTCTGGAAGTAGATGAAGAACAAGAAAGATTATCTATCTCTCCTCATCTCAGGTCTTTGGAGTGGATATGGTAAGGGTGGGAGAGTGGTAGGGGGGAGAGAGAGAGAGAGAGAGAGAGAGAGAGAGAGAGAGAGAGAGAAAGGGAAAACCCAGAAATGAGGTTTGAAGAAGAGAAGTGGAGAGAGAGAGATAAAGTAAGTAAAGGAGAAATGCACAGTGAAGAGGGGAAGGAGACAGAGGTTTTGGGGAGGGAACAGGGACAAGACTCTTGGTCTCATAGCTCCAGTTTGTGTACTAGCAGGAGATAATACAGTGAAGGCAGATACTTACTAACCATCGACAGTGGAGACTCATCTGATTCTTTATTTACTACACACGTGCTCTTCACATCAGTTGAATAAAGAGGGGGCACTGGTCTGGTGCCACTATGATGATTTCTTCTAAAGGTACTAATATTCTGAGGAAATTTCTGACCCAACAATGAAGTGAACAAAGAAGAACTAAACATTTACCAAGGATACATGGCAAGATCTGTGAGGAAGTTGCCTGAGAATTAATGTTTCTAACATTTTATTTCCACTATTCTAGTGTTCCTTTCATTTTCCCAATTTTCTGACATATTTTGGGGAAGGCTGCCTGTAGCATGTGTTTTGGTATGTAGAAAAATGGAAGTGTTTTTCCTGAAGAAAAATTCACAGCTTTCTTGAACTTTACCTCGAGGAATTGGTATCTTAGTTTTTCTCTATTTTTAAACTTTATTGAGAGAAAACTTGAGCTTCTTTCCTGCATAGCAGTTTACTAACATTCCATAGCTGAGTCATGTGGAGACAATACTTCTAGTATTGACAACAATTGTCTCCACTCTGGAGAGAATGAAAAGATGGAGTATTTCTTAATACCTCCCACAGCACCTAGTTGTGCGCTTTGTTTACAGAGTTCTCAATAAGAATTCACAAAACTGTACCTTTCAAGGTTTTTATAGATAATGGTATGTACATAAAAGGATTTTTTCCTACCTAATTATGAGAATCGTGGGCCTGTAAGCCAACTTGTGTGTCTGTTGTACTTTATATCTGAATTATACTATTGGTTTTATGTTTTCAATTTAATTGTATTTTTAGCAAACTAGTATAAATTCATGGTTAAAAAAGTCAAACGGAACAAGACTTATACTGGAAAACAGCAGTGTTCTGTGCCATCTTTTTTTACACCTGATTCCTGACCACTATTCATTATTAGCTATCTCACCTCCTTATTTCTAGGTCACACCCTTATACTAGTTAGAAATGTTTTTCATTTTGTATACTTATGGCTTCTTACTATGGATGATGGAGCTTTAGCTTCCTTATACCGTCTCTCCTTTCCCTCCTCCTCCCTCACTCCCTATACTCCTAATATTGCCATATTACAGTTTTGGTTAAATTGATTTTTAGAAGTTTTTTTAATTAAAAAATGTTTTAATGATTATATTCTTTTTTAAAAAAAATTTTTTTTCAACTTTTATTTATTTTTGAGACAGAGAGAGACAGAGCATGAATGGGGGAGGGGCAGAGACAGAGGGAGACACAGAATCGGAAGCAGGCTCCAGGCTCTGAGCCATCAGCCCAGAGCCTGACGCGGGCTCGAACTCACGGATTGCGAGATCGTGACCTGAGCTGAAGTCGGACGCTTAACCGACTGCACCACTCAGGCGCCCCTTAATGATTATATTCTTTGCCTTATCAAGTATATCTCTGGGAACTTATTTTTAAAAATATCAGATATAATGTGCAAGACATTTATATACATTATATTCATTTTAGTCCATCAGCAATTATGAAAAAGCAGACAAAATCTGAAGTCTAGCATTAGGAACTTTTTTTGTTAAAAATCTATTTTTACCTATTCATATGATAGACTACTATGCAATCATTAAAAATAATGTTTTTGAAGACTGTTGACCCAAACTTCTTTTATAAAAAGAAAAAAATGTACATATTGAGAAGGTATGGAAGGATATATATCAAAATATTAAGAGTTTTCCTCTAGTTGATAGTGTTAAAAAACAATTTAGTTTTCCTCTTAAGGTTTTTCTGTATATTCCAAAATGATTTGGTCAGTTGCTTTCTAAATGGGTTTTAGTATTTTTGCAATACCATTAGCCATTTATAAGACCAACCGTTTTACTATATTCTTACCATTACTTGTTCCAGTGCTATTATTTTTAAAAATCTTGATATTAGGTGTGCTTGTCTTCTTTTATTTATATTTGGACATCTTTGTGACATTTTGACAGGAATTAAATGTTTTAGCCATATTTTAGTTGTATTTCACTGGAAGACAAGAAACTGTCATCATAAGGTACATTATTCATTCAAAATACATTTTTGCTAATTCAATTGACCAAAAAATGAACCTTTTTTGGGTATTGTTTCTTTGTGCTCAAATAATTTTTCATCGCTTCCTTTTCTTGGTATGTATTGAATGTCTTGGGAATTACTTTTATGTCTGTTTGTGTCCTTTGGGTGGTAGGTTTCAAGATAGTAACATGGTGGCAGAGATAATTTTAAGTGGAGATAACAGAATGAGCAAAGACATGCAGTTATAAAATTGTGGACTGGGTTTGTGAGATGGCGATTCCTGTTTGATAGAATCATGGCATATATGTAGGGGAACAGGGCAAGAAAAAGTACTGCTTTAGAGATGTTGATCATTGCCTGCCTTTCTAAAGGATTCCTTTTAAGGGAATCTTTTTCTACTTCCAAAGGGTCCATTCTCTGACCCTGTTATCCTGCCCATCCCCTGTGTGATTGGATCTTGGCTGATTGGAATAGAATGGGCATCTGGTTCAAGTACAGACAACCCATAGGCTGTCCTGTGGCATGAAAACGTGTATGGGCTTTTTGAACTCTTCAGAATTTGTAAGTGGGAAATCAAAGACTGAAACAATTAGCAGTGGGGGCAGAAACTGCAAGGAAGTATTGAGAGTCACCGAGGTTTAGAAGGTGTTAGGAGTGGTCATATTTATTGTGCTGTGTGCTAGCTGAAACCATCAGGGAATGGAAACTGAATAACCAGAGGAAGCAGAGCAATAGAGAGAAGAGAAACTGAAAAGAGAAACAGAGACACAGTAGAAAGAGAGAGTGGTTTATTTTTAGAGCATTCTTGTTTCTGACAGCTATCAGTTGATCAATAAATATCCTTTTTAAAAGTGTTTTATTTTCTTTCTTTTTTTATTAATTTTTTAAAAGCTTATTTATTTTGAGAGAGACAGAGAGAGAGAGAGACAGAGAGAGAGAGAGAGAGAGAGAATGGGGGAGGGGCAGAGAGAGAGAGAGAGAGAGAGAGAGAGAGAGAGAGGGAAAGCAGAGCCTGCCAGTGCAGAGCCTGATGCAGGGCTCAAACTCATGAACCATGAGATTATGACCTGAGTTAAAGTCAGACACTTAAGTGATTGAGCTACCCAGGTGCCCCAATGTTTTCTTTTCTTAAAGTAACTTGAGGCATTTTGGGGCCATATTATGAAGAACTTTGGATGCTAGGGCAAGACATGTGTAGTTTGCTAGGCAAAGGATAAATATTAGCTATTTTTGAGATGCAGACTAGTATCATTAGAAGTGTGTTAAATGAAGATTAATCTAGAAGTAGTATGTAGGCAAGATGAGAAAACTGATTTGGAAATCTATTACAGTAAGATCTGTGGGAGGTAATTAAGGCCTCAAATTGAAGATATGACACAAAGAAGGTAAATGAGTAAACAAACGTAAAAACATAACAGAGGAAGAATCAATAACACATGATAATTTATCGGATTTAAGGGATAAAGAAAAAGAACATGTCAGAGTTGGAGCTGAGGTTTTAAGGCTTAGAGGTTAGAAGTTAAGAGAAATAGGGAAGTTAGGAGGCTGGGTTGTTCTGGGTATGGAGGGCCAGAGAGCTGTTCAGTTTGTGTCTGTTCAGTTTTGGGTGCTGGTGGGAAATACAATTTAGTTTAGCTTAAATAACTTTTATTGAGTTTCTACTACCCTGTTCCTGCCCCTCGATGGTGGAGGTGGGAGACTGAAGAACAAAAATAAGTAAAACAGGGTTTATGCCTTTGAGGAGTCCCTAGTGTTATGGATGAAGCTGTCTGCCAGGTAGACATATTTATAGAGTAGCTTGAGAGATAACTTTTGGACTGGAGATCCGATGCCAAAAGGGTTCCCAAAGAACTGGATTATTAAAGGATAGAGTTAGGGGGTATGAAGAAGAGGATCAAGGGTAAACCTGTCCTGGTGTCACAGGACAGGAGAAGGAAGAACAAGGGGAGTCACGGCCAGGACATGCTTAGGAGAAGCAGGGTACTACAAGGTCACAAAAGCAAGGGAAAGAAGGGTTTAAGGAAATACAAGGTCATCCGCGGTGTCAAACACTGCAAGAGCTTGAGAGAATGAAGTTGGATTTGACATGTAGGAGCTCATCATGATCCTAGAAGGAATATATGAGTAAGGGCTAGTGAAGAAATGTAGGGAGCAAATGTAGATTCCTTTTCTAATAATTAGGATGTTGAAGAGATGATAAGAAAACTTGGAGGAAGGGGCAAGATCAAAAGAAGATTTTTGTTTTTTATTTTATTTTATTTTATTTTATTTTATTTTATTTTATTTTATTTTATTTTAATGTTTATTTTTAATTTTTGAGAGAGAGAGAGAGAGAGAGAGAGAGAGAGAGAATGAGAGAGAACATGAGCAGGGTACAGACAGAGAGAGACACACACACAGAATCCGAAGCAGGCTCCAGGCTCCAGGCCCCCAGCTGTCAGCACAGAGCCTGATGTGGCACTCGAACTCACCAACTGCGAGATCATGACCTGAGCTGAAGTTGAACCGACTGAGCCACCCAGGCATCCTGTTTGTTTATTTTAAAGGATTGGGTCTACCTAAGTAGGCAGAAGAGATGATTGGTCAGGAGAGATTAAAAAAAAAAAAATCAAGGAAGAGAATTGAAGGAGCAAGTATGTAAGGAGATGGGAGGGTTTATGATCAAATAAATGTAAAGGCAAAGAGGATGATGTTACCAGAATGAGAGACATTTCATCCTGGAGCCAAAGATTGGAAGGAGGAATACAATTTACAATACAGAGGAATTCAGAGGGGAAGAGAAAGGGAGTAAAAAGAAACATACCTCAGATAGCTTCTATTTTCTCAGAAAAGTAGCAGGCTAGAAGTGAAGTCTTGTGATTGGGGATTTTGGGAACATAGAGGAAGAGAAAGTTTTGAAAGGCCACTTCAGGGAATGGAACAGGGAATTAATAAGAGGTAAGTGAGAGGGTTTTTGAGTGGCAATAGAGACAAACAAGGATGAGAAGGTGAGAGATGAATCAAGAAAATGAAAACTATTTCAGGTAGTAGTACTCAAAGAATTTCACAGGGTTCCTTTTTCCCCCACCCACACTATTTTATAAGAATTCAATTCCAAGCAACTTGCTCATGAATTTGTTGGAGTCCCACCCCTCCACCCCTTCTTTCTGCATGAAAAGAGATATGACAATTGGTTATAAGTTTAATTTAGTGAATTGGTTAAATCTAAAATTTGACTAAATCTGGAAAATATAAAGTTGACCTAACCAAAAGATCAAAGTATGTTGAATTCAAAATATGTTGAATGAATGTGTAGCTGGCCAGTGAGTCACAGGAAATTATTCAGGAATATTATAGTGTGTGTGCTTGATGAGAATATTTTTTCAAGTTTTTAAACAATTCTTATTTTGCCTATAAATATTTGAATGTCTGATTTATACAAAATAACTGCCCATTAACTTATTATCTTAAATACACTCAATTGTCACTGTGCTCATTCTGTAATGAAAGTCCAGTTTTCAGGGTGGAAGCTATAGTTGTGGAAGGTAGTCTGGAAAATTATTACACATTCAGAAGTAATCAATCATTTCTAGAAATGGAATGAGAACATTTTTAAAAATGTTTTAAGAAATATTTAATTCGTTTCCAGGTGTCAAGGCTTAGTCCCTTAAGTTTCTACAAATCGTTTTAAAGATGGGGCTTTGAATTTCTGAGGATTCATTTTTCAGCAAGGCTCTAAGAAGAGTTGAATTCTCTTAGAAATAGTAGTGAAGTAATATTCTTATTTATCTTTGTGAACAGGATCAAGTATACACTTTATATTGAATTTCAGTAATGACCTTTAGGGTCAAATAAAATGATCATAGCCCTTCTGTGTCATTTTCACATGCAGTTTTAGCAGTTAGAGACTGAATGGACAGAACTTGCCATAGCAATAGGCAGCATATTATTATTATTATTATATTATTTTATTATTCCTTGTTAGAAATTTCTCTAGAAAATTTTCTTTTTTTTGGTTGTTGAAACTAAATAGAAAGTGATTCCAGAAAAAAATGAGTTTTATTAGGTATTTTGTGTTTTCAAAGCGTGTTGCAATTGTTGGTTATCCTTTGTCCTGCTGTGACAGCAGATGGGAATGCCATCAGTGATGTCCATAGGCTTCAGCGTGAGGTGAGGGTCAGTGATCATTCTGGCCTCTTGCCCAGGAGATGGAATGGAATGACTCAGTTATCTTGGCTGAATTCCAAGGAGGCCTCAGGAGAGCTCTTCACACTGATATGGTACTGAAACCTTTATTACTTTTCTGAATTGGTAGAACTTGTCCTCTGAGTAGAGGCAATGCTAGTGATATACCTGTCTCTATTGGGATGTGTGTGTGTGTGTGTGTGTGCACGTGTGTGTGTGTGTGTGTGTGTGTTCACTGCTGCTGGGGGTCCACACTTAGAGGTAACTCCACAAGAAGACAGCTGGCCTCTGACCCTTACTACCTGTTAGGTCTGAGCTTAGGAAAGGATGTTCTGCATTTCAGAGTTATTCCTAGCCAAAGAAGCTAACTTCCATAATGAAGTATTGGCAGTTCTGTGGATGAAGCCTTGGTTTGGCAGGCCAGGCTCTCTGTCTGACTCAAAACCTTGGACATTATCCATGGATTTCCTTATTTGCAAAGCCACATTATAAGAGAATGCCCCCTTTATACTCTGAAGAGTATATCAAGAGTTCCTGAGGCTACTTTTCACT
Source organism: Herpailurus yagouaroundi (assembly GCF_014898765.1). Classification (NCBI taxonomy): domain Eukaryota; kingdom Metazoa; phylum Chordata; class Mammalia; order Carnivora; family Felidae; genus Herpailurus; species Herpailurus yagouaroundi. The sequence continues at coordinate 25,440,559 of NW_024412401.1, read as the reverse complement.
GGATGCTCAAACTATTTTAACTTCTCCCTAATCTGTTCCAAATTTGAAGTTCGCTTTGACGTTCACTACCAACAATATTTTCTTGGTACCTGGCTATTTGCTATCCCATTTGTTACCTCTGCCAGGAATTCTGAATAATTCTACCATGTACAGATAATAATTCTCCAATGGGAAGGCAGAAGAGCTACCCTGGCTCCTATGTTCTGTGCCCATCACCAGGCCGGTGTATTATGGAGCTGGATCCTGGTGTTTCTACTGCTACAAAATGAAAGGCTGAAGTTCTTTTGAAGTAAAACAGTACTTAATGGTGGAGGATGGATCAGTTTCCCACATTTCTTGCAGGGTCTATCTTGGTTCTCTTTAATAAGAAAAAGGTTGGTGTTTACCTTTTCTAGAAAGACAACTGTGACTTTGGTAAGCTCACCATGTATAACCCACACCATCTCTCTGTAGAAGAGGCAATGTAGCATAAAGCAAAGAGTATAGACAATGGAACCAATAATATCTGGGTTTGACTTCTGGCTGTACCAATTTTTAACTATGTGATCTTGTAGAAGTTGCTGTAAGTATTGTTTATCTATCATAAGATCTGGCACATGATCGGTACTCAATAAATGGTAGCTGTCATCATCATTACCACTGATCTTCCTGAACAGGCGCTTAGATCTTTACGAAATTTGACACCCAGAATGCTTATAACTTTGTTCTTGAAAAAGTGGAAAGAAAATACCATCCTTCCAGGCATCTGTTGATGAGTCTGAATATAATGTAATACTGTTTAGCATCTGCACTCCTTGGCCATCTTCCAATACTCGTTCAACAACATCTTAGATGAGTGCTGGGGACTGAGGGATCATGGTTTTCTAGGGTGACATGACATACTTCTATCTCTATGGTCAACTCAAAAATTGGTATTTGGGAGTCCAAGGGTAAGACTCATTTTTGTCTTCAGAGATTTGTAAAGTCAAAGAAATGTATCATGTCAGTAAAGGGTTGGTCGGCTTTATGTCCATACCTAAGTGTTATCACTATGTAGGGTAAACAATTCTACCTATCATTCAGGCTATTGATACTCATCCACAAGAAGTTTTAGGCTCCATCTTTCTTACTGCCATAGAATTCTCATGCCACAATTTGCTGCTCGTTTATGGCATTCAGCTCCGTACTAGCTGTTATTGATGGCTCTGCTGCTTCTCTTCAACTCACTGCGTCTCTCACATCATGGATGTTTTTCATGACCTGGGAAAAATACAGGTTATTCAGAAGGGCCTTTAAGATATTTTTTTAGGTATCAAAGCATTGGTCTACCAGTACAAGAAGTACTCAGGTTAGCAGTTGGCCTTCAAGGAGAATATCTATGTGGGTTATGCCACCTGTCTCTTCCCATACTCACTACCCACTTGAGTTGATAGCAGAAGGTTTCCACTCAAGCTCCTTTGAGGGGCATTGCTCTGTCAGATGTTGAAACCCCCCTTCAAGTGAATCAGCCATACCTCCTATTGTATATGTATTCACTCACACACATATATACATATATATATGCTTAGCTTTATATTTTTCATGTAACAAATCATCCCTTTACCACATATGCCAATTTTCAACTAGTCTGCAAGTTTTCTTATAGTTCAAATTTTTATAAACAAATATGTTATAAAATTAAGAAACAGTCTTAAATAAAAATAAGTTGCATACAATCCAGACTTCTGTCCTAAGACTGACTTCCTTCCTCCCTCCCTCCCTCCCTCTCTCTCTCTTTCTTTCTTTCTTTCTTTCTTTCTTTCTTTCTTTCTTTCTTTCTCTCTCCTTCTCTTTCTCTTTCTCTTTCTCTTTCTCTTTCTCTTTCTCTTTCTCTTTCTCTTTCTTTCTTTCTTTCCTTGGCACACTCCCCTGGATCATCTCATCTAATTGCAGGCTTGAGTTACCACCTTTCTGCTCATGGCTCCAAATCTCTTTCTCTGGTTCAGACCTCCATCCCACATGATGGGCATACAATGTTCACTGCCTTCTGGGAAGCTTCTCCTGGACCTACCACAGGCAGCATACTAGGTACTAAATTGGGCTCATTATTGCCCCCCTTACAAGCTTTCTCCTTCCGTATTATTCATTATGGATTGTGGCACCAACATACATTCAGCTGGGGACTTCTAGTCTCTGCCCTCTCTTTTGTTTCCAAGATTCAAATCCTATTATTACTTCTGATGAAATACTTTTGGAATCTCTCAATTTAGACCTTTCATCATTTACCCCATGAATTAATATAATACTTACCTCTAATTGCTCTCCTTAGCTGCTGGCCTAGATCTCTTCAATTTATCTGCTTAATACTTTCAGCATGATTTTATAAATGTGAAAACTGAAGATACGATTTTTTTTTTCTTCTCCCTCACCCACTCCCAGCTTAAAAATCTTTAGCAGCTTTCTATCATTTACTGAATGAAGATCTAATTTGTTAGCATGGCTTATAAAGCTCTTTATGATTTGACCTCTGCCAGCTTTTCTTACTGCACCTCTCCCTGCTCTCCCATTTTTAGTTTTCCTCCTTAGTATAGTGAACTAATTGGCTCCTCGTGCTTGTGCAGACCTCTCTTTTTGTACATGTTCTTTCGTTACCTGCCTCATCCCCTTAGTGAACTCATGAAGATTTTCTTGACCTCTCCCTAAAGGAAAAGTTAAGTTTCTTTATCTCTCTGCTTCCATGGATCCTGTATTACTTATTTAACAAGCATTTACTGAGGATGTACAATACAGGAGGAATAATGTTAAAATGAAGTCATTTTTGGATTTAGTACGTGAATACAGTTTTTTGGATAAATATTAATAAAATAAAATACAAATGAAAAAAATTATTTTGGATGTTTAGCCTACCCATGTAGACTGGGATAAATTACTAAGCTTTAGCCAAAAATGCAACCTAATTCCTGTTTGATTCAACTATTCCTGAATTTTCCCTCCAAATTATTTATGATGTTATAATGGTTATACTGTTATAATGTTTATAATTATGTTACAATTGTGTCATTAAAGAATGAATGCAACATGCCTTAAAGGGAATTATTTTTGTTTTAAGCTAATAGTGAGTCTTAAATTTGGGACTAATTTCCATCTTTTTGCTTACTTATAATTTTGTCAAAAAGTGGGAGGTTGAGCTTATTGGACAGGGCAAAATCTTGTGTGGTATTTTGACATATTAGTTGGGAAGGAACAGCACACAAATAGACTGAGGATAGTTGGATTAAGGGGGATAAGATTTGGTCTTATTATATCAGAATTTTTTGTTGGATATGGAAAGTGAGAAGCTCAGACATTTTAGGACTAGGATTGCATGTCTATCTAAAAGATCATATGTGAAAAAAAAAAAGAGTGTATCTGAAAAAAGGCACTGGAAAGAAATCTGTCTCCACACAAATAGACTTTTGCTCTCATCATCCCACATTGTTTCCCTTAAATTTTCTCTTCCTTTCATCATCTTGCACGTTCTTCATTGAATAAGTCATTTTGGGTCTCTGTTGTAGTATTTGTAGTAAATCTCTGTTATTTTATTTGCCCATAGTTTTAACTCTTCTTCTGGGAACATCATTCACCCCTTTGGGCAAATATTCCTTCTGGCCCTTTAGGCAATTGATTTGGATATGAGCTGCCATGTTCCTTTTGAGAGACTTTGAACCTGGTCACAGTTGATGGCTGAGAGGTGGTCAGAACTTGTCATTTGGAGTTTTTGACTAGGGACCAGGGAAAGAATGGTCTGTTCTTCTCTGGTGATGAAGCTGAGATGAAGAGTGTTTGCAGCCAATTTCCTTATCACATGATTGCAGCTGGTTTAAAAGAATACAGTAAATTTGTAGAGAAAAAATAATGAAGAGACAGAAATCCAGGTGGGACTCGGTTTTCTGGTTCCAAAGTTGCTTATATTCAAGTCTCTGTCCTTGAGGTCTACCTGTAGTCCTTCCCTTCTTGTAGCACCCAAACCAATACATTTCCTCTTTTACCTAATCTAATTCAAGCTGGGTTTCTGTTACCCTGCAGCCTAAAGAGTTCCAACCATTCCACTTTTCTCATCTCTCTCTTTTTTTCTTCTTCTAAATATAATTTATATATATATATATACATATATAAATTACATATACATATATATACATATATATACATATATAAATTACATATACATATATATATATAATTTATTGTAAAGTTAGCTAACATACAGCGTGCGCTTGGTTTCAGAAGTAGATTCCCATGATTCATTGCTTACATACAATACCCAGTGCTCATCCCAACAAGTGCCCTCCCCAGAGTCCATCACCCATTTCTCCCCCCCACCCCCCGGGCCCCCATCAACCCTTAGTTTGTTCTCTGTATTTAAGAGTCTCTTAAGGTTTGCCTCCCTCTCTGTTTGAAACTAGTTTCTTCCCCCTTCCTTCCCCCATGGTCTTCTGTTAAATTTCTCAAATTCCACATGTGAGAGAAAACATATGATATCTGTCTTTCTCTGACTGACTTTTTTCACTTAGCATAATACCCTCCAGTTCCATCCATGTTGTTGCAAAATGGCAATATTTCATTCTTTCTCATTGCCAGGTAGTATTCTATTGTATATATAAACCACATATTATTTATCCATTCATCAGTTGGTGGACATTTGGGCTCTTTCCATAATTTGGCTGTTGTTGATAGTGCTGCTCTAAACATTAGGGTGCATGTGCCCCTAGGAATCAGCACTCCTGTGTCCTTTGGATAAATTCCTAGTAGTGCAATTGCTAGGTCATAGGGTATTTCTATTTCTAATTTTTTGATGAACCTCCATACTGTTTTCCAGAGTGGCTGTACCAGTTTGCATTCCCACCAATAGTGCAAGAGGGTTCCCATTTCTCCACATCCTTGCCCACATCTGTTGTTTCCTGAGTTGTTAATTTTAACCACTCTGACTGGTGTGAGGTGATATCTCAATGTAGTTTTGATTTGTATTTCCCTGATGATGAGTGATATTGAGCATATTTTCATGTGTCTATTGGCAATCTGGATGTCTTCTTTGGAAAAGTGTCTATTCATGTCTTCTGCCCATTTTTTTCACTGGTATTTTTTTGGTTGAGTTTGGTAAGTTCTTTATAGATTTTGGATACTAACCCTTTATCTGATATGTCATTTACAAATATCTTCTCCCATTCCATCAGTTGGCTTTTAGTTTTGTTGATTGTTTTCTTTGCTGTGCAGAAGATTTTTATCTTGATGAAGTTCCAATAGTTCATGTTTCCTTTTATTCCCCTTTCCTTTGGACGTGGGTCTAGTAAGAAATTGTTGCAGCTGAGATCAAAGAGGTTGTTGCCTGTTTTCTCCTCTAGGGTTTTGATGGTTTCCTGCCTCACATTTAGGTCTTTAATCCATTTTGAGTTTATTTTTGTGAATGGTGTAAGAAAGTGGTCCAGGTTCATTCTTCTGCATGTTGCTGTCCAGTTCTCCCAGTACCATTTGCTAAAGAGACTCTCTTTTTTTCACTGGATACACTTTCCTGCTTTGTCAGGTTAGTTGGCCATACATTTGTGGGTCCAATTCTGGGTTCTCTATTCTATTCAATTGGTCTATGTGTCTGTTTTTGTGCCAATACCATACCATCTTGATGATTACAACTTTGTAGTACAGGCTAATGTCCAGGATTGTGATGTGTCCTGCTTTGTTTTTCTTTTTCAACATTACTTTAGTTATTTGGGGTCTTTTGTGGTTCCATACAAATTTTAGGATTGTTTATTCTAGCTCATCTCTTTCTCTGTATAATCTGTTCCATTCATTTTGCTAATATTCTTTTATTAATATCTTTAAGATATTAGATGACATACATTGATAACACTTTCTTGAATGTGAACTGAGTTCAAAGTGAGCAACATCACTAGGAAATAAGGTAGAAAAGTAAGATGATTTAAGAATAACTAGAAGAGTAGTCTGGAAGGGCTGATTCACATCTAAGTTTGGTCAAGATTTGTTCTCTAGAAAACAGGAGATAAGAACTGTGTCTAGAAAACTATGCATAGATCTGGGGTTTGAACTCTGGAGTCCAGAGAATCTAGAAAAAAAGATTATAAGCACTGATGTAGAATAGAGAGGAAGGGGTATATATTGTTTTACAGAAACATGTAGCTATACCATGGAATACAACACTTGTATATACCCACTGTGTATATCCCTGTATATACAGGTTGAATATGAGGAGGAGGAGGAGGTTTTAATATGCTTTTTTAAAGAAAGAATTTGGTAAAAAATAAGGTTTTAGTTTTTTTTTAAGGGAAATTAAAGTTTTTATTAATCTAGGTACTAATATGATGACCAAAAATGTGTTGGGGCAGCATAGTTCACGTATCTTGCTTTATGAGCTTAAAAGAGTTTATTTAACTTGGATCTTATAAAAGACATAATAATAATAATAAAAAGAAAATCACCCTAATAAAAATGAGCAAAATATTTGCAGAGATACTTCAAAAGGAAAATGTACAAATGGCCAATGATTAATAAAAACACATGAAAATGTGCTCAACATCATTAGTTATCAGAGAAATGCAACTTAAAACCACAATGAGCTAACATTTGATACCCACTAGAATGGATAATTTTTAAAAGTCTGCTATCACCAAATGTTGGAGAGGATGTGGAGCAACCAGAACACCCATTTATTGTTGGTAGGTGGCTGTGTAAAATGGGTTTCATCACCTTGGAAGATCGTCTGTAAGTTTCTTGAATGGTCTAAGCATATGACTTTTTTATGAACCAGAAATTCTACTTTTAGGTATTTACCCAAGAAAAATGAAAAATATCTCCATAAAAACACTTATACAAGAATAATGTACAGCATTAAAAAACTTGGAAACAACCTAGGAGTCCATCCATAAGAGAAAGTATAAAGATACTATGGTATATTGAAAACAAACAAACAAACTACTACTACTGGGCAATAAAAATGAGAAACTACTCATGTACACAACAACATGAAAAAAATCTAAAACCCCAAAACACTGATATAAAGCTGTACTAAGTGAAAGAAGTATACAAAAGAGCAAATATTTCGTAATTCCATTTAAATAAAATTCCAGAACAAGCAAAACTAAATTGTGCTGAAAAAAAATCTGAACACTGGTTGCCTCTAGAGGAGTGTGTGCTAGGATTGAGAGGGAAAGAACAAAAGTGAACTCCTTGGATTAACACTAATATTCTTAAATTGATGGGGGTTGGACTTCACAGGTATGCATTTGACAGATTCATCAACTATCACAGTTAATATTTTTGCCTTTCACTGTACATAATTTTTATCTTGAAAATAACTGTACACAGATATTAAGCTCTAGTTAATGATGTACATACCAAAGTGTTTTGGGGGAAAGTGTCCTGATATTGCAAGTTACTTTGAAATGCATTAAAAAAATAAGATAGAAGGGGGAGTTTAGAAGATGGCAGCAGAGGGACTGCCTGGGTGGCTCAGTCAGTTAAGCATCCAACTCGTGATCTCAGCTCAGGTCTTGATCTCAGGGTTGTGGATTTAAGCCCCTCATTGGGCTCCACACTTGGCGTGGAGTCTACTTAAAAACAAAGAAGATGGTGGCAGAGTAGGAGGACCCTAGTCTTGCTTTGTCCCATGAATACAACTAGATAACTATCAAACCATCCTAAAAACCCCAGAAATTGACTTGGAGACTGGCAGACTGGAGTCTTCCAGACTGGAGACTTGGTACTGAAGGCAGGGAAGAGGCTACATCAAAGAAAGTAGGAAGTACAGAGATGTAGTTTGGGAGAGAAACAGATTATGGCTGCTATGGTGAGGAGAGAGCTGTGGTCACGGAGAAGGGTGAGAGACAGACTAACATACAGGCGAGCACATGGAAAAAATGAATCCCCATATCAATTTCTTGGAAGGTGATAGGGGCTGAATTTTGTGACTTCTGGCAACCAGTGGGGCTTAAAGCCTAGAGGTAAGGAATAATATGACAGAGATAAGTGGTACAATAAACAAAATGAGAAATATGCTTGATGGAATGAACAGCAGATGGAAGAAGCAGAGGAACAAATTAGTGAATTAGAAGACAGAATAATGAAAAATAAGCTGAACAAAAGAGAGAAAAAAGAATTATACAAAACAAGAATAGACTTAGGGAACTCTGACTCCATCAAATGTAGAAACATTTGTATGATAGGAGTCCAGAAGAAGAAGAGAGAGAAAATTTATTTGAAGAAATAATAGCTGAAAACTTTCCTAATCTGGGGAAGGAAATAGATATCCAGATCTAGGAGGCACAAAGAACTCCCATCAGAATCAACAAAAGCAGACCCACATATTATAGTTGAATTGGCAAATTATAGTAATAAAAAAATTTTAAAGCAGCAAGACAAAAGAAGACAGTAGCTTACAAGGGAAAATGTGTAAGACTAGTAGGTGATTTTTCAGCAGAAGCTTTCTAAGCTAGAAGGGAGTGGCATGATATATTCAAAGGGCTGAATGGGAAAACTCTGAAGTCAAAACTACTCTATCTAATATAAGAAGAAATAAAGAGTTTCCCAGAAAAACAAAAACTACAGGAATTCATGACCACAAACCAACCCTGCAAGAAATATTAAAGGGGATTCTGAATGGAAAGGAAAGACCAAAAATGACAGTATGAAGTTGGGAAACACAAAAGCAGTAAAAATTAAAATTCTGTTAAAAAAATCCGGTCAAGGATCTCACAAAATAAAGGGTGTAAAATGTAACACATATACCTAAATGTGGGGAGGACAGGAGTAAAGAATGGGTTCAACTTTAAATGACCATCAACTTAATGTAGACTACTATATGTAGAAGAGCTTATATACAACCCTAATGGTAACAATATATCAAAATCCACTAATAAATATGCAGAGAATAAAGAGAAAGAAATTGAAATATATCACTAAAGAAAATTAGCAAGCCACGAAAGAGAGAAAGAAAGGAAGGGATCAGAGAAAAACTTCAGAAACATCCACAAAACAAATAGTAAAATGACAATTGATACATATCTACCAATCATTATTTTGAATGTAAATGGACTAAATGCTTCAATTAAAAGACATAGGATGACATAATGGATTAAAAAAACCCGACCCAAGTATATGCCATCTATAAGAGACTCATTTTAGACCTAAAGACATTTACAGATTGAAAGTGAGGGGATGGAGAAATATCTATCATGTAAATGGATATCGAAAGAAAGCTGGAGTAGCAATACATAGCGATACTTACATTGAACAAAGTAGACTTTAAAACAAAGATTATAATAAGAGACAAAAAAAGTGACCCTATATCATAATAAAGAGGACAATCCAACAAAAAGATATAACAATTGTAAATATTTATGCACCAAACATAGAAGCACCCACATACATAAAGCAGTTAATAACAAATATAAAGGAACTAATTGATGATAATGCAATAATAGTAGGGGACTTTAATATCCCACTTAGATCAATGGACAGATCATTTAAACAGAAAATCAATAAGGAAACAATGATCTGAATGACACATTGGACGAGATGGATTTAACAAATATATTCAGAACATTCCATCCTAAAATAGCAGAACACACATTCTTTTCAAGTGCATGTGGAACATTTTTCAGAATAAATCACATAATAGCCCAACCAATTCAAGAAGATTGAAGTCATACCATGCACCTTTTCTGAACACAATGATATGAAACTGAAGTCAACCACGATAAAAAAATCTAGAAAGAACACAAATACATGGAGTTGAATAACATGCTACTAAACAATGAATGGGTCAGCTATTAAATAAAAGAAGAAACAAAAAAATACATGGAAACAACTGAAAATTAAAACACAGTGGTCCAAAACCTTTGGTATGCAGCAAAAGCAGTTCTAAGAGGAAAGTGTATAGCAATACGGTTCTACCTCAAGAAGCCAGAAAAATACCAAATAAACAACCTAACCTGACAACTAAAGAAGCTAGAAAAAGAACAACAAACAAAACCTAAAGCTAGCAGAAGGAAGGAAATAATAAATATTGGAACAGAAATAAATTGATATAGAAACTAAAAAACCAAACCAAATCAAACCAAACAAAACCCAATAGGACAGATGAATAAACCAGGATCTTGTTCTTTGAAAAAAATAAAGTTGATACACCTCTAGCCAGACTTATCAAAAAGAAAAGTGAAGGGACTTAAATATTAAAAAATCACAAAATGAGAGAGGAGAAATACAAACAACACCACAGAAATACAAACAATTGTAAGAGAATAGCATGAAAAATGATATGCCAACAAATTGGACAACCTAGAAGAAATGGATAAATTCCTAGAAACACATAAATAACCAAAACTGAAACTGGAAGAATAGAAAATTTGAACAGATTGATAACCAGCAAAGAAATTGAATCAGTAAAAAAAAAAAAACAAAAAACAAAAACCAAAAAACTCCCAAGAAACAGGAAAGTCCAGGATCAAATGGCTTCAGAGTGAATTCTATCAGATATTTAAAAAAGAGTTAATACTTATTCTTCTCAAACTATTCCAAAAAATAGAAAAGGAAGGAAAACTTCCAAATTAATTTTATGAAGCCAGCATTACCCTGATACCAAAAACAGATAAAGACACAACTAAAAAAGAGAACTACAGGCCAGTATTTCTGATGAACACTGATGCACAAATTCTCAACAAAATACTAGCAAATTGAATCCAACAATACATAAAAAAATCATTCACCACAATCAGGTGGGATTTATTCCTGGGTTGAAAGGGTGGTTCAATATTTGCAGATCAATCAACATGATACATCACATCAATTAAAGAAAAGATAAAAGCCATATGATTATTTCAATAGACGCAGGTTCAAAAACCATTTGACAAAGTACAACCTGCATTCATGATAAAAACCCTCAACAAAGTAGGTTTTGAGTTATATTTCAACATAATAAAGGCCATTTATGAAAAACCCACAGCTAACATAATCCTTAATGGGGAAAAACGGAGAGGTTTTCCCTTAAGATGAGGAATAAGACCAGGATAGCCACTCTCACCACTTTTATTCAACATAGTACTGGAAGTCCCTAGCCACAGCAATCAAACAACTAGAAGAAATAAAAGAAATGCCAAATTGGTAAGGAAGAATAAAACTTTGACTATTTGCAGATGGCATTATACTGCATATAGAAACCCTAAAGGTGCTACCAAAAAACTACTAGAACTCATAAATGAATTCAGTAAAGTTGCAGGATACAAAATCAATGTACAGAAATATGTTGCATTTCTTTTTTTTGTTTGTTTACTTTTGAGAGAGAGAGAGAGAGAGCGAATAAGGGAGGAGCAGAGCGAGAGGGAGACCCAGAATCTGAAGCAGGCTCCAGGGTCTGAGCTGTCAGCACAGAGCTTGAATCCACAATGGTGGATCATGACCTGAGCCAAAGTCTGATGCTTAACTGACTGAGCCACCCAGGCACCCCATCTGTTGCATTTCTATACACTAATAATGAAGCAGTAAAATGAAAAGTTAAGAAAACAATGCCATTTTTAATTGCACCAAAAATAATAGGGAATAAATCTAACCAAAGAGGTGAAAGACCTGTACTCTGAAAACTTAAAAACACTGATGAAAGAAATTGAAGTTGACACAAAGAAATGGAAAGACATTCTATGATCATGGATAGGAACAACATTCTTAAAATGTCTATGCTACCCAAAGCAATCTACACATTTAATGCAATTCCTATAGAAATACCAACAGTATTTTTCACAGCCCTAGAGCAAACAACTCTAAAATTTGGAACCACGAGAGACCTTAAATAGCCAAATCAATCTTGAAGAAGAAAACCAAAGCAGGAGGCATCACAATCCTGGACATTAGCCTGTACTACAAAGTTGTAATCATCAAGATGGTATGGTATTGGCACAAAAACAGACACATAGACCAATTGAATAGAATAGAGATCCCAGAATTGGACCCATAAATGTATGGCCAGCTAATCTGACAAAGCAGGAAAGTGTATCCAGTGGAAAAAAGAGAGTCTCTTTAGCAAATGGTACTGGGAGAACTGGACAGCAACATGCAGAAGAATGAACCTGGACCACTTTCTTACACCATTCACAAAAATAAACTCAAAATGGATTAAAGACCTAAATGTGAGACCTGAAACCATAAAAATCCCAGAGAAGAACACAGGCAGTAACTTCTTTGACATTGGCCATAGCAGCTTTTTTCTAGATATGTCTCGTGAGGCAAGGGGAACAAAAGCAAAAATAAACTTTGAAACTACATCAAAACAAAAACTTTCTGCACAGTGAAGGAAGCAATCAAGAACCAAAAGGAATGGGGGAAGATATTTGCATATGGCATATCCAGTAAAGAGTTAGTATCTGAAAAATATAAAGAACTTATACTACTCAATACCAAAAAACAAATAATCCAATTTAAAAAATGGGTAGAAGATGTGCACAGACATTTCTCCAAAGAAGACATCCAGATGGCCAACAAACATATGAAAAGATGTTCATCATCCTCTACCATCAGGGAAATGCAAATCAAAACTACAATGAAATATCACCTCAACCTGTCAGAATGGCTAAAATAAAAATACAAGAAGCAACAGGTGTTGGTGAAGATTTGGAGAAAAAGGAACCCTCGTGCGCTGTTGATGGGAATGCAAACTGGTGCAGCCACTGTGAGAAACAGTACAGAGCTTCCTCAGAAAGCTAAAAATAGAACTACCCTATGATCCAGCAATTGCACTACTAGGTATTTATCCAAAGAATACAAAAACACTAATTCAAAGAGATACATGCACTTCTATGTTTATAGCAGCATTATTTACAATAGCCAAATTATGGAAGCATCCCAAGTGTCCATCAATTAATGAATGGATGAAGAAAAAGTGATATGTATGCATGCATGTATGTATGTGTGTGTATATATAATGGAATATAATTCAGCCATAAAAAGTAATGTAAACTTGCCATTTGCAACAACATGGATAGAGCTAGAGAGTGTAATGCTGAGTTAAATAAGTCATTCAGAGAAAGACAAATGGCATATAATTCTACTCATATATGGAATTTAAGAAACAAAAAAAATGAACAGAGGGGGAAAAAGACAGAGAGAGGCAAACCAAGCAACAGACTCTTAACTATAGAGAGCAAACTGATGGTTACCAGAGGGGAGGTGGGTGGGGGATGGGTGAAATAGCAGATAGGGATTAAGGAGTGCAGTTGTTGTAATGAGCACCGGTGATGTATGAAAGTGTTGAATCACTGTATTGTACATTTGAAAGTAATATTACACCATATGTTAACTAACTGAAATTAAAATAAAAACTTTAAAACAAAAAGATTAATGGATGGGTAGAAGGATGCAGAGATAGGTAGATATGTGATAAAGCAAACATGGCAAAATGTTAATTGTAACATCCAGTTGGTATGTGTATGGATGTTCACTGTAGAGTCCCCTTAACTTTTTTCTATGCTTCAAAGGCATCAAAATTGGCAAAGATGAAGTAAAACTTTCACAGTTTGCAGACGACATGATACTCTATCATGGAACCGACAGACTCTACCAAAAGTCTGCTGGAACTGATACATGAATTCAGCAAAGTCGCAGGGTAAAAATTAATGTACAGAAATAGGTTGCATTTTTATACACCAATAATGAAGCAACAGAAAGAGAAATAAAGAAACTGATCCCATTCACAATTGCACCAAGAATCATAAAATACCTAGGAATAAACCTAACCAAAAATGTAAAAGATCTGTATGCTGAAAACTATAGAAAGCTTATGAAGAAAATTGAAGATACAAAGAAATGGAAAAACATTCCGTGCTCTTGGATTGGAAGAATTAATACTGTTAAAATGTTAATACTACTCAAAGCAATCTACACATTCAATGCAATCCTAATCAAAATTGCGCCAGCATTCTTCTCAACAAGCAATCCTAAAATTTGTATGGAACCACAAAAGACCCCTAATAGCCAAAGTAATATTGAAGAAGGAAACCAAAGTGGGAGGCATCACAATCCCAGACTTTAGCCTCTACTTCAAAACTGTAATCGTCAAGGCAGTATGATTTTGGCACAAAAACAGACACATAGACCAATGGAATAGAATAGAGAACCCAGAATTTGACCCACAAATGTATGGCCAACTAATCTTTGGCAAAGCAGGGAAGAGTATCCAATGGAAAAAAATCTCTTTAACAAATGGTGCTGGGAGAACTGGACAGCACCATGCAGAAGAATGAAACTAGACCGCTTTATTATACCATTCACAAAAATAAACTCAAAATGGATGAAGGACCTGAATGTGAGACAGGAAACCATTAAAATCCTAGAGGAGAAAGCAGGCAGCAACCTCTTTGACCTCAGCCACAGCAATTTCTTTCTCGACACATCTCCAAAGACAAGGGAATTAAAAGCAAAAATGAACTATTGGGATCTCATCAAGATAAAAAGCTTCTGCACTGCAAAAGAAACAAGCAACAAAACTAAAAGGCAACCAACGGAATGGGAAAAGATATTTGCAAATGACATATCGGATAAAGGGCTAATATCCAAAATCTATAAAGAACCCGCCAAACTCCACACCAAAAAACCAAATAATCCAGTGAAGAAATGGGCAGAAGACATGAATAGACATTTTTCTAAAGAAGACATCCAGATTGCCAATAGACACATGAAAAGATGCTCAACATCACTCCTCATCAGGAAAATGCAAATCAAAACCACACTGAAATATCACCTCATGCCAGTGAGAGTGGCTAAGATGAACAAATCAGGAGACTATAGATGCTGGAGAGGATGTGGAGAAACAGGAACCCTCTTGCACTGCTGGTGGGAATGCAAACTGGTGCAGCTGCTCTGGAAAACAGTGTGGAGGTTCCTCAAAAAATTAAAAATAAAACTACCTTATGACCCAGCAAAAGCACTGCTAGGAATTTACCCAAGGGATACAGGAGTATAGATGCATAAGGGCACTTGTACCCCAATGTTTATAGCAGCACTTTCAACAATAGCCAAATTATGGAAAGAGCCTAAATGTCCATCAACTGACGAATGGATAAAGGAGATTTGGTTTATATATACAATGGAATACTACTTGGCAATGAAAAAAATGAAATCTGGCCATCTGCAGCAATGTGGATAGAACTGGAGGGTATTATGCTAAGTGAAATAAGTCAAGCAGAGAAAGACAGACACCATATGTTTTCACTCATCTGTGGATCCTGAGAAACTTAACAGATGACCATGGGGGAGGGGAAGGGGGAAAAATGTTAGAGGGAGGGAGGCAAACCCTAAGAAACTGTTAAATACTGAGAACAAACAGGATTGATGTGGGGTGGGGAGAGGGGAAATTGGGTGATGGGCATTGAGGAGGGCACTTGTTGGGATGAGCACTGGGTGTTGTATGGAAATAAATTATATTTAATATAAAAAATAAAGTTTTCATGCTAAAATATTGGAAAAAATAAATAGCAAAATGGAAAAAAGGACAGCAAATATATTAATGAGAACTGATTATATATTACTAAATGGATTATATATAGTTCATTAAACAACCAGCTTAATCATAAATATATTACCACCACATAATAAATCACAAATAATATATAGGCATACTTTATTTAGGGCTGCCCCAAACAGTGCTAATTTGAAATAGTGATGGTTATCTCAGAAATATTTTAATATTAAAATACATATGTATTCAATAATACATATAAATCCACTTAGTTTTAGAAATTAAGTCATACTCCAACAAATGTAATTTAAATATTGAGGCATGAACTGTCCATGATCTGTTTGCTCTTAGATCCATTCCTTGGCATTCCCTGATTTACTCGGTGTCATAATGGGGCTGACCTGGCAGGATCTTTTCTCAGGCTCCCCTGTCAGCTGGGTTGGGAGGGACTGATAGGAAACAGAAGAGCAGGTAAGAGGAGAGCCTAGGGAGTTTCTCCTCTTCTCTGCCATGGGCAGCATCTTAAGCAGTCGCTGCATCTTCTCTGTGACTCCAGTTCTTATCAGACATACCTGCCATGGTCCCTGCTTTCTCCAGTAATCCTAAACTCTGGAAGCTCATATCACTACCTCCTTCTTTTGTCCCTCCAGCCACAGAAGTGGTAGTGGCTTCTTGCTGCTAAGCTCTTAAGTTGCTTCACCGTCCTCTGTTTAACTGGGCTCTTCTGTTCCTTCTCTACATTGAATTCCCTCTCCTTCAATACTTAGAATGGTCCTGTTTTCCTGATTGATCCCTGCCTGATATATATAATCTTAATGGAGAGGGTACATGGATGGAATATTTTTATTTTTTTTAAACTGAGGATGGACACTTTCCGAAAGAAGGTAGCAAAGAATCAGAAGCTGAAGTTTGCCTGGGAATTGTGGGCATATGGCAGGGGGATGAGTCTGAGCTTTCCTGGCCCTGAAATGAATAGGTTCAGGGCAGGGACACCCATGCAACAGAGTGCAATGGAAACAAAGAAGTATATACATACATTTATTGCAGCACTGAACACTGTGGTAACACAGTTCTTTTAACTTGCATGGAGTGCAACAAATTGAGATCCATCAAAGGCTCGTAGGTAGAGTTGGTGAGTGGGATTCACCACAGCTTGATTGTTCTTTCTTCTGTGACTTTTCTAATGTTATTATTCTGGTAAATGTATTTGATGCATAGGGGCTGATAAAGTTGTGCAAGTAGAAGTGTTGGTATTATGCTGGATGTGTAAAATGCTAATTTTCTGTAGCGGTTGATATAATAAAGGAAATATATGGTATACAGCAGCAGTCCAGTGGGGCTTGCTGGAAATTCTCACAAAATAGAGGTGGCGAAGAGGACTGGTTCTGTAGCCAGACTGCCTGGTTCCAGCCTTGGTACTGCCGGCTCTCCTGTGATGTGTCCTTGGGTAAATTAAGTAACCTCTCTGCCTCACTTTCTTCATCCATACGCTGAGAGTAATCACAGTACCTACTTCATAGGATAATTGTGAAAATAAAATGACTTAGTACATGTGCCCTTAGCATAGCTCTGGAACACTCAGTAAATGTAACCATCACATTATGAAGGGCTCAGAAGCATCACTGTAACCCAGGAGGAAATAATCAGCAAATGTCTGAACAGGTGGTAGGAAATTATGGCCACAGGCATGTCATAACTTCAGGGACTTCAAAGGGAGTGAAACCATAACTGCTGACCTATGATGTAGGAAGTGTGCCTCCCTTCATGGGACCCTTGTGGTAATGTCCCCCTTCAGTGCTGATACAGCTCATGCTCCTTTTTCCGGGAGTGCATTCCACTTGAGAAACAGAGTTCACTTGGAGGTGTGGTTTCCCCTTACTAGATTTTTGGTCTTTTGTATGTCCCCTTACTAGATTTTGGAGACTCCCTTCATCCTAATCTAGTTCTAGATCCCTTTATCAGACTGTAATTTTGTAGTAAATACATATCTTTTTTTATTGTGGTCACCCACACTCAAATTCACTTCCTGTGTTTGTGGAATCTTATTCAAGACTTCGGGAGAAGCAGAGTCCACTTCATGGTCGAGGCCAAAAAGCCAGTTATTTTTCCTCCCTTACAGCTTGAGTTTAAGCTGCCTAACTTCAGCTATAATAGAGTCTGCCCAAGAATTGGAATCTGTGATGAGTTACCTAAAGAAGCAGGGTCAGTTTAGAATTTCTTGTGGTGGTGGGTAGTGCCTGTGGCATCCAGCATCCACTGGTGGTTGTGTCTGCAGTTTTAGCAGAGTTCCCTAAGCTTCAGGTGGTGGCAGTCCAGCTGTGCCATCCAACGTTCAGTGGTGATGGCTTAGCACCTAACCAGGCTATTCCTGGCATGTGGCTTTAGCAGTGGTTCTGGTTACCTATATTTTCCTGGTTTCTTCTGATATTTTAAGCCTAGTTCTTCAGTCTTTGTGTTGATTCTATGAATTACAAAATAGCTTTCAATGGATTTATTTTTTCTTAGTAATTAACCAGGGTTGGCTTTATTGTTTGTCCTGTTCTCCTCCTTCTCCTTCTCCTCCACCTCTTCCTCCTCCTCCTCCTTCTCTCCTTCTCCTTCTCCTCCACCTCCTCCTCCTCCTCCTCCTCCTCCTCCTCCTCCTCCTTCTACTACTACTACTCAATGGCTGCCTGTTTATGTCAGAGCTAATGTATCCATTGTAGAAAAGTCTGACCTTTATCTGTTATAGTTCTTTAAGCCTCAGTTTCTAAAGTACAGGCTTTGTGTACCCAGACATAATCAAGTATGTTTCTTGTCAGAAAGTTGCCATATTACTGCAATATGCATTATTTCTATCCAGCAGATTTCAACTTATCAGACACCTACTGAATATTGTACAAGACAATGGTCAGACTTTGCAGACACAAAGTCAAAGCAGACATGGTTTCTTCATGCTTGTATTTAGAATTAGAGCTGTTTAATTTGTTTTTTCATGGTGTGATTTGGGCAAACCAACTCAGTCATGCCCAAAGGGGAAAAATGAATAGGTAGGATTAAGGGTGGGGAAGGAAGTATAACATGCTGGTTAAAATCATTTTTTTCTTTTAATGTTCATTTATTTTTGAGAGAGAGAGACAGAGTGCAAGCAGGGGAGGGACAGAGGGAGAGAAGGAGACGCAGAATCTGAAACAGGCTCCAGGCTCTGAGCTGTCAGCACAAAGCCCAGTGCGGGGCTTGAACTCAGGAAGCGTGAGAAAAATAATTTATTTTTCTTAATTCATTAATTTAAAATTCCAGTATAATTAACATACAGTGTTATATTAGTTTTGGGTGTACAATTGAACAATTCTATACATTATTCAGTGCTCATGATGATAAGTGTACGCTTAATCCCCATCACCTATTTCAGCCATCCCCCTACCTACCTCTCCCTTGGCAACCACAGTTTTTCTCTATATTTAGGAGTGGTTTTTTGTGTTTGTTTGTTTGCTTATCTTTTTTTCTTTGCTCATTTGTTTTGTTTCTTAAATTCCACATATGAGCGAAATCATATGGTGTTTGTCTTTCTCTGATTGACTTATTTCACTTAGCATTATATTCTCTAGATCCATTGATGTTGCTGCAATTGGCAATATTTCATTCTTTTTTTACAAAAAAAATTATTTTTAGAGAGAGAGAGAGCAAGCAGGTTGGGGGGAGAGGGGGAGAGAGAGAGAATCTTAAGCAGGCTCTGTGCTCAGCATGGAGTATGACGTGGGCCTCGATCCCATGACTTTGGGATCATGATCAGAGCAGAAGTCGAGTTGGATGCTCAACTGACTGAGCCACCCAGGAGTCCCAATTTCATTCTTTTTTTTTTATGACTGAGTAATATTCCATTGTATATCTACGTCACCTCTTCTTTATCCACTCATCAGTCAATGGACACTTGGGCTGCTTCCATATTTTGGTTATTGTAAATAATGCTGCAATAAACAAAGGGATGCATATATCTTTTCAAATTAGTGTTTTCATATTCTTTGGGTAAATACACAACAGTGGAATTACTGGATCATATGTTAATTCTATTTTTAATTTTTTTTTTTTTGAGGAGACTCCATACTGTTTTCCACAGTGGCAGCACCAGTTTGCATTCCCACTAACAGTGCATGAGAGTTCCTTTTTCTCCACATCCTTGCCAACTCTTGTTTTTTCTTGTGTTGTTGATATTAGCCATTCTGACAGGTGTGAGGTGATATCTCATTGTAGTTTTGTTTTGCATTTCCCTGATGGTAAATGATGATGAACATGTTTTCATGTGTCTATTGGCCATCTGGATGTCTTCTTTGGAAAAATGTCTATTAACGTCTTCTGCTCATTTTTAAATTGGATTATTAATTTTGGAGTGTTGAGTTTTATAAGTTCTTTATATATTTTGGATACTAACCCAGTATCAGATATATCAGTATCAGATATATCAGATATCAGATATATCATTCGAAAATATCTTCTCTCATCGAGTAGATTGTCTTTTAGTTTTGTTGACCGTTTCCTTTGCTATGCAGAAACTTCTTTTTTTTAATGTTTATTTGAGAGAGACAGAGAGAGAACACAAGCAGGGGAAAGGCAGAGAGAGAGAGGGCACAGAGGGTCTGAAGTAGGCTCAGTGCTGACAGCAGACAGTCCAATGTGGGATTGACTGTGAGATCATGACCTGAACTGAAGTCAGATGCTTAATTGACTGAGCCACCCAGGTGCCCTGAAGCTTTTTATTTTGATTTAGTACCAATAGTTTATTTTTGCTTTTGTTTTCCTTGCCTCAGAAGACATATTTAGAAAAAAGTTGCTTTGGCCAATGTTGAGGAAGTTATTGCCTGTGCTCTCTTGTGTCATTTTTATGGCTTCAGATTTGACATTCAGGTTTATAATCCATTTTGAATTTATTTTTGTATAAGGTGTTAGAAAGTGGTCCAGTTTCATTCTTTTGCATGTTGCTGTCCAGTTTTCCCAGCACCATTTGTTGAAGAGATTGTCTTTTTCCCATTGCATATTCTTGCCTCCTTTGTTATAGATTAATTGACCATATAATAATGGGTTTATTTCTGGGCTCTATTCTATTGACCTATGTGTCTATTTTTGTGCTAGTACCATACTGTTTTGATTACTACAGTTGTAGTATATCTTGAAATCCAGGCTAGTCGGGATGTGAAGTGATTCCATACAAATTTTAGGATTATTTGTTCTAATTCTGTGACAAATGCTGTTGGTATTTTGATAGGGATTGCATTAAATGTGTGGACTGCTTTGGGTGCTATAGACATTTTAACAATATTTGTTCTTCCAAACTATGAGCATGGAATCTCTTTCCATTTGTTTATGTCTTCTTCAATTTATTTCATCAATGTTTTATAGTTTTCAGAATACAATCTCTTACCTCCTTGGTTGTTTACTACTAGGTATTTTATTATTTTTGGTGCAATTATAAATGGGATTGTTTTCTTATTTCTCTTTCTACTGCTTCGTTATTAATGTATAGAAATGCAACAGATTTCTGTATATTGATTTTGTATCCTGCGACTTTCATGAATTCATGTATCAGTTGTAGTAGTTTTTTGGTGGAACCATTATGGTTTTCCATATACAATATCATGTCATAGCAAATAGTGGAAGTTTTACTTCTTCCTTACCAATTTGGATGACTTTTATTTCTTCTTGCTGTCTAATTGCTGAGGCTAGGGACTTCCAGTACTGTGTTGAATAAAAGTGGCAAGAGAAGACACCCTTGTCTTGTTCCTGATATTAAGGGAAAAGCTTTCATTTTTTCACCTTTGAGTATAATGTTAGCTGTGGGTGTTTCATAAAGGGCCTTTATTATGTTGAGGTGTGTTCCCTCAAAACCTACTTGGTTGAGGATTTTTATCATGAATGGATGTTGTACTTTGTCAAATGCTTTTTCTGCATCTATTGAAATGAATGCATGGTTTTTATCCTTTAAAATTTTTTTTAATGTTTATTTATTTTTGAGAGAGACAGAGTGTGAGTAGGGGAGGGGCAGAGAGAGACACACACACACACACACACACACACACACACACACACACAGAATCTGAAGTAGGCTCCAGACTCCCAGCTGTCAGCACAGAGCCCGATGCGCCAATGTGGGGCTTGAACTCATGAACTGCGAGATCATGACCTGAGCTGAAATCAGATGCTTAACCGAGTGAGCAACTCAGGCACCCTTCTCTTTTTTCTTGCTGATTTGAAGTATCATATTGATTGATTTGCAAATATTGAACCACACTTGCAATCCAGGAATAAATCCCACTTGATTGCGGTGAATGATGTTTTTTTTATGTATTGTTGGTTTCAGTTTGCTAATATTTTGTTGAGAATTTGTGCATCTATGTCCATAAGAGATATTGGCCTGTAGTTCTTTTTCAGGGGTGTCTTTATCTGGTTTTGGTATCAGGGTAATGCTGGCCTCATAAAGTGAATTTGGAATAGTTCTTTTTTTTTGAACTGGTTTGATGAGAATAGGTATTAACTCTTCTTTAAATGTTTGGTAGAATTCACCTGTGAAACCATCTGATCCTGGTCATTTGTTTGGGACTTTTTTGATTACTGATTTAATGTCATTGCTGGTAATAACTTTGTTCAAGTTTTATATTCTTCCTGATTCAGTTTTGGAGGCTATATATTTCTAGGAATTTGTCAATTTCTTCTAGGTTATCCAGTTTGTTGGCATATAGGTTTTCATAATATCCTCTTAAAGTCCTATTTATTTCTGTGGTGTCAGTTATTATTTCTCTTCTTTCATTTCAGATTTTGTTTGAGTCTTCTTTCTTTCTTTCTTTCTTTCTTTCTTTCTTTCTTTCTTTCTTCGTTTGTTTTCGTGTTTTTTTTTTTTTTTTATGAGTCTGGCTAAAAGCTTAGCAATTTTGTTGATTTTTTTTTCAAAGAACCACCTCCTGGTTTTATTGACTTCTACTGTTTCTTAGTTCCTATTTCACTTATTTCTTCTCTAATCTTTATTATTTCCTTCCTTCTGTTTTTGGGCTTTGTTTATTATTCTTTTTGTAGCTCCTTTAGGTGTAAGGTTAGGGCTATTTAAGTGTAAGTTTCTTTGAGATTTTTCTTGCTTTTGAGGTAGGCTTGTATTGCTATAAACTTCCCTCCTGGAACAGCTTTGGCTGTGTCCCAAAGATTTTAGACTTTTGAGTTTTCATTTTCATTTGTCTCCATGTAGTTTTTGATTTACTCTTTAGTTTCATGGTTAACCTATTCATTGTAGCATGTTATTTAACCTCCATGTATTTGTGTTCTTTCCAGATTTTTTCTTGAGGTTGATTTTTTGTTTCATAGCATTGTGACTGGAAAAGATGCATGGTATGACTTCAATCTTTTTGAGTTTGTTGAGATTTGTTTTTTGGACTAACATGTGATCTATTCTAGAGAACGTTCCATGTGCACTTGAAAACAATGTGTATTCCACTGTTTTAGGATGGAATGTTCTCAATATATCTGTTAGATTCATCTGGTCCAATGTGTCACTCAAAGCCACTCTTTTCTTGTTGATTTTCTGTTTGAATGATCTATCCATTGATGAAAGGGGAGTGTTAAGTCCTCTACTATTATCGTATTTCTATCAATAATTTTCTTCATATTTGTTAAAAAATGCCTTATGTATTTGGGTGTCACTATGTTGGGTGCATAAATATTTACAATTGTTATATCTTCTGGTTGGATTGTTCCCTTTATGATTATGTAGTGTTCTTCTTTGTCTCTTGTTATAGTCTTTGTTTTAGTCTATTTTGCCTGATATAAGTTTGCTACGTTGGCTTTCTATACACTTCCATTTGCATGATAAATGATTTTTCCATCCCTTCACTTTCAATCTGCATGTGTCTTTTTTTTTCAAGTTTTAAAACTTTTTATTTGCACATTCAAAAAATTGTATATTCCAATAATTAAAGTTGTTTGAACAAAAAAATGGTTCTGTGATTAAACTGCAAATTACAGCTTGCAGGACACCTTGGGCCAGCTTGGTTTTTACTCTAGATTTCACTCTTGTACCACCCAGCTTCTCTCTTCACCAGCATGCAAGTTCTTTCCCTTCCCAGCCAGCCAGACAAGCAGAAGGGAGAGGTAGGCACGGCCCTTGTTGTCAGTATTTCTTGATTCTTTGATGTAAAAAGGGGCAGCACAGTCATTTAAACTTGATCCAACCTCTTTGCATCTTACAAAGTTAAACAGCTGAAAAAAGTAAAATAAGAAGGCAATGCTTGTGTAATGTACAGTGCATATTGACTGTGCATGCCTCATTATGATTTGCCTGCTTGCTTTTCCTGTTCAGTTGTTTCTTTTGAAGTCAGTGGATTTTTCTTTTGAGTTTCTGTCTTTTTCAGTTTCAACTTATTGAATTTCTCAATCTCAGCCATAATGGGTTTGTCAAACATGGTTTCGGCAGAAAGGAATGAGGTGTGGGAGTGACTGAAGTCCTGTCTGCACAGTGGCTGCTGCATGAGTACCAATCTGCATGTGTCTGCATCTCTCGTAGGCAGCATATGGATGGGTCTTTCTTTTTTTTATCAATTCCATCACCCCATGTCTCTTGAATGGAGGATTTAGTACATTTATATTCAAAGTAATGATTGACAGGTATGTACTTATTGCCATTTAGTTACTTTTTAATGGTTGTTTTCGTAGTTCTTTTCTATTCCTTTCTTCTCTTGCTTTCTTCCCTCATGGTTTGCTGGCTTTCTTTAGTGATATACTTGGATTCCCTTTTTTAAAAAAAATTTGCATATCTATTATCAGTTTTTTGATTTGTGGTTACCTTTAGGTTTATATGAAACATCTTGTGCATATAATAGCCTATGAGTCCATTCTAAAAGCACTACATTTTTACTTCTACCTCCCCATGTTTTATGAATATAGTGCCATACTTTACATGCTTTCATTTTATGAATCCCTTGACTGGGTCAAAGGATATAGATACACCTAATAGATATATTTAATTTTGCTGCTTTTGTGGTTTCTACTTTTCTTGCTCCTGCTTGTGATCTTTCCTTTTCACTGAAAGAATTCCTTTTAATATTTTTTGTAAGGCTGGTTTAATAGTGATAGATTCCTTTAATTTTTGTTTGCCTGAGAAATTCTTTAATTTTTTTTTAAGTAGGATTCATACCCAGGGTTGAACCCCACATGGGGTTTGAACTCACAACCATAAGATCAAGGCCTGAGCTGAGATCAAGAGTTTGATGCTTAACCAACTGAGCTACCCAGGAGCACCTGTCTGAGAAATTCTTTATCTCTCTTTCTATTCTGAACGATAGCCTTGTTGGATGAAGCATTATTCATTGCAGGTTTTCTTTCAGCACTTTGAATATATCATGCCACTCCCTTCTGGCCTGCAAAGTTTCTGCTGGAAAATCATCTGACAGCCTTATGTGGTTTCATGTATCTGTAACTGTTTCTTTTCTCTTGCTGCTTTTAAAATTCTCTCTTCTTCACTAATTTTTGCCATTTTAATGACTGTGTGTCTTGGTGTGGGCTTCCTTGGGTTGATTTTGTTGGTGGCTCTCTGTGCTTCCTGGATCTGGATTTCTGTTTTCTCCCCCAGATCTGGGAAGTTTTCAGCTATTATTTCTTCAAATACATTTTCTGCCCCTCTCCTTTCTCTCTCTTCTCCTTCTGGGATTTCTATAATGTGAATGGTGTTACATTCGATGGTGTTGCTGAATTCCCTTAATCTATTCTCTCTCTCTCTCTCTCTCTTTTAATTAAGTTTTTTTATTTCTCCTATTCAGCTTGATTGCTTTCCATTACTCTGTTCTCCAGGTTGATGATTCATTTTTCTGCTTCCCGTAGTCTACTATTTATTTCCTTTAGTGTATTTTTAATTTCAGCTTCTGTTCTTCATTTCTGATTAGTTCTTTTTCACATTTTCTTTCTCTTTGTTAAGGGTCTCACTGAGGTCCTCCACTCTTCTCAAGTCCAGTGAGTATCTTTACGACCATTACTTTAAATTCTCTATCAGGCATATTACTTATCTCTGTTTCCTTTAGCTTTCTTGCTGTGATTTTTGTCCTGTTCTTTCATTTGGAACATATTCCTCTGTTTCTTCATTTTGTCTAACTCTCTGTGTCTATCTTATGTGTTAGGAAAGTCAGCTACATCTCCTGCTTTTTCAAGTAGTGGCCTTATGAAGAAGAAGTTCTGTGGTGCTCCATAGTGCAGTGTCCTCTGTTCCTCAGAGCCTAGCACTTGAGGGATGTCTTCTATGTGTCTTATACACACCCTACTGTTGTGGCTGAACTGCATTTGCTTCAGTCCAGTCATCTGCAATGGCTCCCTTTGCCTGTTATGGGTAGTGTTTGGTCCCAGTGTTGTTAATGGCCCAATCTGGGGCCACCTTGGGCTTGAGCTGGGTTAGATCAGGTGTTTTCCAGAACTGTGGTTGCACCAAACTGTAGGATGTTCTCACTGTGTTGTTCCTCTGGAGACTTTCATTGGTGGGTGGGGCCTGTAGTCAGACCAGATGTCTGCCCCCAGCCCACTGCTGGGGCTGCGGTCAAATTGGTATGAGTAGTTATCTTCCCCTCTTCCTGGGGCAGGAATAACTGGAGTGGTATTGGCCCATGTTGCTGCTTGCACACTGCCATGCTGTGGTGCCACTCTGGATGGACTTCAGCCAAGGGCAGCTTGAGTGGGGTGATCTCTAGGAGAGCATGGCGGTGGGCTGCATGATGTTATCAAAGTTTGTGTAGGTCTGCTGTGGGAAAACTGGCACTGCTTTGGAAAACTCCTGCTGAGGGCAGGTTGGATAAAACCTTGATATAGAGGTCTGATCAGCCAAGGTTCACATCCCAACTCTTATCTGTAGTGTCAAAAAGACAAATTATTAACCTCTCTAAACCTCAATCTAGTTATCTGTAAAATGGGGAAAATAATACTTATATGTTCATGTTATTGTGAAGTTTAAATGAGATAATGGATATAAAGTGATTAGCACAATGCGTGGTACATGATTAAGTGCTTAGTAAAGTGGTGGCCACATCCACATACTGGAACAGACTGTTCAGAGAGATTGCAGAATTCCTAGGTTAAGTACAACTCTCAAGAGCAGAAACTTTGCCTTGATAGTCTATAGTAGTTTGCATAGTCTCCTTGACCATGAGTCCCTATTTTTTTCCTTTCGTTTTCTAGTTCAATTCTATTATATTATTCTTAAAACCAGTAGTAAGAAATGTATGTTTTCTTCCAGCATGTTTAAGCCACAGTTTTAAATAGAAACAGGAAAGTTTTCTTCTACTTGATGCTCTTTAGCAGTATTTTAGTAGAATTTTTGGCTGCAGCATCACATCGAGGCAGTATCCTTCAGGGAACTTCTCTGTCCTTTTTCTAGGTTGGTGTGGTGTCCTGATACAGACTCGAGAATAGTTTTTCTCTTCAGTTGCATAAGTATGTACTTTACATACATTGAAACCTCTTTGCCTTTTTCCTGCTTACTCATGGGCACTTGCCACTATTTGATATGATAGCCCTGAGTTGTCTGTTTCAAAAGATATTTATGATGCATGAACCTCCCTTCTAGCATTTTTTCCCCATGAGGACCAAGAAAAGTGATTCATTTACCAAATTTGCTATCTGATCTTTTGATGAGTGTACCTTTTTCAGACCTTGATCATTAAATTGTCATTCAGATTCTTCAGCCCACATTTTTTTTTTTTTTTAGTGTGTTGTAAAAAGTGTTTTGTTGCCTTTGGAGTCCTTTTCAAAGCACTTCTCAAATTATATTTGGTCTAGTTTTCAGTTTTTATGGTTAACCTGCTCTGTTTGTGGGTTTCCTTTCCTTTTGTGGGCTACTTTTCTGTTATTAAAGCTGATTTTCTTTTAAACCCCTGTAATTGTTGCTTTGGCCATCAGTCAGACAGGTGGAGTTTTTGTTTGTTTGTTTGCTCTTGGAAGAGTTTTTAATTAAAAAACATGTTTTTTAGTACTCCCTTCCCAATGCTAATTACAATTTTATTTTTGGCTTCTGATGAGGTGTTTGAAAAAAGTCTCTAGGCTTCTATTTAATTTCACTTTTCATTCATTTCTCTCCCTACCCAACTCCTGAATTTGCTTATGTTTCAACCAGTGGAAATGATCCCAAATGAGGGATGTAGACTGAAGTTCTAGTGCCAGGACAGCTTCAAAGTTATTGCGTGACTTTGATTGGGTCATTTGACTACGTGGCTCCCAATTTCTTCATCTGTGAAATGAAAAGAGTTTGTTCATTTACTCAACAAGTATTAAGCAAATGTTAAACTGTAGGCAGTATGTTAGATGCTGGACAATCTGCAATGAACAAAAAAGTCAAGATGCTTCCTGTCATGAAAAGTATATTCTAGTGCCATTAAATGATATAAACTCCAAGGCTCTTTGGAATTTATGGCACTGTATGTGATACTTCCACTTAGTTCCAATTCTCTTTTAAACAGAATAGAAAAAAATATAATATGTCTGAAGTTTGTTTTTGGCTTTTGGGAATTCCTTTGGCTTAAGATAAATACTTTACACTTTGTCCTACAGGGCATTCCATGGAAACCAGTGTGAGATGTTCTTTCTAGAAAAGATTCAAGTCAAAGCTGCATACTATATCCCTCTCTTTTTTTTTTTTTTTAATTTTTTTTTCAACGTTTATTTATTTTTGGGACAGAGAGAGACAGAGCATGAAGGGGGGAGGGGCAGAGAGAGAGGGAGTCACAGAATCGGAAGCAGGCTCCAGGCTCTGAGCCATCAGCCCAGAGCCCGATGCGGGGCTCGAACTCACGGACCGCGAGATCGTGACCTGGCTGAAGTCGGACGCTTAACCGACTGCGCCACCCAGGCGCCCTATATCCCTCTCTTAAAGTGAATCTTAGAACACCTTTGGAAATACACTTCAGAGCTCTGCTTCTTAAAGTACACTAAAAAAAAAGGAATTACCAAGTAATTAAGACTGACCTTTATTTAGATGTGGGAGTCAGCATCAGTGAAAGAGGAAATGAAAGTTTTCTTGGTTGCTGCCTGTATGATAATACTTATTGAGTTATAAAATTGAAATTATCTCTGGACTATAAATATCTTTATTGGGTATCAGTAATAATTATAAATAAGTATGAAGAGAAAATGTATATATTTTATTGTTTGGTTGACAATAAATTATGTGACATATATCTTGGGAAAATATTCAGCTGATAAACTTTTTTTTTAATTCTAGTGTAATTAACATGGGCTGGTAAAGTTTTAAAGTTACTTGCTAATGGAATTTTAGGGCTGCAGGAACTACCACAATAGAAGTTTTTAAAAGAATGTTTAAGCCAAGTCTTCTCTCCTTTTCCCTTCATATCCCTTTTAAAGTGGGCTATTTGTGGGAATGAATATGTCAGGTAGTAAGAAAAGGTTGGAATCATATTGGGGTAATTTTGGAATTATTATTAGAGTAGAGCTACCTGAAAGGATTGTTTATAACGGATAACAGCTGTCAGGAGAAATAAAATAGAATGAAAGATGTAAGCAAAGTGACAGAAAATAACTGATGAGTTGGTGGAAAATTAAGAAAACATCTTGCATGAAAATCAACTCACAACAGGGATTTGCTTGATTTTATGGGAAAAAATTAAATATAGGGGTGCTTGGGTGGCTCAGTTTGTTAAGCTTCTGACTTCAGCTCATGTCATGATCTCTTTGTGGGTTTGAGCCCCTTGTTGGGCTCTGTGCTGACAGCTTAGAGCCTGGAGCCTGCTTTGGATTCTGTGTCTCCCTCTCTCTCTGCCCCTCTGCTGCTTGCTCTCTGTCTCTGTCTCTGTCTGTCTCTCAAAATAGTGAATAAACATTTAAAAAATTTAAATTAATAAAATAGTAAATGTTAATTTTTGTCTGTTTCTCAAATTCTGTCTTATCCAGGGTGATAATTCTTGTGTCAACCCTGAATTATCACTGTTGTATTTTTTCTGTTCATGAATTTGTGTTAAATTTTATTAATATTATAGCTCTAATTTAATCTTTTTCCTTAGATTAATCTTCTAAAACTTCAGGAACAATAATCACAGTTACTGAAAGAAAGTAGAACCCAGTATTCTGAAAATGTTCATGCATATACATCATTATACATACACAGAGATAACCATTAAAAAATACAAAGTAGTGCCAAAGGAAAAAGGAGGGAAAGAGATTTTAAGTTTTCAGAGGAGGGTAAGAATACTTCCATACTGGAAGGAAAGGGAAAAATTTGTATGTAAGATTGGTACTGGTCTTAAAAGACAGTAAAATCTGGGCACTCAGAGATGTAGCGAACACTTTCTAAGTGGAAGGAATAGTAGAGCTATAGATAGAAATTATATTGACTTGGAGTTAACTGAAATTTGGTTCAATTTTCTTTAATTCTTAGTTTCATCTGTAAAAATTGGAATAATAATATCAAAACCTTGCTGTGCGGTGGTTGTGAGATACAATCAAGTGGACACTTCTAGCAAAGTTCCTGACAAAGAGTGGACAAAAACCCTCCCTTCCTTTTAAATGTAACTGTGGAGGATATTCAAGACCAGTTAAGAAGTTTGGGGGAGCCTTAACCCTGCTGCCACTATTTACTAGCTGCATTACCTTGGGCAAGTTATTTAACTTTCCTCAGTCTCCATTTTCTCATCTCTAACATGGGGGTAATAATAATACCAATTTCATAGTTGATGTAAGGAGTGAAGGAGTTAGTTTATGTAAAGGACTTATAAAATATTTGGACTAAGAATGCCATTGTTAACTATTGTTACTATTTTTCATGGGCTCTGAGGAACAAGTGAACGTTTTTGAGTCGGGGGTGGGGGAGAGTGACTGACTCAATCTTTTCTTTAGAAAAGTCAATGTGTTGGTTTATGAATAGGAATTTGGTGGTGAAGGATTAGGGAGAGACTGAAAGTGAGGAAGGCTAGTTAGGGGATTATTAAACACTCTGGATCGGAGACACTGAGAACCTGATGAATAATGGTGATAACAGGAATGGAGAGGGGCCACTTAGCCTAGAGACATACTTTCCAAACTTCAATGTGTGCATGAATCACTTGGGAATCTTACAAAAATGCAGGTTCTGGTTCAGTAGGTTCTGGTTCATAGGGACCTGCGATGTTGCATTTGTAACAAGATCCCAAACGGTACCAATGATTCTGCCCCACAGAGCACACTGAATAGCAAAGACTTTGAAGGTAGGATTGATAGGAATTGACAGTAGATTGGTCATGGGGACAGAAGACAAGAGGGATGGTGAGCTTTGAACAGAAGGAGCTAAATTGAGAAGAAAAATGATGAACTCAGGTTCATACACCGAGCTTGATTTCCTGAAATTGGAGGGCACAGAATGGTGTAATGCCAAAAAGGTACATTTATTGTCAAAAGACCTGGATTAAATCCCAGCTCCAACAATTATTAGAAAGATAACTTTGAACTTTAGCTTTTCTTCTTCATCTCTAAATGGGAGACTACTAAAACTACTTCAAAGGATTGTTGCATAGATGAATGGAGATATGTTGTTGTGAAAACTTCACACAGTGGTCAACACATAGAAGGCACTTACTGAGTAAAAATTAAGTGTATAGGGTATGGAATTTATGGACTAATCCAGCTCCTGGTAAGGCTGATTTAGGTTTTAACACATACGTTTTTCCTACAATGTACATACTGATACTTCAAATTGTACGGTAATTTGGCAGCCTTCTGAACTTTATGTTTTCTAAGTATTCATTAGCTGACATAATTTCAGAGGACTTGAATGCCAGGATTGGCAGCAGTTCCACCAGAGCTACATCTATCAGAAAACAGCAATTGTCAGATTCTTCCTTTTAAGGCACTTCTCCAGGAATAACTGTCTGAATCAAATAGGAAAATATCTGGTCAAACTCATTTATAATCATAGTCCAATAATGGCAAATGGCAGGCTGTGGGATAAATCTGTGGGCTTTTACTTACATTTCCAACCAGAGGTAGCATTATTGATGATTGAAGAGTTAGGTCTTCAGAGCTTATCTACAACCTTGAGTTGGAAATTTTAGACTGGTTGAAAGTAAATATTTTTCCCTTAAACTTAATCTGAACTTTCAAAATCATCCTTGTATCTGTCCCTACACATAACTCAATCAGTGAGATTTTAGGGATAATGTTAAACTGAAGTGAAAAAGTAAATTTATGGTAACACAGAATTTATAGCACATATTTTATTCTGGAAGTCTTCAAAAATAACTATTTGTAATATGAACAAACTGTGGTTTTAGTACTTATGTTGCTGGACTATTCAAGAGCAAGTTCTTTTATCTCTTGCTTCATAAAAGAGATCATAAAGGAAAAAAAATTCCAGGCCATATTGTCAAGATATTATCTCAAATATAACAAGAGATCAAGTCATCCAAAGACTCATTAAATTACAGTTCTTATAAAAACAGCTTATCCTTTCCAAAAATTAAATTACATAAAATATTCTGGAATATTTTGTGCTTGACTGCAGGGACACCAACCATGCAGATTTGAGGATTTTATCTTCTTTGGTGTCATTTCAGTATGAGGAAGTTCAGAATCACGTGCATGGATTGATTACTAAACAAAGCATCTCAATTTCGACTCTGCATCTCTGCATTTTGTTGTCTCCAGTATTCTCCAAAGCCAGAATCCATTATTTTCATCAACTCTAAAAAAAAGTCCAGTCTTTCAAGGTTGAAACGAGCTCCAGAAGAAAATCTTTGCTGACAGAATTATTTTGGTCTTGCTAGAGTAGTTGGCTGAAGTCCTTGCCAACCTATTTACCTTAATTAACTCCACAGGTATGGTTCCCTCAAGATAAACCCTAAGTGTAGTTGACTCTAGGTTCAAAAAGGGAAACTTTCCATCTCCTGAAATTAGAGAACCATTAAGGCTCTTAGAGACTTCCTCAAAATAACATCAAATTTCTTCTTAAGTTGAAAGACTTAAGGCTCAGTCTAATAGCTTGCTTGCATAAGGAGCTAACCAGCTTTAGTTAGCAACTATTTTCTACAGATAATGGTTATGAAAATATTTGTTGAGTGAATAGATTCTATTACCTATTTTATCTCCTCCAAAGAATAACTTTGTGAAACTTTTATCTGGATACATTATTTTTTTCTTCCATAAATGTTCCCTTCCTGTTATCTAACCATTGTCCATCCAATCATCTAAAAGAAAATATGGGAGTTATCCTGGAATCCTTCCTGCCCACCTCATACCCATTCAGTTCCCAGTACCTGCTGAACTTTCACATCCTACATGTGTGCTGACCCTCTCTTCTTTGGTGCCTTCTGGCACTGTGCTCTCCTAGGCCCTTACATTTCTCTCTGGGCCTTTATAACAGCATCCTAAGGACTTTCTTTTTCTCCAGTTATGGCCTCCTCCAATTTACCCTTCAGAATGCCTTCAGAGTGATATATTTAAAATCCAAATTCAATCATGTAATTTTCTTTCAGTGGTTCTCCATCATTCACAGTAAAAAGTAAAATAAAATAAAATAAAATAAAATAAAAGTAAAATGGAAAAAAATAAAGTTCCCTGGCATAAAATTCAAGGTGTCCCATTATCTGGTTTTTATAAGCCTCTCGGGTTTATTTCCTACCTATTGTTCACCACCTCACTCTTCACACTGCAGCAGGTATCTCAGCCTCTGCACTGTTGACATTTGGGCCAGATAATTCTTTGTTGTGTTGGGGCTATCCTGTGCCATTTTAAGATGTTTAGCAACATCCCTGGCCTCTACCCACTAGATGCCAATGGTACTCACTTCTAGGTATGGTGATCAAAAATAACTTCATTCATACGACTTCACTGTAGCTAGGACTTGGGTGGTGAATCACAAACTCTTTGCACACATTAGGGTCTGTAGTACCTCTCTTCCTTGCTTTTTCTGTTATTTGTTCCTGGAAAGCTTTCCTCCTTCTTTGTCTAATGTAGGGAGAGAGGAAAAAATTCTATCTTTCTGCCCTCTAACTTCTTTGTTTACTCTGAAAAGGAGGGACTAGCAATCTGATTGGTCAGATTCCAGGACACTAATTGGGCCACGGGTGAGATCATTTTTTTTTTTTTTTTTGTAAAGGCCACATATGGGTATAACCCACTCTTCAGTTAAAAAAAATTAACTAGTTAATACATGAATCCATGCTTCTAAAAATTAATTTAAAATTGAATTAAAAATGAAAGATTTCTGGAGTCAAAGTATTTTTTTTTCTTACTGTGTAAATGCAGTTTTATTTTGTATTTTATTTTAAATTTATTTGTTTAAATTCAAGTTAGTTAACATACAGTGAACTATTGGTTTTAGAAGTAGAACCCCATGATTCATCGCTTCCATATGACACCCATTCCAACAAGTGCCCTCCTAATGCCCATCACCCATTTAGCCCATCTGCCCACCCACCTCCCCTCCAGCAACCCTTAGTTTGTTCTCTGTATTTAAGAGTCTCTTATGGTTTGCCTCCCTCTCTGTATCTTATTTTCCCTTCCATTCTCTTATATTCATCTCTTTTGTTTCTTAAACTCCACAGATGAGTGAAATCAGATATCTGTCTTTCTCTGACTGACTTATTTCACTTAGCATAATACACTGTAGTTCCATCCAAAGTATTCTAATAAAAAAAAAAAAAACCAAGAGAGATTTGATACATGCTTCCCCAACCTTGTCACCAACAGATATCCTCCCCTTTGTGGCCATGGCCCTTGGGGTTCCAGGATTGTGTATAGAAAATTTAGGATAGATTGGCTTACCAAGATGGGAAACTATTGACTTTGGGATTCTTGCTAGAATTGCTGGAGCAGGTAATTCACGTTTTAGGCCTATCTAGCTCAAAGAGAAAAATTTCAACAAAGCTTCTATAGGCCACATTCTTCTTCCCTATTACCATGCCTTCTCCAAATCCTTATAGCTGTTTTCCCTTTCATCCCCATAAAAATCCAGAACCCATAATAATCAGAGCTATTATTAAGAAAGAGAGACCTTTGACAATTTATGATATATGATGTTACCAAACATCAGTCCATAGCCAAGCCCCAGAGATTCTGCTTCACAAGGTCAAGGGTGAATCCCAGGATCTATATTTTTTACCAGCTCCTGCCAAC
This sequence comes from Herpailurus yagouaroundi, assembly GCF_014898765.1. Taxonomy (NCBI): domain Eukaryota; kingdom Metazoa; phylum Chordata; class Mammalia; order Carnivora; family Felidae; genus Herpailurus; species Herpailurus yagouaroundi. The sequence continues at coordinate 25,406,028 of NW_024412401.1, read as the reverse complement.
ATGAGTCTGACGTGCCATTTGGTATGGAAGCCAGTGACCACAGAGCTGCATATTAAAATGTAAAAAGATGCATCCAGGTACTCAGCATTTTGACAGCTGAATATTTCACTTCATGTTTATATGGATTCTGTATCTAGTATCCACACTTAACTTCCAAGTTACGTAAATCATTATAGCAGATGGAGGAAAAGATGTCTGTATATGCCTATGTCCTAAATACTAAGCAGGCCTTCAAAACAAACTAGGTAAAAAGGAAATACCTGCAAGGGCTCTTTCTTAAGATAACAAAAACATGCTTGGGGCGCCTGGGTGGCGCAGTCGGTTAAGCGTCCGACTTCAGCCAGGTCATGATCTCGCGCTCCGTGAGTTCGAGCCCCGCGTCGGGCTCTGGGCTGATGGCTCAGAGCCTGGAGCCTGTTTCCGATTCTGTGTCTCCCTCTCTCTCTGCCCTTCCCCCGTTCATGCTCTGTCTCTCTCTGTCCCCAAAATAAATAAACGTTGAAAAAACAAACAAACAAAAAAAAAACATGCTTGATGGTGGAAAATGTAGCTGTTTTCATAAAGGTTTCCAGCCATGGGAGCAAACAAAGGTTGAGAGAAATACTTTCTACACACGTTTAATTCTAAACCCCCCATCCTTAAACAAGGAATTTAAAAATAGCCCTTTCCCCTAATTCTATTGATTATTATTCTTTTTAAGCCTTCCTCACCATTTAGGATCCCATGAGAGGTCAGTAAGGATGGTGGGGGTGAGGTGTTCCTGGTAGTGAAACCAAGGATGACAGAGTAAACTAGAAAAATGCTTTAAAACTCTAATCGAGACAAACCTGACTACAAAATTGTATCTGTGCTATGCTTACAACTGCAAAAATTCTGTCTGCATATGGACAGGGACTAAAAGGGAGCATGAAAAAAATGTAAACAGTTTGGTTTGTAGGATGGCAGGATTTGGGGTGGATTTTTCTTTCTTTTGAGTTTTGTCAATGTTTTTGTAATGTTTTGTAATAAACAATACTATAAAAGAAGCAGCTGAACCTGCTGACTAATTATTGTTAGAAAGAGCAGCTTAGCATCGACTCTATCAGAGCTAAAATTGCTGCTTTTGGCAGAGGCTCCTCAACATCAGATATACAATGTCAGATAACCTTAATCCAGAAGTCAACTCCCCTGGTCCATAGGAGCATTTCCTCCTCCCTTCTTCCTTCCCTTTCTTTCTCCCTCCCTCCCAACCTGCCTCCACCTTCCTTCCTTCCTTCCTTCCTTCCTTCCTTCCTTCCTTCCTTCCTTCCTTCCCTAACAACTCCTTGTGACAGGCATTCCAGATATTGGTTCAACTGGGTCCACAAGGAGAGTGTTTCATTTTGTTGTTTTTATTTTATTGTTAAAAATAGTTGAAATGATTGATTGGTTACACCTGCCCTAGGAAAAACCTTGGGTGAAATCGCCCTCTGCAATATAGTGAAAAACTTGGGATCCTCAAAAGAGTGAGTCTAAGTGTGTGAGTGGATTCAAACTCCATTTTGAGGGAAATACTGGTGTCACCTGCAGGAACCCCTGCAGCTTATCTTTGTGCAGAAATGGAATGGCAAGAATACAAGTTAGGTTCTTAAAAATTTAACAACAGAATGTCAGCTTCACTTCCTGCACATCTGGTGTTTAAAGCTTATGGATAATCAACAGCATAGACTATTGGCACTTCAGGCACTTGTCAGTGAATTCAATCCTGAAGTGACTTGTAACTGTACACTTGCCAAAGGCTCACCTAAGACACATGATATTGGAGAGAGACGATTTAAAATGGGTTGTCTCTCCACTTTTCTTCCAGGAACTCTAATCTCTGTTCTTGGGATTCATTGTGGTATTGGGAAGCAACGTATCTGGCCTGATATAAATTCCTGATAGGAAAACTCCCACCGTGTTAAAAACTTAGTGGTCTGGTTTGAGCCTTTGTGAGAATCAATATACAAATTGTCCACTGGAACAATGCTTTTGCATTTTTTTGGGCAAATATCATTGCTGAGGGTGTAGTGCCTTATGTCACCTATAAGCTATTATTAAAAAAAATATGTGATAAATTCCTTTTGGATTTAGGACATAACTTTTCTTTGCTTATAACATAGGTTACAGAGTAGGTATTTCTCTTTGTGCTTTAGTTACCAGTACTTTACCCCAAGTACTTCTCCACTGGCAATTTCATACAGATCAGAGGAATTGATGAGCTTGGGTAGCAGAGTTGGGCACAACAGAGAGGATGCCATTTGGTGTCCATTCAGTTGCTGTGCCTGTTATGGCTTAGGTTGGTATAATCCTTCCAATTTTAATGATCTCATTAAGATTTTTTTTCTCCAAGAATCTGTTGTTCCTAAAGTACTAGATTTTCATAGAGGAAGAAATGCATTTCATTTTCTATAAATATCAAAATTAATTACTCATCGTTATAACTATTTATTAAAATTCAGAATTAGATGAAAATATTCTTCATAGATTTTGTTAAGCCTTGAAGAGATCCATTTTATTGTAGCATGTACAGCTCTACTATTTAAGGAAATTATGACATAAGGTTCATAGTTGAATTAAGTCAATACCTTTTGCCCAAACCCTAAGAAGAAATTAGTAAAAGATGGTGGGTAGAACTATGGTGGTTTATTAGGACAAGTGCAGGCAATTGAGTAGAGTTGTTTTTGTAGGCCTGACCCCAGGGCGTCTAGCTGGGAACATACTTATTCATTCACTCATTCATTCTCAATATATGAGTCTACTATATTCCAAAGACAATTTTAGGTGCCAAGGATACATCAGTAAACAGAACAGAAAGAGCTCCCTGTCTTTACAGAATTTGCATTCTAGTAGGGACAGGGGGAAGATAGTCAATAATAAACAAAAAAATACATGGTGTGACAGTTGGTGATAAGTGCTATGGGAAAAGTCAAGTGTGTAACAGAGAGATAGAGTGCACAGGGTGTGAGTGTGGAGTTGCTATTTCAAATAGTGTGACCAGGTGGCATCTGAGCAGAGATTGGAAGGGGAGAGCTATGTGAGTCCCTCTGGGAAAAGTTTCCATGCAGAGGGAACAGTTTGTGCAAAAATCCCAAAGTAGGTCTGTGCTTGGCATGTTTGATGTGGCAGGAATGGAGCATGGAAAGAGAGTGGTTGAGAGGCCATAGAGGAAGTAGAGAGCCAGATCATGTAGACCATTTTAAGGGGCTTAAAAAATGAGACAGGGAACAACTGGAGGGTTTTGAGCAGAGGAGTAAGGTGATCTGACATGTTTTAAAAGCATCACTTGATTGCTTTGTGGAAAATAGACAGTAGTGAGATGTGGGAAAAGTGGAAGCAGGAAACCTAGCTAGGAGATGATGGCCAGTTGGACTTGGGCTGTACTGGTGAAAGTGGGGAAAAGCTGGACATATTTTGAAGGTAGAGCCACCAGGATTGGTGACCGTTAGGATAGGAGTTGTGAAAAAAGGTGAGTTTTTGGTCTGAATAAGTACATCAAAGAGTGCAAAGGATGGAATTGCCATGTCTTGGATGAAGAAGACTGTGGAAGGAAGGTCAGGACTTTCGTTTTGGACAGATACAATTTGAGATGTCCAAGTGCTGATAGTTTGAAAATATAAATATAAATGTAGTAAAATTAATACTACATTTAGTATTATATATAAATAGTATATTATGGTATTATTAAATATTAATATACTTGTACTATGTTTTAAGAGGGACACTAGCAAGTTATATATATATGTGTGTATATATATGTATATATATAATATGATATATTATATATTATACATAATAATATATTAATCTGGCCACTTCAGTGTGTGTGTACATATACCTATAATATGGTATATATACATATTTATATACACATTTACATATGTATACACATACATATAAACCCAGCCACCACAGTGATATTTCTTTTTTTGATTAAAAATTTAAAAAACTGTGGTAAAATGTGCATACCATAAAATTTGCCATTTTAGCCATTTTAACTTGTATGGTTCAGTGGCATTATGCACATTCACAGTGCTATGCGACCATCTCCGGAAGTCTTTTCTTCTTGCAAAATGGAAAGTCTGTACCCATTAAACACTAGCTCCCCATGACCCTTTGCCCCAGCCCCTGCCAGCCACCATTCTTTCTTTTAATTTTTAAAAAATGTTTATTTATTTATTTTGAGAGAGAGATAGAGGGCAAGCAGGGGAGGGGCAGAGAGAGAGGGAGAGGGAGAATCCCAAGCAGACTCCGCGCTGTCAGAGCAGAACCCAACATGGGGCTCCATCTCACCAACCATGAGATCATGACCTGAGCCAAAATCAAGCATCGGATGCTTAACCAGCTGAGCCACCCAGGTGGCCCTGGTAGCCACCATTCTACTTTCTGTGACTACGAATCTGACTGCACTAGAGACCTCATATAAATGGAGTCATACATTATTTGTCCTTGTGTGACTGGCTTACTTCACTTAACATAATGTCCTCAATGTTCATCCACGTTGTAGCATGTGTCAGCCTTTCTGTCCTTTTTAAGGCTGGATAACATTCCATTGTATGTATATACCACATCTTGTTTGTCTATTCATACATCAAAGGGACCACAGTGGTATTTATTATATATTTTCTCCCTTGGAACCTTATAGTAACTTGCCCCCATTACTCCCAGGATAAACCTAAAAGGCTTTCCTATGGTTTACAACCTGCCCCCACACAACACAGCAGGCTTCATTCTGTTTATCTTCCTTTACACTCTCCCCTTCAGTCAGGCTACCTGACCTTGCCACAGTTCCTTTCACATCTGGATTCTCTGCCCAGCTTCCTCCTCTGCTTACAGTGCCATTCTTCAGAATAAGCTCAGCTTGTACCTCAGGACTCAGCTCAAGACATCAGCTCTTCCAGGAAGCCTTCCCCCTCTCATCCAGGCTGGGTTAGGTGTACACCAGTGCTTCTAGAATCCCCTAGACTTCCGTCTACCAGTCCATTCATCACACTTAGAGCTAAGACCATGTCTTGTTTCCCATTTCATTCCAGGAACCCAGCACAATCTGAGTGAGCAATACACTGTGCCCTGCTATCAGGGTCACTGTCTGCAAATTCAGTTACCCTCCTGTGGTCAATGGTGATGGAGGTAAGGAAGCAGGCGCATCTCCTTCTGACGTAGCATGAGGTAGCCCACGCTAGGACACAACGCCTGGTTGTTCACCTCATCTCATCACGAGGGCATTTTATCATCTCACACACTCAACAGAAGGGTGAGTACCATGCAATAAGATATTTTGAGAGGGAGACCACATTCGCATAACTTTTATTACAGTATATTGTTATAAGTGTTCTATTTTACTCTTATTGTTGATCTCTTAATGTGCCTGATTTATAAATTAAGCTTTACCACAGGTATATGTGTATATGTATATAAATAAATATAAATAAGTAACTATATATAACTAAATATATATATTTCCATGCTCTGGGTCTCAAGCATCCACTGGGGTTCTCTGAACCAATATCCACAATAAGGGGGAACTATTGTACATTTTTGTTGAATGAAGGGATAATGGAGTGGTGAGTACCTGGAGTCTTAGAAGAGGTGGGTGTTGAGGCAGTGGACTGTGCAAGTGACTAATTCAAGGCCACCAAATGTGAAAGGCAAGCCTACACAGCCCTCTGAGTGCAGGCTTCTCCCTGCCCGTGAAGCCCCTGAATGAGACACTTGGTGCACACAATAGAATGATCCAAGATGTGCTGAGATTCACACCCCCACCGCCAACCCTTATCTGTTAACCCCCATGGTAGGAGTTTAGGTGCCTTCAGCATGGTTTTAATCTTGTGCTGTTTTAGTAGATGATGCTTAAACCTTTCCTGCCTCAATTCTCCACCAATTTCTCCTCCTCACTCGACTCCCCCTGCTCTGAACTTGGAAATAAATTCATATGTTTAGGTCACTTAAACAAAAATGAGACTTTATTCTGTGAAGTAAGTGTTTAGTTTGTAAAAGGATCAATGGGCTATTTTGGATCAAATAACTGTGTTTTCTTTAGCCATTTAAAATGGTCTATTTTCATTTTTTAAGCCACTGCCTTGTGAAAGAACCTAAGAATATCCCCAACTTAGTGTTAGATCCCGTAATTACATTTTCCCATTTTGAAAGCAGTTATGCAGTCCTTACAATAGAGTCAACGCAGCTAAAAATAAACTCCAGGCAGTTCATATTAACTGGGTAATAATAACAGGCAACAAGGAGGCTCGGTGTCCAAATATGATGAAAACAGGAAGTTCATTACACAAGCTGTTCTTTCCTGATAGATCTGAATTCTTAAAGCCTTAACTCAAAAATAATCCCTTCAGGTTATAAATAAAAGCAGAGAATTGTCTCTTACTTGTGGCTTAATGGAGATAACACTGTAGCTAAATAAATCCACACAGTTAGGGATTGAATATAATGCCAGAATGTCTGTTTGGGAAGAGACAGGAGTACGTTTGTGGAGACCCCTCTCCTCCCAGATAGGTGCCGGACACATGTGCCCAGGGGCTTACTCTTTTCTCACACCAGGCACAAGTTGCCAGGGAGATGACGCTTTACTTTGGTATGATGGCAGGAAAGCAGAAAGCCTTCAGGTGTGGAAAGGATTTTTATTTTTTCCTGGGGGAGAAAAGGGATGAAAGACAACAAGCCTAGCTCCAAGTGTCTGCCAAGTAGTATGAATTTCAATCCTGGGTTTCAGGGTAAAGTGCGAATGAAACCCAGAAGAACTTAAACCTCTTTCCCTTAGAACTTCCTTTCTCTAGTGAGTGTTGCTGATTGTAAGGATTCAGATTTTCTTGATTGAAACAAGGTGAGCATGGAGGGAAATTTTAACTTATGTAACTACAATGAACTCCACCATCTTCCCCCCTGAAACCAAATCCCAGCTGTCCAGGGTGTCACTGAGAAGTGTGAGGAGGAGTCCCTGACCCTGCCATCCACCCCTCTTCAAGGATCTCTCACGAGTTGTTACAACAGTCCCAGGAGGGTCTCCCTGGCTCAGACAGGTATCCCGTCTCAATTTTCTGTAACAAGGCAGAGAACAGGCTGGGAGGTTCAATCAAGACCTGAATAGGATTGGGATGGGGAAGAGGATGGGGGTAACAAGCAGCCACCAACCACAGAGTGACAAGTGCACGCTGATCTGGCTCCACAGAGGCAGTTTTCTCTCCCTAGGCTGGGTCAGTAATGTCTGCTGGGTTTGCCTCCAATAAAAGAGCACACTTGGGGAGGACTCACCTTGTGAATGTCCCCAAACCTCCCAGCTATTCTTGTTCTACTTCCATGTTGGCTGTACTCACCCTTCCAGCTGAGTGACCTTTGTTTCTTTCACCACACAGTAGATCTAGGACTATGTCCCAGGAAGGGGGTTCTTGCCACTTTCGAAGAGACAATGGATAGGGTGTCACAATGAGCATCAGGAGGGCCATATTGCCAACACCTCACATTTAAGAACAACCTCAAATTTAGACTTTTGATGTTATTTCCAAACGGGGTTAGCATAGCCACAGACATACACTGATCTAATAACAAAGCACATAAAAATATCCCAAAACAGCCGTTACGCATGACTTGAAAGTTGTGTTCTATGACCAGATTGCATTAGCTGTGGGGTGCTATAAATTTTATATTTTGTAAACCTGTGAATAGCACAATTATATTGCACTATATATGTTTACTGAGTGCAAACATTTAAAATATGTCAATTTTTGTCATGCTGTTTTGATATTTTTTTCATTTTCTAAGATATCGTCATTCTCAGAAATTGGAAGTGGTGTGGCCTCTAAGAGGCCCTGACCATAGACCATCTCCCCTCTTTGATGCTACCCATGGGGAGGGGTGAGGACTTCTGTGAGATGAGGAGGGAGATTTACAGAGGTACTCCCTTGAGGCACATGAATGCAGTGGTTCTTTAACTTACATGTGCAACAAAATCTCCTAGGAAGCTTGTTAGAAATGACACATGGCACACTGAGAATTTCTGGCCCAGACCCAAGATTTTGTCTCAGGGGATCCGGGACTACTCTTTGAAAAGCCCTGTAACAGGTTGTAGAGGGAGCTGTTGGGGGAAGGTCGAAGGGTAAAAGAGGTGTCTTTGGGAAATAAATAATGATTCCCTTTGGGAACAGTGAAGACCCTGTCATACAGAGAGGTTTATCCCAGTAGGATCAATAAAGAACCAGAGCAAAGCACCTGGTAGCTGAGAGAGCAGAGGGTAGGCAGGGACAGCCACCAAGGATATGGAGAAAAAGAACTCTTGTGCACTGTGGGTGGGAATGCAAGCTGGTGCGTGCGGCCACTGTAGAAACAGTATTGAGGTTCCTCAAACAATTAAAAATAGAATTACCAGATGATCCAGTAATTTCACTACTGGGTATTTACCCAAAGAAAACAAAAAACACTAATTTGAAAAGATACATGCACCCCTATGTTTATTGCAGTGTTATTTACAATAGCCAAGACATGGAAGCCACCCAAGTGTCCATCGATTGATGATTACATAAAAAAGATATAGTATATATACACAATGGAATATTACCCGGCTATAATGAAGAATGAAATCTTGCCATTTGCAACATCACGGATGGATCTGCATCATGGATGCAACATCATAGAGGATACAATGCTAAATGAAATGTTAGTCAGAGAAAGACAAATACCATATGATCTCACTCATATTTGAATTTAAGAAACAAAACAAATGAAGAAAGGAAAAAAAAAAAAAGAGAGACAAAAAACCAGACTCTTAACTATAGAGAATAAACTGGTGGTTACCAGAGGGGAGGTGGGTGGGGGGATGGATGGAATAGGTGATGGGGATTAAGAGAACACTTATTGTGATGAGTGATGTAGAATTGTTGAATCATGGCACTGTACTCCTGAAACTAGTATAACACTGTACATTAATTATACTTCAATTAAAAAAAAAAAGAAACAGAGAAAGGGATCTGGTGGCTGAGAGAAAGAAGGCAGGGAGAGCTGTCAAATGTGGCTGCAGAGAGCATGGAGCACACTGGAGAAATGTTCAAATGGGCAGACTATGGGTGTAGGCAGAGGGACATGAGACTTGAGCAGCTTCTGGGGGACCTCACTGGAAGGGAGGGTGGGAAGACCTCAGGATAGAGCAGGCATGTCCCAGAGCGGTCAGGAATCTAACTATGAAGCTGAAGAAGTAGGAGAGGCTCTGTAGGGCTTGGTATAGGGAGAAGCCCAGAGCTAACCTCTCCCTCCACTAACTGCAAACAAGCTAGAAAACTTCCTATAGGTTACTTATCTAATATATACACTGACTTTTATAACATTTTTGATGAACTCATCTGTTTGGAAGAATAAGGGAATATTCAAAGAACTTGGAATAGGGGAGGGAGGCGTTCTAAACTGTGGGTAAGGACAGCTTTTCCTAGATTTTTGAGTTGTGGTTTGAACTAAGCAAAGCATTCCTTCTCATAGATCAACCTGTGCCTCTCATACCATCAGTACTTTTTGCCTCAGCATCGATTTTATACATTTAAAAATTATAGATTAAACACCTCAGTGTCATTTCCATGGTTCATGTGCTACAAATCCAAAATTCTTTTGTGTTAGTTTTTGTCCATTCCAAGAACGTACCACATAAACCTTTCTATGAGTACTAAGAGAAATATATCCACTCTTTATATGATTAAATAATTATAGGACTTTCTTTGGTTTTAAATACCAATGATCTCTGTTATGTAAGTTTTTCTTAACTTTAAATTTCATTCCTTTAATTTTCATTCCTTTAATTTTCATTCCTTTAATTTTCACTAATGATGGCAACTATGCTTCATATTTTGGAGTTACCTGCCTAGCAACTTGACTATAAGCCTTTTGAGATAACAGTACAATTCTCAAGCTTTCTGGTTTGCAAAGCTCTATTTTTTCTAGACTTCCCCATATTATCCATTTTTTTCTAGTGGAAGAACATTAATAGATTACAGCAGTAAGTCATAACAACTCAACTTCTATTTTTCTTCTGTTGTGGCCATCACAGGAATGGTTCCCAAGCTATAAAAAAATAGAACAGATAGTGCTAATAGGGCTTTGAAATCAGAGGTAGTTTTTGGATGTGTATGTGTGTTTGTGTGGTTTGTGTATAGGAAGTCAAAAGATAGTCTATTTAAATAATTCAACAAATTTATTTAGTGCCTAATATATGCCAGACACTGTTTGGGTGCTGGGGATATAAGAGTGTACAGAGCAATGCTCCCATTCTCAGGGAATTGACATTCTCTTGGAAAGGGAGTGACAGGAAGTGGGACATGTATGCTGTTTTATAATAGGGTAATTAGAGAAGACCTCAATAATAAGTGACATTTGAACTGAGACTTGAAAGAAGTGAAGACACCTCATGGATACCTCAGGGGAGAGATTTCTTGGTGGAGGAAAGTTGGGTACACAGCCTGAGAGAGGAGATGGCACGTCAATCATTATCAATATCAAGGAAGCCAGTGAGAGTGGAGTGAATGAGTGGGGAGAGGGAAAGGAAGCAAGTCAGAAAGATAGCTGGGGAAGACCATGCAGAGTCTTTCAGGTTATGGTAAAGACTTTGGATTTCTTTTCTTTTTTTTTTTCTTAGTGAGATGAGAAGCCAGTGGAGAGTTTTGAGCAAAGGAATGATGTGAATATTTTAATAGGATCACTGTGGCTGCACTAAGGGGCGTGTGTTACATTGAGTTCTCTAGAAGTAGAGCCTGAGATGAATATGTGCATATGATTTATGAAGAAACTGGTAGGGAGTGAAGGATGCAGGGTAAAAATGAAGAAGGACAGTGGTAAGAAAATGGTTTTAGGTGATGTGAAGCTTCAGCCTGATCCCATGGCAAGCCCTGGAACATAATTTCACAGTAGAGTTTTCCCCACTTGAGTCAAGGGAGAGGGGCTTTTTACCCTCACCTTGGTTACTGGCTAAAGACTCTGAGGAAAGGGATAGAGAATCTAAATCCCAGGCACATCCAGGTACAGTGGCTTCTATTGCTGAAGGGCAGTCCTCATGGATGCATTCACAATGGATTGGAAAGGGCTCACCAACCACATTGGTAGAAGGGGTTCCAGGGGGCATGGCTGAGCATACCAATAGCATCTTCTACGTGGAATAAGGATGGAAGTAAGATACCAATTAGGAGACTAATTCAGTAGTACAGAAGAAAGATGACGGTGGCTTAGATTAGAATGTAACAGTAGAGGTATTGAGAAGTGGTTGGATTCTGGAAAATTTTGGAAGGCAAGGCCCATAGGATTTGCTAATGGATTGTTTATACAATGTAAGAGAAGGAGAAGAATCAAGGATGACTCCAGGATTTGTGGCCTGACCACTTATGGAGAAGGGAAAGACTGTGGGAAGAGCAAGTTTGGGACTGAGGCAACAATTAGAAGCTCCATTTGATATATATTAAATTGGAAATGCTTCATAGACACCTAAGTGAAGATACAACAGAGGCGAGTGGATGAAAGAATCTGAAGCTGTGAAAATACGTTTCAAATCCTAGGTTCAGAAGACCAACTGCCCATGATATTGAAAGAATATCACGTGCATATGTATTTGAGGTAGCACTGCTGGAAACTTTTATTGGGGTTCTGAGGATGGATGCGGAGTGAGTGAGAAAGCCATAGTTCCTACAAGCCTGTAATAAGGGCAAAAGGTGAATATTAGACACTATAGGTGATAAGCTTAATGACAACTTTAGGCCCCATTTCTAAAATAGACCATTAAACAGATGATTTTTAAGTAATTTGCCAAGTTGTAATGCTTTAGAGGTAACATGGATTCACAAAGAACACATCAGACCATGTTAACCTCATTTTCATAAAGATATTCTAGACACAGAGGTTTGGGGGAATTCTGTAGTCTTAGTACCCATTTTTATACAGTGTTTGTTAAATTTCTTTACTATATCCTTCTGACAAAATGAAGAAGTGTGGGCTAGAAAATAGAGTAGTTATGTAGCTTTCTGATTGGCTAAGCAAGAGGTGTGAAGAAGGGCCAACCCTTAGATTACTTTTTACTGCCAGTCAAGTTTTCATATCATCAGGCCCCTCTGCTAGTTATAATTTTTACCAACAACTTAAATGGAGAGCTGGAAAGCATATTATCAGATTTGAAGATGACACAAACTGAAGGAAAATAGCTAATATATTGAATTATAGAATGAAAGTGGAAAAGGAGAAGCCCAAACTCACCATCTGAAATTTAATAGAGATGGATGCAAATGTAGCAAAATATCCCATTTCATAGGCTGTGAGAGGTCTCCCTTGACAGAAACGAATAGAACTAAGAGTTTTTTAAGTTTATTTAGTTATTTTGAGAGAGAGAGAGAGAGAGAGAGAGAGAGAGCGAGAGCAAGGGAGGGCCAGGGAGAGAGAGGATCCCAAACACTGGCAGTGCAGAGTCCAATGCGGGGCTCGAACCCACAACCGTGAGATCATGACCTGAGCTGAAACCAAGAGTTGGATGCTCAACTGACTGAGCCACCTAGGCACCCCACAATTAACAATTTTTTAAATAAAGAGGCTTATTTTCCTTTAAATCATGTGTGGCCTTAAGTTAGGAGTGCAGGCTTTGAAGCCATCTGCCTGGGTTAGAATCTGGGTTCTGCTACTCACTGGCTGTATGATCTGGGGTATGTTTTTTAAAGTCTGTGTTTTATTTTCCTTCCTGATAATATTAGTTCTAGCTAATATTGTTGGAATAATTGTGGGAATAATTGTGAGAATTAAACACATGTGAAGTACTTAGAGGAATGCCTGGGTCGAATTAATACTCAATAGATATCTATTATAACAGACTCAACAACATGACCTGGTTCTAAAAAGGTAAAACAGTCTTTGGGTACAATGATAGAAGTGAGGTGTCAAGGTCAAAGGAATCTCATAGCCCACTGTACTGTTTACTGCTGGGATTTTGTTCAGTTCTGGGTGTCCTTAATTTAGAAAGTGCCTTCAGGGGCGCCTGGGTGGCGCAGTCCGTTGAGCGTCCGACTTCAGCCAGGTCACGATCTCGCGGTCCGTGAGTTCGAGCCCCGCGTCAGGCTCTGGGCTGATGGCTCAGAGCGTGGAGCCTGTTTCCAATTCTGTGTCTCCCTCTCTCTCTGCCCCTCCCCCGTTCATGCTCTGTCTCTCTCTGTCCCAAAAATAAATAAACGTTGGGAAAAAAAAAAAAAAAAAAGAAAGTGCCCTCAGCCTGTGGGTGATCAAGGGCTGAAGGTGATGAAGAGTGTAGAGTCATTCCAAGTTAAGAAAGATGGAAAGGGCTGGAATAAAGAACATAACTTCTTCTTTTGCAGAAAGACTCAAGAGCCGAAATAAAGCTTTCTTGAAAAATTTGGAGGGCTGTTGTGTGGAAAAGGAATTAGACAGAATCTCTGTTGCTCTGGAGATGGAACCCAGAGCAGAGAGTAGGAATAAAAGTGGATGGTGTGGGGTGCAGAAGTGTTTTAACTTTCTGTTATGGGAAGAAGAATTTCTGTTCTGGTTCTGCCTCTAAATTACTGTGTGACATTAAGTCTCTCCACTCTGTAGGCCTCAGTTTCATAATCTGTGAAATCAGGATTTGGATTAGATGTGCTCTAAAGTGGAATTTATAGTTGGCCTATCAGTAGGCTGTCTTCCTAGACAGCGGGCTTCCTGTCATTGGAGGTGTTTAAGTAGAGGACCATGAGACATATCAGAGTAGACATTATTGTATTTGATTTGGAATTTGATCTAAATGACATCAAAGATCTCTTTCAATTCTAAGATTCTAGGAAAATGTTTTTATGTGTATTCAGATGGACTATATCCATCCCATCCTCACTCCTTCGGCCTACTTTCTTGATGGAGATATAGACTCTTGAAGGATTATATAAGAGCTCGTTACAGTCTCTATTGATTAGACTGAGTTGTGATTTCCCATTCACATTCTCTGGGGCATAAAGCTCCCAAAGAATTGAATGATCTCAGGAAAGAGCTCTCTGTACTAATTTCCTTGGTACCTAAAGTGTCACAGCAGACTTTCTAGCAATTAACATGCTATCATTGCTCCCATTCTTTGTCCTGAAAATGGAAAAAGTGGTAAGTACCTATAAATCACTAACATCATATTACATAGCTGCTAGCTAAGTTCAAGGCCATGCATTGAGAATTTGGTGCCTGTGGAGGTTGGGATATGTAGGCTTGGGGTGAGTGCAGGAGGAAGGGGAGGGATGACTGGATGGCAGCAGGTAGCAACAGAGCTGTGGGACACCATCATCTGCTGCCTGCAGCTGCCAGGCTGACTTCACTCTATACAACAAATATTTAGTGACCATTTATCATGTGGAGGACCCTCCTAATGGGCACTCTGAGGAACATCCAGGAATGTGACACCCTTGCCCCTCTGGCAAGGGGTTTCTAGTCTATTTGGAAGATAATTACCAGCTGGTGGCAAACACTTTGCACAATACTTCATTGTTTGCAAAGTGCCTTCAGACAAATCATTCTTCTAGCATCCTTCAAGTACCCTCACACCAACCTGTGAGGTACTGTCCTTCCCATTTCAGATAGGAACCTGTGCCTCTAGGATTTAAGCAGTTTACCCATGATCACCCAACTGTGTTGTCTGAAGTGCCTTTGCTATTGCTGCTACATGAGTAGATGGGAGGTGGACACTTAGGGAAATTGGTAAGAGCCTACTGCAGCAATCCAAGAGGGGGATCTTGGTGTATTGGACAATGGAAAGGGTAGTGGAGACTATGAGAGAATTACGAGAGAAGATTTACCAGGACTTGAGGACTGGTAGGATGTGGGTGAAGAAAGGAGAAATAGAAATCAGCAGTCCAGGTTTTGGATATGAGAGTCTTGCAGCCTGGGAGTGCTATCAGGGGATATAGAAGGTGAGGAGTTGTGCTGGCCTGATCTGCAGAGTTAGCAGTATGATGGGTTATCCAAGTGAAAAGTAAACAGTAGGATTAGCATTAAAAAAAAAAGACAAAAGAACTGTAGTTGTAAGATTGGGAACTATCATTAAAATCATGGTAGTTAAGATGTTAGTGGAGGAATCTACAAGTAGGGGGATAGTGAAGAAAAATAATGGAGGGCCAAGGAGTTGAATTGTATAGAACAGAACCACTGGGTCAGGCGAGTGGAGAAAGTAGGGTGCACCTGCAAAGACGTAGTCACAGAAATAGAAGGGTATTATTACAAGAAAATAAGAAATTTAACCACTAAGCATAGTTCTTTTTATTGCAACCTCATATACACTTCCCTGAATTAAATAACAATGGACATCTACCAGGAAGAAATTACTCAGTGGACTGCAACGCTGTTGTCGCCGTAATGTGGTTGCTTTCAGAGTATGTTTAGGGAGGGCTACAAAGCAAACTTAAGGCTAGGGCTTCCCCCCACCCTTGCATTTACTGGTCACAAGCAGACAAACTACATTTAGGTTGTAGGTTTTTTTTTTTTTAAGTTTACTTATTTATTTTTGAGAGAGAGGGAGAGTGTATGCACACATACAGGTGTGGGATTAGGGACAGAGAGAGGGAGAGAATCCCAATGAGGCTCTATGCTGTCAGTACAGAGCCCAACATGGGACTGGATGCCACGAGATCATGACCTGAGCTGAAATCAAGAGCTGGAAACTTAATCGATTGAATCACTCAAGTGCCCCTAGGTTGTAGTTTTTCCTAGAGAATATTGGGGTCTAGGATCAGATTCTGCAAGACTCATCCATTTCATCCATTTGTAAATAAATAGCCCCCTAAATCATCAAGATGCTTTTGTTTTCTAAAAAAAAATAAGTAATCTGTTCTATATTTGAGAAGTCACAGTATGTTCCTGTGACCAAAAACACCAAACTTCCATTCTTATTCCATGTCTCTAAAATCCACTAACACTTGTCTCAGCATTGAATAACCACATTAAAAATAAAGCTAACTTTCTCTGCTGAAATTTTTTCATCCACTTACCAGTATGCCCAAAGACTTCAGTTCTGAAGGATGGTAGCTTGATTTGTGTCAGCTGTTATCAGGAATCACAGACCAAATTGGTTATTTTTTGGCCATGAAACTAACTTGAGGCTGGCACCAATGACTTAAAGCACTTACAAGACAAAACACTTAAGTGCAAGTCAATTGTGTTCTCTTCTATGGAAAGTCTTCTGTGAGATCGAAGTACAGGTGGCTTCATCCAGCCAAGATTATGTTCAAAGTTGAGTACTCTAAAGACAAAATGGAAAAGTTCAAGCCAACAGATTAGGTAATTGGCTTCAATAAATTTTCAGTTTATGTTTATTAAAATTTTTTTTAAATGTTTATTTATTTTTGAGAGAGAGGCACACACACAGAGGGTAGGCAGGGGAGGGGCAGAGTCAGAGGGAGACACACAATCTGAAGCAGACTCCAGGCTCTGAGCTGTCAGCACAGAGCCCAATGCGGGTTTCAAACTCATGAACCGTGAGATCATGACCTGGGCCTAAGTCGGATGCTTAACTGACTGAGCCAACCAGACACCCCTCAGTTTATGTTTAGTTGAAAACATAAGGCAGTACATCCTTATTGTGGCTCTGCATCTATGCATAGAAGGGGTGGGTGTGAAGAATCAGTCCCTGATAACCACCTTACATAGTTTTGTATCTGGTGAGTCAGCTCTTGGTCACTGTCCCATAGTAGGCTGGTAAAGCTCCTGTTCTTCTTGTAGTGTCCCTTGGATTTGTCCAACCCTGTTTTCAGTTTCTTCTGAAATGCTACTCTTTTCACTCTTCCAGGATCTGAGGCCAACATTTCAGATGGCTAGCGGTGACCACTCCTCCAACCTGAGTGTAGGAGATTTGTGGAAGTATAGGGAGAATCAGACTTTATGTAAGTCAAAAGAAGGTGCAAAGCCAGGACATTAGGAAAAGTTTACATTTTTATCAGTTATGTCTAGGGAGGTATCACCTGAAATCTATACCTTTAGCAATATTCATTTTATTTTTTATTTTTAATTTATTTTATTTGATTAATTTTATTTTTTAATTCATTTTTACTTTTTAGTGAGAGAGAAAACATGAGTGGGGAAAGGGTAGAGAGAGATGGAGAGAGAGAGAGAGAGAGAGAAAGAGAGAGAGAATTCCAAGTGGGCTCCACATTGTGACTCGAGGCTTGATCCCATGAACCCTGAGATCATGACTTGAGCCAAAATCAAGAGTCGGACTCTTAACTGACTGAGCCACCCAGGTGCCTGGAGAAAGAGAGAATCTTAAGCAGGCTCCATACCCTGCGTGGAGCCAGACTCGAGGCTTGATCCCATGACCTTGGGGTCATGACCCGAGCTGAAATCAAGAATCAGACATTCAACTGACTGAGACATCCAGGTGCCCCTAGCAACATTTATTAACCTTTTTAAAAAAATGGAGGTACAATTTATACATGGTAAAATCGCATCTTCAATCAGTTTTGACAACTACATATGAAGACATAAAATATTTTCATTAGTCCAGAATGTTCCCTCATGCATCTTGCTGGTCAACCCCCATACCCATTCCTCAACTACTTACTGCTCTGCTTTCTATCACTATAGGTTAGTTTTGTCTATTCTTGAATTTCTTATAAATGGAATCATACAGTATGTGCTCTTTTGTGTTTTCTTTCACTGAGCGTAATATTTTTGAGATTCATTCATGAATGTATCAGCAGTTCATTTCTTTTTATTTATGAGTAGTATTCAATCTTTGAATGTACCACAGTTTTTAAAAACTCCATTCTCCTGTTGATGTATACTTGGATTGTTTCCAGTTTTTGGCTACTGTGAATAAAACTGCTATGAACATTCTTATATAAAGCTTTATGTAAACATACATTTTCAATTCTCTTAGGAAAATATCTATGAATAGAATTTCTGGGTCATAGGGTAGATTATGTTTTAACTTTTAAAGAAATTGCTAACGCATTTCCTGAAGTAGAAAGTTTACTCCCACTAGAACCAATGAAAATTTGGGCTGCTTAACATCCTTTCCAACATTGGTGTTGTTAATATTTTTAAAATTACAGGTGTGTGTGTGTGTGTTGTATATACTGGCATGTCATGTATTATACTTTGTGTTAACGTGATGACTAATGATGTTGAATACTTTACATGTGCTTATTGACCATTTGTATATTTTCATTTGTGAACTGTTTAAGTCTTATGCTCATTTAAGACGTTTTGTTCTTTGTCTTTGTATGATTGACTTATAGGATTTCTCTGTACAATCTGGACACAATGTATTTGTCAGGTATATGCACTGTTAATATTTTTTCCCAGGCTGTGGCTTGCTTATTTATTTTCTTGATGGTGTCTTTCAATGAGCATTTTATAGTTTGGCACAGTACAGTTTATCAATGTTTTTCTTTTATGGTTCATACTTTCTAAATTTTTTTTTTCCAACGTTTATTTTTGGGACAGAGAGAGACAGAGCATGAACGGGGGAGGGGCAGAGAGAGAGGGAGACACAGAATCGGAAACAGGCTCCAGGCTCTGAGCCATCAGCCCAGAGCCTGACGCGGGGCTCGAACTCCCGGACCGCGAGATCGCGACCTGGCTGAAGTCGGACGCTTAACCGACTGCGCCACCCAGGCGCCCCTATGGTTCATACTTTCTATGTCCTTCTTGAAAAAGTTTTGTCTACTACAAAGCTATAAAGATTTTCTCCTGTGATTTTTTTTTCTCTTAGTAACTTTACTGTTTTGCCTTTATATACATTTAAGTCTATGACCCATCTCTAATTGCTTTTTGTGTATGGTGTTAGGTAATTTTTTTCTCTCTCTTTCTCTGTCTCTCTCACTTTTGCTATGGATGTCCAGTTATTCTAACATAGTTTTTGAAGAGGCTTCATTTCTCCACTGAATTTCTTTGGTGCCTTGTCAGAAGTCTTTTGACTAAATGAGAATGGGTGTATTTCTGGACTCTTTATTCTGATTCTGGTCCTGTTTTCTAAATGTTGGTAAATATTTTGAAATAGGAATGGATTGAGATTCTTAGGTTTCTAGAGGTTTATGAATTAGTGTACAAGTCCCATAATAAGCATCTTTTACCTCCTTAAGATTGTGTGTGTATTCACTGAATCCACGATCATTTATATGATTATCATGTGAGTACTCTAAGAAAGTGGTTACACAGAGCCAGAGCGTTGATGATTTGATAGCAGAAACAGAGGGAATAGAGTCTAGAAATTTAGGACCTGTCAAGGTTGAAAAAACCAACTATTCCTGAATCCAAATAAGTTGTTGCCTTTTTACTCAAGCCTATTATTTCAAATGGTTGCAGAGTAGCTGTGACACGTTGAGAGAGTTAAAAGATAGCCCACACTTGACCTTTTGCAATTGATTAAAATATTTAGCTGAATTATTCTTACTTACCCACTTACCTAGCACCTAGTATCTCTTCCTTCATTTCCGTGGCTCTCATGAGCAAGTGCTCCTGCCCTGCCTCTCCTCGGAAAGGTCCATCTTTTCTTAGAATTCAGGTTACTAGGTTGTCCTATAATTGCAGCTCTCTGATGGTTCAAGAGAAGTTATGATTTGTAGTCCATCCAGCTTTTTACTGTTAGGTTTGGACTGAGCTCTTTCCAGCTTTTTATATTCTAAATGGAAACAGAATTCCCAAGAGGATGATATATAAAGTTATTTATTTGGTAAAATATCTTTTGTAATATTCCTTTGAATCATACTGCCTATTACCATTCTAGTCCCTATTACCACTCCAATCTCTATTCCCACTCCAATCTGTTTCTTCATTGGATTCTACTCATCTACCTCCAAACTTCTAGACCACAGCTCTTGGAGGGTATGACTTGGCATTTATTTCTATTCCCAGCAATTTGCACAGATTCTGGCACAACTAAAGGACCCTGTTTGTTGATTAATTGATGCATGAAATGCCATGACCAGTCTCACCTGACAAACACCTGCCTTTCAAGACCAAAAGCAATGCTACTTCCTCTGAGAAAACTCTTTTGAGTTCTCTGAGGAAGAGTTAGTTGCTCCTCCTCTGTGTACCTTTCTCCACTGGCATAGTGTCTGATGATGATTTTTATATTTTTTACTCTAGATTGTGAATTCGTTGAGAGCATAAATCAATTCATCTTACTCTATATCTCCAGGTACCTAGAATAATGTGTGGTACATATAATTATGACTCAGTTTGTTAAATGGATACATAAAAATGGGTTTTCTAACTGAACTGTAAAATATCTTTATTGAATGATTGTATGAAATAGGTTTACATTTCTGCAATTTCTATATACATAAGCAATAGCATAAAGAAATGCACTTGTCACAGGATGCATATAAGTGTGTATGTTTAACCTCCTAATGATATAGGTAATTGCAGAATTTGCTTGGGGCAAAGATAGCAACCATGTAGTACCTCTGCCACCATTTTCTCCTTGTGTGCTTATGCCAGACAAATCATTTCAGTTCTTTTTCCTATTGATCCTGGGCATGAACTCAGAACTCTACCTTCCAGTAATAACTCCACCAATGGGTTAGATTTGGTGCATGGAATAAAGATGATTTTCTCTTCCCTAATCTAAGCGGCTTCTAAGACAAGAAGCTGAGAGGTCACCCTTGATGCCCTTGCAGGATAGTACCTAGAGAGAAGATTCTAATAAGCTGCAGACACTTCGCAGATTCCTGTCTCTCAGAACTTAATCACATTTGCATTTGGCTATGCTCAGATGGTGGAAACACAAACTCCAGACTGTCAATCAACTTGGGCTTCCTTTCCAACTTTTCCTAAATCAATTTCTTTAAAAATCTTTGAACACCAAATTGTACAGTTAGTTTCTAAACAATTACAATGTTTTATACCTATATAATACAGTATAGTTGGTAACCTAGAATTGTTCACTACTGAATAGTTTAGGAAATGTGCATGAGAATATGTGTGAGAGTGTGTGCATACATGTGTGTGAACTGAGGTGTTCATGAGATTTGGGGGGAAAAGAGGGAAGATATTTACTGAAAAATATTTTTTATATTGTCCAGTTTTTACCTTTAAATATCAGTAGAAAAATTTCTGAAACATATACATTTCTGGCATGTAATTTATCTTCAAAACAGAAATTAAACCAGTTATAAATTTGAGTTTCTTTCTGAATTAACCATGTTGGCATTACCCCAGCTACCTCCTTATGCTCACATGGTTGCTTCCAGACTCTATGTAGAATTTTATGCCTCTGTAGTATCAAATTTGTTAAATGGCATATTTTTATATCAGTAATTTTTATAGCATATTGTTATTCCAGACTTTTACATGCCTCTAATTTATTCTTAACTTCAATATAGCAGTATTGGCTTTTCTCTTCTAAGTTTGATGGTATGAATGCTTAATTGTGATTTAAAGCGATTTCAATACCATCACTAATTTATACTTCAATTTCTATTCTTTCACAAACTTGAGATATTTGGACGGGTACAAGAGTAAGTATGAAGGCTCCTCAAATTTCCTTTTTATATCTCCTTGAGGAACATTTTGGTTTTTTCTTAATATGATTGAGATGAAGTATTTCTGATGACCTTGGATGATTCATGATACTTAAATTCAGAATAGTAGGAACAGTTTTCGTTGCAGATCAAATAGAACCTGGTGCAGTTTCCTTAAATCATATTCCCTCTTCCTAGTTCCCTAGTAATAGGGAGTCAATTGGTCATAATCTTTCTCTTCCAATGTCTTTTATAAAATTAGGTCATTGGGTTGCAGAGTTGTCCTTAGGAAAGATTTCTGTGGTAGTGTCCTTTCTCAGCTATCTGGGTACCGTGTTTCTATGGCTGTCAGGATTATGGGCAGAGGTAACATAGATGAAGAAGGCTGATGAAGCATGTTTTGGTTGCTATATAAAGCAAGGTTCATAAGTGCAGCAATCAAGACATTGATTTTTTTCCTTGAATACTTTGTTTGCAATTGAGATAAGCTGCCACCAGGTGAATGGTGGTACCTTGGTTATCTGGCCTAGAGACCAAATAGCTTTCATGGAAGACCTGTTCAGAGCATCAGTTTTCTGTTTTAATTATATCATTTTATTGTTGGCACAGAATTATGACCACGTTAATGGAAACAAAAATAAGGAAGGGAAATTAAATTAAGAATCAAGTGTCTTTTCTTTTCCTTTGCTTATATTTAGTTTGTATCTACTTATAACCATAATTTGTGTGTAGTCATAGCCATAGCTTTTGATACATAATTTATTATTCTAATTTTAAATAATATATCAAATTCATGTTTTTATGTTGCTACATAGTGTAATTTGTAATGATCATTTGGACAAATAGGCATTTTCATGTCAGTAGATATTTTTTTTTGAAGTGGTTATTCAATGTTGAATACATGCAAAAATTTACAAATTACATATAAGCTATCATGAATCAATATGTTATCAATACCCATATGACTATCATTCAGTTTAAGATAAGGAACAGTACCATTAGCTTTGAAAGTTCCTATGTGCCTTTTTCCTATCTCATCCTTTCTTACTTCCTGGAGGTCACATGGCCATTATCCTAAATCTTGTGTTTATTGTACCCTTGATTTTCTGTATAATTTTATTATATATATTTTGTTGTTTCTCCAAACAACACATGGTTTAGTGAATGCTTTTGAATCTATATTTAAATGGATTCATACTGGGTGTATTCTCTTGTGATTTTTTCAACCAATATTAAATACCTTTATTTTTTTCCATGTCATTGTGTGTTATATATTGCATTCACTTGCATGACTATAAAGTGTTCTAATATATGAATATACACAACTTATCGTCCATAATGAACATTTGGGCTTATTCCAGATTGTTTTCCCTATTATAAATGGTAGTGCAAAGAACATTGTAATATACCATTCCTATTACAGTTACTTAAGACTTCCTTTATACATTTAAGAGTGACTCTTCCTCAAATATTTAGGTAATTCAAAATTGTTTTCCAAAGTGGTTGTACCAAATTATGCTACCAACAGCATGTGAGAATTCTGGTTGTTTTACACCTTTGTCAACGCCTGATATTATGAGACAGTATAATTTTTGCTAATATGGTGGCTATGAGATGCTTTCTCATTTGGTTTAAATATGTATTTTTCCCACTAGTAATGAGGTAGAACATTCTTTTCATATGGTTTATCTTCTAGTGAAGAGGTTGTTCAAATCTTCTGCTTATATTTCTCTTGGGGTTTCTTTTCCTGATTGGTTTGTAGAAGTTCTAGTTATTAATTCTTTGGGTTATATGGGTTCAATTACCTTCTCCTATTCTCTTTTTCATTCTTTATGGTATCTAGTGGTAAGCAGATAATATTAATTTTAATTTAGTCAAATGTGTAAACTTTTCTTTAAAAATTTGTGCCCTTTAAAATTTATTTTTATTTATTTAAAAACTTTTAAATTTATTTTTTTAATGTTTATTCACTTTTGAGTCAGAGAGAGATGGAGCATGAGTGGGGGAGGGGCAGAGAGAGAGGGAGACACAGAATCTGAAGCAGGCTCTAAGCTCCAAGCTGTCAGCACGGAGCCTGATGCAGGGCTTGCACCCACGAACCATGAGATCACAACCTGAGATGAAGTTGGATGCTTAACTGACTGAGCCACCCAGGTGCCCCTATTTTTGTTTTTTTACCAAGTTAGTTGACATATAGTACAATAATGATTTCAGGAATAGAATTTAGTGACTCATCACTTATTTATAATACTCAGTGTTCATCCCAACAAGTGTCCTCCTTAATGCCCCTTGCCCATTTAGCCCATCCCCCCATCCAACATTGTGCCAGCAACCCTCAGTTTGTTCTCTGTATTTAAGAGTCTCTTATGGTTTTTCTCCCTCTCTGTTTTTTGTTTCCCTTCCCTTATGTTCATCTGTCTTCTATCTTAAATTCCACATATGAGTGAAATCATATGATATCTGTCTTTCTCTGACAGATTTTGCTTAGCATAATACACTCTAGTTCCATCCACGTCTTTGCAAAGGGCAAGATTTCATTCTTTTTGATTACTGAGTAATATTCCATTATATATATATATATATATATATATATATATATATATATATATATACATACATACACACACACCACATCTTCTTTACCCATTCGTCAGTTAGTTGATGGACATTTGGGCTCTTTCCATACTTTGGCTATTCTCAATAGTGCTGCTATAAGCACTGGGGTGCATGTGTCCCTTCAAATCAGCATTCCTGTATCCTTTGGATAAATACCTAGTAGTGCAATTGCTGGGTTGTAGGGTAGTTATATTTTCAATTTTTTGAGGAAACTCCATACTGTTTTCCAGAGTGGCTGCACCAGTATTCTGATAGGGATTGCACTGAATGTGTAAATTGCTTTGGGTAGTATTGGCATTTTAACAATATTTGTTCTTCCAATCCATGCACATGGAACGTTTTTCCATTTTTTTGTGTGTCTTCCTCAATTTCCTTCATAAGCATTCTATAGTTTTCTTTTTTTTTAATGCTTACTTGTGTGTGTGAGAGAGAGAGACAAAGCATGAGTTGGGGAGAGGCAGAGAGAGAGGGGGATGAATCTAAAGTAGGTTACAGACCGAGCTGTCAGCACAGAGCCTGATGCAGGGCTCAAACTCACAAACCACAAGATCATGACCTGAACTGAAGTCAGACACATAATCAACTGAGCCACACAGCTGCCCCTCTATAGTTTTCAGTATACAGATTTTTCACCTCTTTGGTTAGGTTTATTCCTAGGTATTTTATGGGTTTTGGTGCAATTGTAAATGGAATTGATTCCTTGATTTCTCTTTCTGCTGCTTCATTATTGGTGTATAGAAATGCAACCAATTTCTCTACATTGATTTTTTATTTTGCAACTTTGCTGAATTTATGTATCAGTTCTAGCAGTTTTTTGGTCGGGTCTTTTAGGTTTTCCACATAGAGTATCATGTCATCTGTGAAGAGTGAAAATTTGACTTCCTCCTTGCCGATCTGGATGCCTTTTATTTTTTTGTGTCATCTGATTGCTGAGGCTAGGACTTTCAACACTATGTTGAATAACAGTGGTGAGAGTGGACATCCTTGTCTTATTCCTGATGTAGGGGGAAAGCTCTCAGTTTTTCCCCATTGAGGATGATATTAGCGGTGGGTCTTTCATATGTGGCTTTTATGATCTCGAGGTATGCTCCTTTTATCCCTACTTTCTTGAGTGTTTTTATCAAGAAAGGATGCTGTATTTTGTCAAATGCTTTTTCTGCATCTATTGAGAGGATTGTGTGGTTCTCATCCTTTCTTTTATTGATGTGATGTATCACATTGATTTGCAGATATTGAACCAGCCTGCATCCCAGGAGTAAATCCCACTTGGTTGTTGTGAACAATTCTTTTAATGTATTGTTGGATACGGTTTGCTAGTATCTTGTTGAGAATTTTTGCCTCCATGTTCATCAGGGAAATTGGTCTGTAGTTCTGTTTAGTGGAATCTTTGTCTGGTTTTGGAATCAGTGTAATGCTGGCCTTGTAGAATGGGTTTGGAAGTTTTTCTTCCATTTCTACTTTTTGGAATGGTTTCAAAAGAATAGGTATTAACTCTTCTTTAAATGTTTGGTAGAATTCCCCTAGAAAGCTATTCAGCCCTGGACTCTTGTTTCTTGGGAGATTTTTGATCAATTCAATTCAATTGATTCAATTTCTTTACTGGTTATAGGTCTGTTCAAATTTTCTATTTCTTCCCGTTGCAGTTTTGTAGTTTGTGAGTTTCTAGCAATTTGTCCATTTCTTCCAGATTGCCCAATTTGTTGGCATATAATTGCTCATAATATCCTCTTATTACTGTTTGTATTTTTGTGGTGTTGGTTGTGATCTCTCCTCTTTTGTTCCTGATTTTATTTATTTGGATCCTTTCCTTTTTCTTTTTGATCAGTCTGGCTAGGGGTTTACCAATTTTGTTAATTCTTTCCAAGAACCAGCTCCTGGTTTCATTGATCTGTTCTATTGTTGTTGTTGTTGTTTTGGTTTTGATATAAAATTTGTGCCCTTTGTGTCTAAAGTAAAAATTTTCTCTCTCAGGTATTAAGGATATTCTGCATTTCTTCTGAAAATGTTATAGTTCAGTCTTCCAGTTAGGTTTGTAACCTACCTGGAATTGACTTTGTGTGTGATTCGAGGTACAAGCACATTTTCTTTTTTCCTTTTTTCTTAAAAAAATTTTTTTTTCAACGTTTATTTATTTTTGGGACAGAGAGAGACAGAGCATGAACGGGGGAGGGGCAGAGAGAGAGGGAGACACAGAATCGGAAACAGGCTCCAGGCTCTGAGCCATCAGCCCAGAGCCTGACGCGGGGCTCGAACTCCCGGACCGCGAGATCATGACCTGGCTGAAGTCGGACGCTTAACCGACTGCGCCACCCAGGCACCCCCCTTTTTTCTTTTAAATAAGGATAGCCAATTGACTCAGTACTATTTATTGAAAATTTACTCTTTCTATACTGGCTTACAATACCAGCCCTGCCATACACCAAATTTCCATATATGAGTGGGTGAATTTCTGTGTTCTCTAATCTGCCCCTTTGGTTAATTTGTTTGTTATTATGCCAATGTCACAGTTTCTTAATTATGTCAGCTCTATTTGAAGTTTTGATATGTGGTAAAACAAATGTCCTAGTTTTTCTTTAGGAATGTGTTCATTAATCTTGGCTCTTTTTTCTTCCATGTAAATTTTAAAAACTGCTTGGCAAAGTCAATTTAAAAAACCTGCTGGGATTTTATTTAGAATATTATTGAATTTATAGCTTAAGTTAGAGGAGATGGACATCTCAGTAATACTGAGTCTTCTAGTTCAATGAATGTGGAATATTATTTTGTTTATCTAGGTCTTAATGAATGCTTTTTGTAATTTTTAAAAATATTTTTTCCAGAGAGGATTTATACAACTTTTGTTAAATTTCTTTTTAATGCTATTGAAAAGGGCCTCTTTAAAAATATGTATTCTAATTATTTGTTTCTTCGGTAATTGAAATATAATTGATTTTTGTAAATTGACTTTTTATACAGAAAAATACATAAATATTCTTTCTAATTCTAATCATCTATCTGGTAAATTATTTTGAATACTATCTTATGCAAAAGTGACAATTTCAGTGTTTCTTTTTTAGTTGCTGTATCACTTGTTTCTTTTTTTTTCTTTACCACACTAGTTTGAGTTTCTAATATAATATTTTATAAAAGCGGGGATAGTGGGTCTTATTCCCTATGGAATTAGTGTTAAACTAATATTGTATTTCTGGCAATACAGAATTATCCTTTCTGTATACTGATTACTATATCTAGATTATCCTTTCTGTATACTGATAGGTGTTATATATTGTTAATTTGTTCCTATACTGTTTAGGATTATTGCCTCAGAATTTTTGTCTGAGACTGTTGCCATAGGTCCTTGTCAAGTTTAAAATGAAGACCATGCTAGATTATAAAATGAGAAAATGAATTGAGATGTATTCCCGCACTATTTGTTCTCTGGAAGAGTTTTTGCAAGTTTGGAAGGATATTTTTCTTGACTGTTTGGTATAACTTGCTAGTGAAGCCATCTGTATTTGGCATTTTCTCCAGATGTGGAAACTATACCTCTGATTCAATTGCTTTAATGGTTATAAGACTATTCCAATTTTAACAGGTTATGAAACTATTCTGTAAGTCCAAATAAATAGATGCATTTTTACATACTTTTACATGCATTTTATGTTTTTTCACCTTTCACACTTTCCCTCTGCTTGTCCTTCTGAACTGCATTCTGGATAATTTCCTTAGATCTAACCATTTGTTGATTCTCTTTTCCAGTGTGTCTATTCTGTTGTTAAGCCCCTCCATTAAGATTTTAATTTCAAAGATTATGTTTTTAGCATCTAGATGTTCTTTTTACTCTTTTAATTACTTTTTGATTTTTATTTATTTATGTTTTTAAGAAAGAGAAAGAGGCAAAGGGATAGAGAATCTTAAGCAGGCTCCACGCCCAGTATAGAGCCCAATGTGGAGCTTGATCTTCCGACCATGAGATCATGACCTGACCTGAAATTAAGAGTCCAATGCTTAACCAACTGAGCCACCCAGGCACCACTCTTTTTATTCTTTTTAAAAATCTCGGGGCGCCTGGGTGGCGCAGTCGGTTAAGCATCCGACTTCAGCCAGGTCACGATCTCGCGGTCCGTGAGTTCGAGCCCCGCGTCAGGCTCTGGGCTGATGGCTCGGAGCCTGCAGAGTGTTTCCGATTCTGTGTCTCCCTCTCTCTCTGCCCCTCCCCCGTTCATGCTCTGTCTCTCTCTGTCCCAAAAATAAATAAAAAACGTTGAAAAAAAATTTAAAAAAAAAATAAAAATCTCATTACTGTTTACTCACAGTTTCAAGTCAGCTTGTTATTTCCTGAAAATATTAAATGTTCTTAGTTTTTGGTCATTAATTCCAGTATTTAATTATTTGCAGCTATAATTCTGCTGTCATTTCATCTCATTTTATTATGCATTTTGTGAATTTTGACTGATTTGTGCCTTGGAACTTTTTCTGGGTAAACTCTCTGAGACCCGGATGAAGGTGGTTTATTTCAGAGGGAATTTGCATTTGTTTCTGTCAGGTGCCTGCTTGGGTGGGGTGGTAACATCAGTGTGTAACTGGGACATTTTAAGCTAAATTCTCAGCTGGAGATTTTAAGTTTATTTCTTTGAAACTATCAAGTTATGGAAGTTTCGTGTGAAAACCCAAATAAATGTTGGTTGTCATTACCAGTTCTCACGGCAGATTTAGGTTTTGTTACCTTTACTTATAATGAAGGTCCCACACAGGAGATTTTCTATATAAGTTCTTTGGAGGTGGGGTTCAGTTTATTTCTGTTAGTTCATCCTTACCATGGGGGCATAGTCCTTTGAGATCTCAATTTTATGGGAAGAGTTGCCCATTAGTTTTTCCACCTTGAATGATTCTCAGAAGGTTGTGAAAAATTAAACTCAAATTGAGCTGATTTAGCAAATATTCTCATGGTTAAAGCCAGCTTCGGTGTTCTGTTTTCTTCTCTGAGATTTTGCCTTTATTTAATTTTTAGATTGCATATTTTATTTTCTTATCATATCATATATTAACTTAAGGAGATATAAAATTTTTTTCTTTCCATTTTAGGTTTTTTTTCTTTTTTAAAAAAAAAATTTTTTTTTTCAACGTTTACTTATTTTTGGGACAGAGAGAGACAGAGCATGAACGGGGGAGGGGCAGAGAGAGAGGGAGACACAGAATCGGAAACAGGCTCCAGGCTCTGAGCCATCAGCCCAGAGCCTGACGCGGGGCTCGAACTCACGGACCGCGAGATCGTGACCTGGCTGAAGTCGGACGCTTAACCGACTGCGCCACCCAGGCGCCCCATAGGTTTTTTTTTTCTTAATTGATGGCCAGTTTTGGTAATTAGTGCACCATACTACCAGAAATTATTTTTTTTAATTTGATTTAAAATGATGACATAATACAATAAAGTACTATGTGAACATACCCCAGTTTATTTTGCAATTAATATTTTAATGTTTCAAATGAATGTGTTCATCAAGCTGATATACCACAACTTACTTAACCACTCCGTTTTTATTGGACATTTACTGTGTTTCCAATGTTTTCCTACTATAAGAATATTATGATGAACGTTAAAAAACACTTTATGAATCCATAGGTCTTGTGTACCATGATGAATTTCCATTTTATCACATAGGCTATGGTGACACATATGCATATTTTTAGCCAGGGAGTGGCATGTTCAGCTCTGCATTTTAGAAAGTGAAAGATGAATTGCAGGCGGTTGAAATTAAGCCAAAATGATTCATATAAAAGCTATTTGATAGTCTAGCTAAGATTTGATGAAGATCTAAGTCAGCCCAGAAACAGAGGAGATTAAAAAGAAGGTCTAGAATAGATGCTACTTGGGGTTTTACAATTTAGTGAATGACTGAATGAAAGGGGGTAGGGGAGAAATAACAAGAGGATTCCAGTGTTTCTGATTTGAGCAGTTTTGGATGGTAATGTCCTTCATCAGAACAGGAAATACAAAGAAGGAGCGGATTATGGGTACATGTGTGCCTGTGGAGATATTCACTGGGCCTTTGGATATTTGTATCTGAAGTTGTCTGGGCTGGAGATAAAGACTTGGGAATCGTGAAGAAATATATGGTAGCTGAAATTTCGGTCTTGAATGAGACTTCCTGGGGAGATTGTGAGGAAAAAAAGGCTAAGGGTAAAACTGTGGGAAACACTAAAACTTAAGAGGTCAGAGGTGGAGCCAAGGCAAATGAAATTACAACACCAATTGCTCAAGAAACACAGGAAAAAGTGCTGTTATAGTTATATTACAAAGCTTTTCCTTTCCTTTGTGGTCTCTCCCTTGACATCATGGTGGCTTTTATTCACTGTTTAATATCACTCCAATAAAGAAGAGTTGAAACTTTAAAATATTAGCATGAATTTTATCATTCATCTTTATAGTGTGCAATGCCAGTTTTTTAACAGCTTTATTGAGATATCATTTGCATACAGAAAATTCACCCATTTAAAGTGCACAGTTCAGTGGCTTTTAGTATATTCACAGAGTTATGCAGCCATCACCACAATCTAATTTTAGAACATTTTCATCATCTCGGAAAGAAATCCCCCGCACCCATTGGCAGTCCCAATAACTCCCTCCCCCCAGCCTAGGTAACCACTAATTTACTTTCTATCTCTATAGTCTGGTCCATTCTGGATATTTCATATCAGTGGAATCATACAATATATTGTCTTTTGTGACTGACTTCTTTCAGCAATGCCAATTTTAAGTGTAAATATCAGAATATTTAAGTAGTATGTGGAATTACTGAAATGACACATTTCATACTTCATGGCTCATTTCTGAAAGGTGCCTCAAGCTGGACAGAAGAGTCAACTTCAAGCCAAACTCAGTAATGTTGGAAAAGGAAGACGGAGGATTCTCCTTCCTGTATCTGGCCTCCCTTCAAACTGGCTGAAGGAACACTTTTGGGCAAGGCCCTGCCCATGATATGAAACACTCATTTGCTTGGGGCTAAAGGCTCCTAGGTTTTGCCTTCTGTCAACGTAGAATTTCTATACCAAGCCCTGGGCAACGGTGGGTTTGGGGATGTGGAGCCAGTCATTTCCTCTAACCATGATCTTCTCTCCTACGTCACTGCAGATGGATGGCCCCCTAGGATGTTTAAACCTTTGCACTTTAAACCACAACACACTGAGTACCTGGATGGGGTGGCCAAGAGGTTTGTGCTCCAAGACTCAGCCTCCAGTTGGTCACTTGCCATACATGCCATGGTGTTGCTAATGTGGCACAGTAATAGAGTGTGTACCCAATTCTGATCTTCCCAGTACTTTGCCCAGGCCCTTTCCAGGGGCAGAAAGTGGCTAGAGTCATGGGGTAGAGTGAGTGGGGGAGGCCAGGCAGGCCCTGGGATGCAAGGTGGCATGGCAACGGGCAGCAAGAACCCATCTCTGGGAGGTAGGCAGAGGCAGGATGAACATAAGCTGAGACTCCAAGCCCAGTGCATGTTCCTTTGTCCCACTGGACTTAACAAAGTAGAAATTCAAAGGAAAAATTAAGAATTTCAAGATAGTCACTGGAGTACATTAAATCCCAAGCAGGGGCCTTTCTGAACTTTGGGTCTTATGCAATTGCACTGGACTCACTTCCATGAAGCTGTTCCTAGATGGAGAAAAGGAAAGCTTAGAAGCCACAGGAAAAAAAAAAATATGACAGGAGCTGTAAAGAGTGATGTCAAAGAAGCTGACGGGGGAAGATGTTCTAAGAGAGATGGAGAAGTCAGCAGAGTTATTGCAAGAGAAAAGCGTGGATAAGAAAAGGATTGAAAACTCTCATATGACAGCCCTGGTGACTTTGCTGAGATCCAGTTCAGTGGAGTGGAGTGGGTAGAAGCCAAATTACCAGGATTACGGAGTGAATGGGAAGTGAAAAGGTAGAAACAAAGAGTGTTGACTTAAGAAACTTGTCTGTAAAAGTTAGGGGTGATGGCAGAACTCTGAGCAGCAAGAGAGTCTAGAGCAGCGGTTGGTAAATGACAGCCTGCAGCCCTGTCCATGGCTTTTTTTTTTCTTTTTTTTTTTTTTTTTCCAATAAATGAAGTTTTATTTTGACACAGCCATATCCATTTATCTACGTATTGTCTTTGGCTGCTCTCATACTGCAACAGCAGAATGAGTAGTTGCAAAAGAGACCGTATGGCCTGCAAAACCCAACCTATTTACTATCTGGCTAGAGCAGTGGTTCCAGTGGATAAGCATCATCAGTATCACCTGGGAATTTCTAAATACAAATTATTGGGCCACGCCCAGATCTACTGAATCAGAAACTTTGGAGTGGTAATCCAAAATCTATATTAAGCTCTCCAGGTAATTCTGATGCACCTTAGTGTTTAAGAATCATTAGTGTAGAGTTTGGACGGAAAGATTAGCTTTTGACTAGAGAAGAGAACCCTTCTCTTCCTCTCAGGTGATGGGGAAGGAAGAGATGATGGGTGGGATGCATGAAGCTTAGTTTCACTCCTTAGGTTCCATTTACTCCCTACACTGTCTCAGAGAGGTAACATCCTGCCTTCCCAGATCCCATATTAGATGGGAGCAACCAGATCTGATTTCCAAGTGCTGAGCAACACCGGCCAAGTCTAAAGTTCAACTTGAACAAAATGAAATCTTAGCTTAGGGAATGGAAGAAAGCTGTACAGGAGAACTGTATTTCACCCATCCAGAACGCTGTAGAGGCCATTCATGCATTGTATAAGTACTTGGATCTTAAGATGGCCTTTTAGGTCTTCTCCAATCTAGAAATTTAAGATTTCTGTCTAGGGTGGTCACTTATTTCTAATCCCTGATAACTTATTCTATCTAGAGTCTAAAATCCTTTCTTGGAACACATTCTGGTCTTCAGTGCTCTCTCCTTGTTTCTAAGGGTCAGATCTCCCCCAGTGGTTCTCAGCCACCTGGGATTTAATTAAACTAGCTGGTCAGAGAATCCATTGCCTTGCTGATAGACCAATCAAAGGTCAGGGACAAATTTTGTCTTTTCTAGTGGACTCTCTGTTCTATGCTAAGGATTCCTGTGAATATTTAGTGAATGATTTCTGTGTTCTGAACAATTGTGAAAGTGTGAAAGTCAGGATAGGTCCTAGGTCAGCAGAATCCCTTTTATGCTCCTTGATTGTCTCTTATACTGTGTGAGTTAGTCATTTAAATTCAGCTATATCCTTAGTAAACCAATTAACACCGTTCCAATCTCTTATGCACTTGCTTTCTGCTATACAGTTAGATTTTTTTTTTTTTTTTTTTTTTTAATGAAAGGACCAATATACTTTCAGGTATGAAGTGACTGATCTCCAGACTTTTTTCCCTCTTGCTATGCTCATCATGAAAGAATACCAGAGAAAGAAATAGAAGGCATTCAGTGGTGAAATAAAGCTGATAAATCTGATATGTCACATAGGCTCTGAGGGGTTCATGTGAGCTTGCTCCTAGGGTGGCCCAAGAGGACAAAGTAAAGCAGATAGTGGTCTAGGGCAGGGGGAGTTCTCCAGGGGGCTTTCGTCGCTGCTCAGTCACTAATCCCCTCTAAGGGAGCACACTCTGGCTCTAAATCCTACTTGTTCTGGGGTTCTTTTGAAGTTCCCATGGTAAATGCTCAGGACCATTGAAATTATAGTTCTCAGGCTTTGAGAAATATCATTAGAAACATTTTGTTGAGAGGCCAAGTGATAAATAAAACGTGCCTTGTTTGAATGAATATTTTTGATGGTCAGCATATGTATGTGTGTGTATTTTATAATAGTTATATTTTCTGTTTGGTTAATTGCCTTTTATGACTTTGTGTTTTTCTTATCAATTAGTTTCTTGAACAACCAAGATATGAATTGTTTATCTTTCATTTTTGCTGCAAATATTTTTCCCAGTTGGTTGTTTGCTTTTTATTTTGGCTATGATTTTATTTACAGAATTTAAAAATATCAAGTAGTCAAATCTGTTAGTATTTCTTAATGGGAAGGTAGAGAAATGTCATGGTCACCTGAAAGCCAAAGAAATTCCATGTGTGGGGAAACTTTATCTTGTAGGAGTGCTGTAGTGAAGGTACACCATCCTGTCATCTCTGCTTGTGGAGAGTGGAGTAAAAAAAATGAGAGAGGATCATATTAGCTATTATTATTTGGATGTTAATGCCTTTGGTGCCCTGTTTATGAAGAGCACCTTGACAGATCCTTTTAAAATAAGCTAATGTAGATGTCTGTACAATCTTGACTACTGTGTATGGTTATTGACAGGGGGTGCCTGGGTGGCTCAGTCAGTTAAGTCTCCAACTCTTGGTTTCGGCTCAGGTCATGATCTCACAGTTCATGAGATCAAGCCCCATATCAAGCTCCAAGGTGATCGCAGGAAGCCTGCTTGGGATTCTCTCTCTGACCCTCCCCTGCTTATGCTCTCTCTCCCCTCCTCTCTCTCTGTCTCTCCATCTAAATAAATGAATAAATAACTTAAAATAAAAAGCTAACATGCATATCTGTCCAAGGTTGACTGCTTGTGTATAGTTATTGGTAAAAAGGTAGAATGACCACTGCCCACACCAGCTCATCAGACCTACTGGAGTCTGGGCATAGTCTATGCTCATGTATGAAGAACCCCAGGAAACATGAGGGGTTCTTTCCTACTTACATGCTTAATGCTGGACAACTAGAGTGATGCTCTGTCTATGCTATAGTAATCTTAGACTCCGTGATCACCTACTTATAGCTATTGGGTAATTTTTGAATTGTCCTCTAAATGATGAACTAATAAGGTCTAGCTTTGTGTACTCATTTCTTTTATGGTTGGCAGCCTACTCTAGAGTGTTTCCACTGGCTTTGGAATGATGAGACTCTGCAACTTGCCTGCTGACCATGACTATGATGGACTGTAGAGTATTGAACAGATTTGAAAGATTACCAACAGGGCTTACCAATGTAGCTTCCAAGATGGCTGAAATCCCAT
This sequence comes from Herpailurus yagouaroundi, assembly GCF_014898765.1. Classification (NCBI taxonomy): domain Eukaryota; kingdom Metazoa; phylum Chordata; class Mammalia; order Carnivora; family Felidae; genus Herpailurus; species Herpailurus yagouaroundi. Next base: position 25,371,022 of record NW_024412401.1, on the reverse strand, counting down.
GGGAGAAAGTGAATGCATCAGTGGGCAACTAATTCTGGGAAATCTTGTCATGTGGATGACTTTACCCTTGGATGTCCAGGCAGAAGGTCATATGAAATTGTTCATACTTGAATTTCCTACTCCCCATGTTACCTTGGGTATGGGGGCCAGCCTGGCTGGAGGACTCTGGTCTTGGGGTGATTGATTATACTGCCTCCGCAACTCAAGTAGGCCTTGAATGTCATTACACAGCCTACCTTCCAAGTGGATTTTGTGTTGGCGTTCTTAGAGCGGGAAGCCAGGCATGGTGTTGCATACCATTTTCTGAGAGTGAGAAATTATCCTTGTACTTGGAATTGAATTCCAACCTAAAGAGGTATACTTCCTCTTGAATCCAGGGCCCCAGGCCTCTGAAAACAAATTGGCAAAATTTGTGGTTAAGGGTCATTTTTCCTGCAATTTCCCCAGTTCTGTGATACTATTTGTAATAAGAAATGGGATAAGTACAATTCTACTGTGACTAATATCTCCTGAATGTGGTAATCAGTCAAAACAGAATTCACTTCCACTCATCCCTGATTTTCTGGGCTAGCTGTGAAAGGCTGGGGTCCTACACCCTGGAGCCCTGCTGTGGGTTGGGTTAAGATGGTTATAATCCCTTGTCTATCCATCTACAAGAGGGATTGATGGGAGACCATCTTCCTGCTTGGGACCTGTCTTAGGCTATTTGGTTCGTACAAATCTCAAATATCATATATAAACACTTAATAAATGATAATTCACGTTCTGCATCCTATAGAGGCTCCTATACCAAGGACTGTTCTTCAAATGTTTATAGTTTATAATTATATCTCACTCAAATCTTTTCCTTAGGTTAAATAAACTTCTTTTCCATCAACTATTCCTTATGAAAAATTCCAAGGGAACATGATAATTACATCTTACCAGCCATGAAATCCCAACAGAAAAATGGCCAGAGGATATAACTGTCATAAAGAAATAAATAATTAAAAATATTGATAGCCATGTGTGGAAAATTTTAACTCCCTAATAAACAAAGTGTTTCAAGTTAAACAAGTTTCCCTATAAGTTTGGCAAAAGTTAAGATTATTATACCCCATGTTGGTGGAACTATGGGAAATAGGCAGTCTTACATGGGGCTAATAAGAGAATGAAATATACTTCTGGAGACAGTCCGGCAAAAGTTGCCACAAGTCTTCAATATTGGCATACCAGAAATTCTATTTACAGGAATTTAGCCTGAAGAAATAATCAGACAAGTTGTATATTACAAGGATGTTCACTGTGGCTGTTTATAATAGCCAAGATAACAACAAATAATGCCCAGTACAAGGGAACTGGTTAAATAAATGATGATACAGACCCATGAAATGATGATGTAGCTCTGTATTGAAATGGAAAGATATTTGCAATGCATTTTGGGGAGTAAATTGATTATGAAACCAAAAAGAATAACATGATATTGCTTTTGAAGGGCATACAAATGTGAACAATAGTTGTATTTGACTCATAGAATTGTGGGTAGTAGTGATCTTTCTGTATCACTATTTCTAATTTGCCCCCTATAAATGAGTATTTCTTGTATATTAAAAAATATTAAAAGTTAAAAGTTGATAATTTGATAGGCAAATTAGCCTCTTGATTTGTTTTTGATTACTAGTGAGTTTAAACAATTTTTCATGTTTATAACTTACTTAATAAAGTACAGTTAAATAAAGACTGAGTTAAAGTCCCATGTTTTCAGAAGTACTGTTATAGTGAAAGAGAATAAGCACCATCTAGTTTCAATATCTCATTTCATAGATAAGGATCAGTAAGTCTGGGGAGGTTATATAATCTGACTAAATGTGAGACAGAATTATGGCTGGTATCTGCACCACCACCCTCAGGCTATTGAACTTTCTGTTATAGTTTGCTGTCTTTCTCAGTTTAGATACGTACTTGGTACCTCATACATGTTTCCTGGTAATACCAAGTATTCTGTTTTATCAATTCAGAGATTAATTTGTGATTCATGATCACTAATGATTAATTTTGGAGGTGATTTGTGGTAGATGTTGCTTTACACAAGCTGGGTTTTCTTGTGTGTGTATGTGTGAGGGGAGTCTAGCTGGAGCATTCATTGTCCAATTAAATCTGTACAATGGAAGGAAGAACCTACAAGTGACTCCAGCAGTACCATTGCCTAGCTGTGGGCCCCTGGCAAGTTACTTAACCCCTTTGGAACTTTGTGCACAAATGGCCAAGGGTATCTGTATCATAAGGTTGTAAAGAGCATTAAATGGGGTTGTAAAGAGAGCTAATGTGTGAAAAAGACCAGTAAAGTGCTAAAGTGAATGTTATATATCTGTTTATCTTCATTTCCTTGTTAAGATCCTATTTTTTCTCCAGAAAGAATTTGAGACAGCAGATGTATGTCGCGCTTGTTGTTGTTGTCATGGTTTCTACTATATACCAACTCTGTGGGAAGGTCAGTTGTCAGGGTGGACTGCAGCAAGAAAGCATAAATATTTACAAAAACCTGTTTCAGAGAACAGGGGCAAGGGAAAACCTCCTTGGGTAGGAAAGTTAAGTTTCTACCAGCCACTTGGGCTAGTCTTGATGAGGCAGGTTTATCATTTGGACCAGGATTATCATTTACTAAGAGCCAAACTTTGTAGTCTGGGGGAAGATGTGTCTTTTAGAGGAGAAGCTTTTGGAGGATACATGAAGAAATCTAACCTACCACTAGCCTATAAACCTTCCAAGGTCAGGGATTATGTCTCTCCTGTTTGCTCTGCACCACTAGTACCTAGGCCAGATCAATAAAGGGTAGTTGTCTGAGTGACTCCTAACACTTGGGCTATAACTTGGCAAGGTGCTGTGCACATTGTGTAGAGCTCTTATGAACCATTTCAATAAGTAATTTAGTTTCCTTCAGGCCTAGGAAAATTGCCTGTGTTATTTCTTAGAGAATGTCCTCTCTTCTGTTATCTTTATTCTTTCTTTCTAGAATTCTTATTAGTTAAATGTTAGATCTTTTTTATTAATATTCTCATTTTTTTTCTTCTGCTCTCTGGATAACTTCTTCAATTTTATCTTTTAATCTTTCTGTTGACTTTTTTTCTTATTCTATGAATATCTAAGTATTCTTTTTTTTTTCATGACATCTTATTCTTGCTTAAGATATTAATTATATATCTGGAGGGGGAGGGTTTCTTTTTAAATTCCTTGTGTTATTTCTAGTCCTTTAGGCAGTGGTGGCTTCTTCACCTCCTCCTCCTCCTTCTTTTTGCATGTTTATATTGGTCTCTGTCTTAAATATTGATTGGTGGTTTTCCTGAAATACCTGGCGATCCTTGGTTGTCTGTTCCTACTTTAAAATGAGGCACTAAAAAGCTGATTGAAAACTATTTATGGGCAAAGCTTGATAGTTGCTGGAGTGGACTTCACTGACCACTCAGGAAGAACCCAGCTCATTCGTTGGGGATTCTGAAATACCAGTATCAAATACCAGGCCTGTCTGTTTCTCTATAGCAGAATCCTTTAATTTTTTTTAATGTTTATTTATTTTTGAGAGAGAGAGAACGAGAGAGAGAGAGAGAGAGAGAGAGAGAGAGAGAGTGGGGGAGGGGCAGAGAGAGAGGGAGACACAGAATCTGAAGCAGGCTCCAGGCTCTGAGCTTGTCAGTAGAGCCTGATGCAGGGCTGAAACCCATGAACTGTGAGATCATGACCTGAGCCAAAGTTGGCTCAGTTGGCTTAACTGACTGAGCCACCCAGGTGCCCCTAGAGCAGAATCCTTTATCTCTTGCCCTCATGGTAAGTACAAGATTTAAATTTCCCTCTCAGAATTTTGACACCTTATTAAGAAAAAGGAGGTTGGGGTTTTTCATTGTTTAGAATGGCAACATTCACTTACTCCTCTTGTTTTACTAAGGTACTTCATCCTCACTCTCTGGAATCAGGATTTCTAGTTGACCTTAAAAGTAATATAAACCAGTACAGCGTGCAGCAGCTAAAATTAAATAATTCTGGAAGCATATTGCAAACTAAAAATAAATTAATGTAACTACCCTTCTTATTTAAAAAAGTGACCATCTTCGGCGATAAAAATTGACTTTTGGCATCCTTTTCATGGTATTTAATAGCCCTCTTGTACTTAAATACAGGTTCTGCCCTTTTTAGAGCAGAGTTTAGCTTCCAGTGACATATTTTACTTATTTTTTATTTTTATTTATTTATTTATTTATTTTTTAATTCTTTTTTTAACGTTTATTTATTTTTGAGACAGAGAGAGACAGAGCATGAACGGGGGAGGATCAGAGAGAGGGAGACACAGAATCTGAAACAGGCTCCAGGCTCTGAGCTGTCAGCACAGAGCCCGACGCGGGGCTCGAACCCACGGACCGCGAGATCATGACCTGAGCCGAAGTCGGCCGCTTAACCGACTGAGCCACCCAGGCGCCCCTTTACTTATTTTTAAAAAAATTTTTTAATGTTTATTCATTTTTTGACAGAGACAGAGTGTGAGCGGGGGAGGGGCAGAGAGAGAGACACAGAATCGGAAGCAGGCTCCAGACTGTCAGCACAGAGCTGGATGTGAGGCTTGAACTCACAGACTACGAGATCATGACCTGAGCTGAAGTTGGACGCCCAACTAACTGAACCACACAGGCCCCCCTCCACTGACATATTTTAAAAGGAACATTGACAAACTGAAGGCTGGTGGTGAGGATAGGGAAGCATCTAATGCAGAGGTTAGCTAATGCAGAGGTTAGCAGACTATGGCCTGGGGTCAAATTCAGCTGGCTCTCTTTTTTTATAGGTCAAGTGTTAGTAGATCACAGCCACACCCATTCATTTACATATTTTCTATGGCTGCTTTTGTCTTACAAATACAGAGTTGAGTAGTTGTGACAGAGATATATGGTTTACAAAACCTAAAATATTTATCATCTGGCCCTTTACAGAAAAAAAAGCTTGCTGATTCCTGACTTACAGGCCATTTTATGCCGCGTGCTTGAAGAAAGCGAACACAAGAAAATGGAAGAACTATATAATAGTTAATAAGAATAGTGTCTAGTATTCATTGAGTGTGTACATGTGACTGGACTGGTAGACATACATTATCATATTTAATATTGATTAAGGATCATCTCCCTGACTAGATTATGCATTCCTTATGTTAAGTTTATAGCTCCAGCATCTAGCAAGTTTGGGCTTTGAGTGAATGTGTGTTGAGCTAAATGAGCAGTGTTATCATGTAGAAGAGATGAAGGCCCCTTCTTGGGGCTTGGAGATCAGAATAGAAATTTCAGAGAAGCAGATTTCAGGTCATGGAGTCATATCAGCTCTGACCAAGGTAGTGAGATATACACCCTTGAGAAGTGGTCCTGAGAGCCTGGCCATCCAGCCAGTTACTCATGGTTATTACATAGAGGTTTCTCACTTTGAGTGGCAGGTTGAACTATATGACTTCTAATGTTCTGTCATTCAAACTAAGAGACCAAAGACTAAACTCAGAACTTATAGTTGATATACTTCTCTTTTCACTGTAATATACTGCCTCCCTTAGAATTCCCACAAGAATAGCTCTGAGGGGGTTGGTAGTGTTGTGGAAGGAACATCACAATGAGTATAGGAGGTTTGGGGTTATAATTCCATTTCTTCAACATATTTATCACATGAGCCCCACAAGTCTTTTAATGCCTTGGGGCCTAAGTGTCCTCAAGTGAGGGGACTGGACTAGATAATCTCTAAATTCTCTTTCAGCTCTAAAATAAATTTATCCAAGGATTAGCAGGGTCCCTCCTATTGGGAGGACAGGACAGACTAGTTCAAACAAGATGTTTCCCTGTTATGTTTTGCCAGAGTACTGAGGCTCTGCTTTTAAAAATATTTTGCCCACCTCCTGATCCCATCCCAGTCTCAGCTGCTCATTTTCTATCTCCTTTCTGTATCCCTGTTCCTGTCTTGCTTTATGGTACTTCTTACTTGGGAAATTAGGTTTAGGCAGGTTGTAGTTTTAGCCTTTCTTTAGCATCGTGAAGGCAAGCCCTTTCTTGTTAAATTCTGCTCATTTGTCTGGCTAAGAACTGGGAGCTGCTCAATGCTTGTTCAGTTGGGGATATTAACATTGACCTCAGAAATGTGATTGGGCTCCTTTATTTAGGGCACTAGCCATGAAGAGCTCATATTTCTCATGGGGGAACATTTTGTTCTTGGTGGAGGCAGTTTTAGCTCCCAGAATGAGCCATCTACCCAGTCCTTTATTAAGGTTCTTTAGTTAAGACTGAAGAATTTAACCTGAATTCTTTTAAAAAAGGATGACAAGATTCAGCCTCAAGTGGACCCCATCTAGCAGCACTGTTCCCACATCCCACTCAAGGAGATATCAACTGCAACTGCAAGACTGCAGTCTTAAGGCTCTAGGCTTTCGTTTAAACTGTCTTGTTTTAAAAATTTCATTTGATTTAAGTTCTTAGTATTCAATTGTTTTATAGTTGCCCATATTCCACACTATATTTGACCATATAGTTCTTTTCTCTGAATAGTCCTAAAAACTGCAGTGTCATGTTAAGAACTCCTTTTAGTCCAAGGCATGTCAATATGTGTTGCCAACTTCCAACTGATTCTCATCCAGAAGATTAGCAAGGCCGCCACATGGTGTTCTTTTTTACGAAACGTTATTGCCTGCATTATAGCTACTCAATGTGGTGACATTAATCCCAAATCTGCAGAATGGTACTCTTAATTCTGCTTGGGTGGAGAGCAACTTGAGCTCTAAGCATAAGCCTTTTATTTTGGGAATACCATTCTTTGTCATCATTTCTGTAAGGAATATTAGTCAGTTATTAGGAATTTTATTTCACTCCTGGAAAATAATATTTCTCTCTTTTCATAATGAGACACCCAGAGTTCATATCTTTAATGAATAATTTCTAGCATTGACTTAGTTTCTGAATATCCTCCCCAGACATGTTTTAATTGTTCATTAAGAAGCTATAGGAATTCCAGCTACAAATGAAGCTTGGATAGAAGTCCCTGGGGAAATATTTCCCAAATTTCCTACTAAAATGCCTGTAAAGACAAAGAAAAAACTTTAATAATTTAAATACATAAATAAAAACAATGGATAGCATAGGCTCAAAATTGGAAAGAAGAATCTACACTAGTTACAAAGCAAGATTGAAACAAATCCACTCAAGTCTCTTTCTATGGCACACTGAGTTGGCTTTACTACATAACACAAAAAACCCTTTGAAATGGGGAGGGAGGGCACTGTGTCCTTTCCACTGTCTTGTTCGTTATCAACACAACTGAGCAGGTGAGCTCTTACCCATGTGTGTTGATTTGTGAGGCTGAGAGTATTGTCATATAATTCTTTACCCTGAGAAATTAAAATTCTCAGAAAACAACTTGGATCCTCAGAAAGTGAGGTCAGCTTTGGCTGAGTTGGAGGGCTGGTGGAGGTATATTGCATTTACAGGGGAAAATTTCTTAAGGGTAAAGCTCCTTAGGTTTAGGCTGGGTCACAAAGAAACAAAAAGAAACCACCACCACCAAAACTCTGGTAACAGTGTATGCTGGGAATTACAGATTTATTTTGAGGAAGACATGATGAAAACCAGGGCTTAGGCCAGATGCTGCTGTGCACATCTAATAAATGGAGTGGAGCCAAGGGTACTTTAACTTTCCAGTGTTTTGATAAACACCAAATATGAATAGATTTCAAGTTGTTCACAGATAAGTAAGGAGGAGGAAAAAAACACATTGAGTGCGTGAAAAAGACTTTACTGCAAGGGAAGAAAGAGTATCTAGAAGACCCAAAGGAAGAGCACATCTCTGAAGTGATTTACAAGAGGATCCAGAAACTTGACGATTTCAGGGAAGTGTTTGACTTCCTCCATAGAATACAAAAAGTATGGATGTTAAAGAGCAGAGAGTAAATATATGGATATTTGGTATTCTTGAAGAAGACACTTAAACTAATGGAAAGGAGCACTAATTAAAGATATAACAGAAAGAGAGAGAGACAAAGAAACAGACTCTTAACTATAGAGAACAAACTGATAGTTACCAGAGGTGAGGTGGGTGGGGGAATGGGTGAAATGGGTGATGGGGATTAAGGAGTGCACTTGTGATGAGCACTGGGTGATATATGGAATTGTTGAATCACTGTATTATGCACCTGAAACTAATATAACACTGTATGTTAACTATACAAGAATTAAAGTAAAATAAAAATGAATAAATGAATAAATAAATAATCTCATTCTGCCACCCCAAAGATATAACAGGAAGAGTTCATAAGCAGAAATAAGACCCATATTAAAAAAAAAGTCATTATGTTCCAGATAAGTCAGTGCACAAAGACACACATAGGAAGTATCCTGGCAAGAATTTTAATCTATAAAGATAAGAAAAACCTTGCACAAGCATCTCAGCAAAAGAAACAGACTACAAAAAAAAAAAAAAAAAAACAAAACAAAACCAAAAAACCAAAAAAAAAAAAAAAAACACCCACCAAAAGTATGATTGCTCTTTGGCTTTTACTCTGAAAGCCTAAATTTAGAAGTATTTACACAGAGTATTTACATAGATTATTTACACAGACTTTTGAGAACCAAAGTTTGTAACTTATTGCTTTTATACCCAGCCTAATCATCTTTGACTTGTGAATAATAAAAAGACATCTCAGATAAGCAAGGACTTATGAAATATGTATGCTTCTTGAAAACAATTACTTGGAAAAGCCTAAAAATGGAGAACCTAAGCTAGAAAAAGATTTTCCTTAGGTCTGAAACCAGTTAAAACAGGGATATGTCCAATCAGTGTTTATGTATCAAATGATTTTCAGTCATTAAATTATTTATCTAGAGGAAATCCTCCTTGAGAACCCCAAATATAAAACAGCTACAATTGTCATTCTCCGGTTAAAGAGCTAAAAGACATACCCACAGGCAACCAGTGAGGTACCTCCTCAAAATGTTAGGACTCTATGGAACAAAGTTTGAAAATCACTGCTTAAAAATAACTATTGTAAATATGTTTATAGAACTGATTGCTGATGTCAAAAGTGATTATCAAAGGAGATGGATAATGGATAAATTAATTTGATAATAATCTAGATGTAGATATTATAATTTCTTTGACTTTGTTCTATTGTTTCAAGATTGTTTTGATTATTCTGGATTTATTGCAATTCCATATAAACTTTAGAATCAGCTCATCAATTTCTTTAAAAAAAAAAAGCCTGCTGGGTTTCTATAGGAATTGTATTAAACCTAGTTATCAATTTGGAGAGAACGGACATCTTTGTATACTTTTAGTTCTTTTAAAATATTTCTTAGGTATTTATTTTACTATTCAGTGTAAAGGTCTTATACATCTTTTGTTAACATTATTTGTTTTTGATTCCACTGTAAAAGGTATTGTTTAAATTTCAATTTTAATTGCTGCTATGTAGAAACATAATTGATTTTGTATATTTAGTTTGTATCTTTTCTTTTTTAAAAAGTTTATTTACTTATTTTGAGAGAGAGAGTCAGACAGAGAGAGAGTGTGTGTGATTGGCAGAGAAACAGAGAGAGAGAGGGAGAGGGAGAACCCTGAGCAGGCTCCATGTTGTCAGGCTCGATCCCATGAACTGCGAGATCATGACCTAAGCCGAAATCAAGAGTAGAGTAGGGCACTCAACCAACTGAGGCATCCAGGTCCCCCTGTATCTTGTTTTCCTAAAATATAATTTCTCAATTACTGTTATATAGAAATGCAATAAATCTCTGTATATTTACTTAGTATATTTTGACCTTGTTCAATTCACTTACTAGTTCTTAGGATTTTCTACATATACAATTCATGTCATCTACAAATAAGTAAATATAGTACATATTTACCAACACAATTGTATACTTTTTTCTTTTTCAATATTACAACCAGTTTTTAGTTTGAGCCTTCTTCATACTCCAAGTCTGACACCCCCCTTACGTCTCTTCTTGCAGTCAATACTTTTGTCTAACATTATGGTGACACACTGCTTTCTATTCCTGTTTTTCTGAACATAACCACTATTCACCTTTAGAGTTGACAGTTTAATTTGAAAGCATACTGCAAGGGGTTCACTTGTTTTTTCTGCTGGGTTAAACTCATAATTTTTCCACCTTAAGTGGAGGTCTTATAGCTGGGTGACAATTAGTATCACTAGAAAGTTGGCCAGCATTGGTTACATTTCTGTTCCTAGCTTTGAAAGCTCTATTATCTGTCTGAGAAATTTGTCAATTTTGACTTACTTTAATTGTATTGCCTTGTATGAGACAGAAAATCATCTGCATACCCCAAATGTTTCATTTGCTGCTACATAACATGATATTTTGAATCTCATTTTAGTCTAAAGTTTAATACCATGTTGGGCTATCAATGCAATTAACTCACCCAAGGTAACAACTGGATGAACATACCTTCTATGCCTGTGGCAACTACAACTATACCTCAACTTACTCCTCTATTTGGCCACTGCCAAATGTCTTTGATGTCTATTGAAAGATATATTCAAAGTTCAGAAAAGTTAAAATTTGAAAAAAGACCAATGAATTATAAAATGAAAAAAAATGTTGAATTGCTCAATAAATTAAATAGCTGCTCTTAAAGAAACAATCAATAAAGGTATGCATTTTGGGCAAGTGTATTCAAGGAAAAGAAAAATTATATATAGTTATCACTAAAATAATTTTTAAAAAATACCATGACAAGGCTTTTTAAAGACCTGGATAAAACATTATTTTTCTAAGAAATATATATTACCAAAATGACCTCAAATAGAGTTAGAAAACTGAACATTCAGTAACCACTAAAGGAATTATAAAAATTGTCAAAGAACTAACTCCTAGAAAGGCCCTAGTCTAGATGGATTTACAGACAATCTTTTAACAACTTTCAATGAATGGTTAATTCATAGGTATAAACTGCTCCATAATAAACAGATAGTGTAGTTTTCAATTAATTTCACAAAGCTAACAGAGCAATTATACCAAAACCTTAGAGACACTATAATAGATATAAACTATTTTTATTAAAAAATTTAAAGAAAATTAAAATTAAGGTGCTAAAGGCAAGCAAACAGCTTTAAAAATTTTTGACTTAGTCTAAGAATTATATTCATTGAACCATAGAATAAAATTGAACATATATGTTAACTAATTTGGATTTAAATAAAATTTAAAAAAAGATTAACTGAAACACCCCCCAAAACAACAACAACAACATCAACAACAACAACAACAAGAACAAAAACCAAAAAGTAAAACAAATATGACTGGATGAAATTCATCTCATATTAGCACAGTTTCTTTCTATGTTGTGATATTTAACTGATACTTAAATCTTTGTGTTTTTCTGCAGTATTTGAATTATTTATAATAAATATACTTAATACTTATAAGGAAATAAGAAAACTGAACATACAGTGGATTGGTGGTAGAATTAGGCTTAGAACTTGAAAAAAAATATGTTTAATGTTTATTTTTGAGTGCAAGAGAGAGACAGAGCATGAGTGGGAGAGGGGCAGAGAGAGAGGGAGACACAGAGTCCAAAGCAGGCTCCAGGCTCTGAACTGTCAGCACAGAGCCCCATGTGGGGCTTGAACCCATGAACTGCGAGATCATGACCTGAGCTGAAGTTGGATGCTCAACTGACTGAGCCACCCAGGTGTCCCCAAAAATATTTTAATCAATCAAAATTTTCTCATATTGAAGTTAAATGTCAAAATCACATATAGCTAGACTCTATCTATCATCTATCTATCCACTTGTCTATATTTCATCTATTTATTATACTGGCTAAGAACTACTGTACTACAAATTAAGAGTAAAAAAATCCTTGAAGGTTGCTTCCTAGAAAAGGGGTGAAACTTTTAAAATTGGAACCACAATATTAGAAAGTGCCCTACCAGTCCTGGACTCTGTTCTCTGCTGAGTGCTGACTCAGTTCTTTATTTTATTTTATTTATTAAGTTTATCTGTTTATTTTGAGAGAGAGAGAGAGAGAGAGAGAGAGAGAGAGAGAGAGAGCAGGGGAGGGGCAGAAAGAGAGAGGGAAAGAGAGAATCCCAAGCAGGCTCTATGCTGTCACCACAGAGCCCGAAGCAGGGCTTGAACTCACGAACTGTGAGATCATGACCTGAGCTGAAACCAAGAGTCAGATGCTTAACCGACTGAGCCACCCAGGTGTCCCTGGACTCAGTTCCTTCAATAAGTCATCAGTTGCATGGGTTCAGCCTCTGCTTAGTGGCAATGAGATTTTATGATGGTGGTGATTTTGTTTATTCTCAGTCAGGGGTGGTACAGATTTTGTTGGCCCCAAGTGTATATAATTTTGGACTCCTTCTTAAGAAAAAGAATACAACAGATACCATATGTTTTTGCTCTTATGTGGATCCTGAGAAACTTAACAGAAGACCATGGGGGGAGGGGAAGGAAAAAAAAAGTTCAGAGAGGGAGGGAGGGAGCCAAAACATAAGAGACTCTTAAGAACTGAGAACAAACTGAGGGTTGATGGGGGATGGGAAGGAGGGGAGAGTGGGTGATGGGTATTGAGGAGGGCACCTGTTGGGATGAGCACTGGGTGTTGTATGGAAACCAATTTGACAATAAATTTCATATTTCAAAAAAAAGAAAAAGAATACAAAATTATGAATACGAAATTAGGGCCTGGAGGAGTCTGTGCCACAGAGGAGGCCTGAAGTTTAAGCTTCATCAGCCTCATAGAAAATTTCCCTCTGTTCTCAATTTTTTCAGCTCTTTTCAAAACTTAGTCATTTTGAGATTTCTTACAGCTAAGTTGGTTTATCTGCTGTAATTTGGGTTATCAAAAGCTCTTTTTAAGTGTGCTCAAAAATAGGCACAAGATTACAGGTATATTCTGAGTAGCCCAGGATAGCAAAAGACTATCATCTCTCTTTATTTAACAACTTTATGCTTCTATTACTGCAGTGATAATATTAACTTATTAAAAAACGCATAATACATATATGATGGAAATTGATCTTAAGTCACCTAAAATATTTGTTTGAGAGAGGTAAATTTTGTTCTTCTCTTCTTGTCTATGAGCTCATATTCAGATGATTTCTCTCATACTGCAATCAATCAACAACAGCAAATCATAATTAACACTCTTGAATATTTACTTATTAGATGTGCTAGGCACCATTCTAAGTACTTTACTCACCTTAATTTATTGATTTATAATTTAGCCTCACAAAATCCCATGAGGTAGGTGCTTTTACTATCTTTATTTTATAGGTAAGGAAACTGAGATATAGAGAGGTTAAAACTTGCCCAAGACTCTTACCTCACAGCATATACAAATAATAACTCAAAATAGATTTAAGACCTAAATATAAAAGCTAAAACCAGAAAACTCATAGAAGAAAATATAGGGCTCAATCTTTATGACCTTGGATTTGACAGTGTTTCCTTAGATACAACATTGTAAGGACAAATGGGAAATAGATACATTGAATTTCATCAAAATTAAAAACTTTGTTCATCCAAGGACACTGTTTGTGAAAAGACATCTCACAGAATTTGAGTGAAAAAATATTTGTAAATCATATATCTGATAAGGGTCTAGTATCCAGAATCCATAAAGAACATTTACAACTCAACAGCAAAAAGATAAACAACCAAATTAAAAATGGGCAAAGGATTTGAATAGACATTTCTCCAAAAAAGATATACAAATGACTGACAAGCACATTAAAAGATACTTAATATTATTAATTGTTAAGGAAATGCAAATAAAACGGCATGAGAAACTATTCCACATTTACTAGGATGGCTATAATAATATTTAAAAAAACTCATGAAAAATAGCAAATATTGGCAAGGGTGTGGAGGAATTTGAATGCTCTTACAATGCTGTCAGATGTAAAATGATGCGGCCACTGTAGAGAAGCTTGATGATGTCTCAAAAAGTTAGACATAGAGTTAAAATGGGTGTTCAGACAAAAACTTGAGCACAAATCTTTATAGCAGTGCCATTCATAACCATCAAAAGGTGGAAATGACCCCAATGTCCATCAAATAATAAATAAACAAAATGGATAATATCCATACATTCAGCCATAAATATTAGTCAGCCATAAAAAGGAATAAAGGATAGATACATGTTACAACAGGGATGAATCATGAAAGTAGCGAAAGAAGTCAAACACAAAAGGCCACATATTATATGATTCCATTTATATGAAAAGTGCAGAATATGCAAATTGATACAGGCAAAAACAGATTAGTAGTTGCTGGGGGAAAATGGGGAACAATTTCTTGATAGATTTAGGGTTTCCCTTTGGGGTAATAAAAATGCTCTGGAATTAGTGGTGACAGTTATACATCATGAATGTACCAAATGTCACCGAGTTGTACACTTTAAAACAGCTAAAATGGCAATTTTAAATTATGTGTATTTTACTACAATAAAAAAGAAAATTTGCCCAAGATTACACAGCTGGTAGATGGCAAAGCCAAGCTTTTAACCCAAAGTCTGGGTAAATCCACTCTATTCTGTCTTTCATTTATTGAGTGCCTTCTAGTGAATGTTATATCCCTAACAACATCTCCAAGTTTTCTACCAAGTCATGTTCTGTCTATGCCATGTTCTTCCAACTCCAGCTTACTATACAATTGTCAACTATAAAAAAATCTTGAAAATATTAACATTAACTGGCAAGTTCTAAAAATTCTCTACCTCTTGTGAGGATAGATATAAAAACAGAAGGACCAGTTGAATATTTATTTAAAGAGTATTTAGAGCCCCAAATCCCCTCCTTGACTCAGCTCTGTAGATGGCTGCCATGTCTGTTCTCACCCCAGCAGACATCTGGGGTTTTTATCTCAGGAGGTTTATGAACTGCAGGATACCAGGCACATACCCTCCCTAACCCCTAACCCTTAACCCTAAAGCTAACCCTAAACCTAAATCTAGAAACAAATAAAAAATAAGAGGGGCGCCTGGATAGCTCAGTTGGTTAAGCCTCCGACCTTGGCTCAGGTCACCATCTCACGGTTTGCGAGTTTGAACCCCTCATCAATCTCATGGTTTGCGAGTTTGAGCCCCTCATCAGGCTGTCTTCAACACAGAACCTGCTTCAAATCCTCTGTCCCCCTCTGTCTGCCCCTACTCAACTCTCTCTCTCTCTCTCTCAAAAATAAGTAAACAAACAAAAAGCACCAGAAGCTTAAATAAATAAGAAATAAAAATTCTTCACCCTTTATTTGTTCTTCTATAATAGTCAGGCCTCTTGATTGCATGTGACAGGAGCCCATCTAGTTTACAAGAAAAGAGAAATTTATTGGGAGGATCACAAAACTGCAAGATGGGCTGGGGTAGAGTTGGGCCTTAAGGGTCTCTGGAATCTATGGGGTACTCTCTCCTTTTCTTTTTCTTTTTTCTTTTTTTTTTAATGTTTATTCATTTTTTGAGAGAGAGACAGAGCATGAGTGGGGGAGGGGTAGAGAGAGAGGGAGACACAGAATCCAAAGCAGGCTCTGAGCTGTCAGCACAGAGCCCAAGGAAGGGCTCAAATTCATGAACTGTGATCATGACCTGAGCTGAAGTCAGACACTTAACCTACTGAGCCACTCAAGTGCCCCTCTCTTTCTTTATCAACTATTTTTTGCTTCTCATCTGTATTGGATTTATTCTCTCACTTTTAATGTTTTCCCACTAGGCTTGAAACATAGCTACTAGCAGCTTCCAGGCTTATGTTCCAACTTTACCTCATGAGAGGGACTCAGTCTCTTCTGCTAGCTCCTGTTTGAAATATCTTAGTAAGGACTCTGATCAGCTTGGTTGGTTACATAGTCATCACTTGGTCTAACAACTGTGTGTGTTCACACTAAGATTGGTAGTCTTCACTGGAATCATTAGTAGACCAGGTATATTTCATCAAAAGAAGAGGTATGCTTTTCCTCAAGAAGAGCCAGGCAAAGAAAACTATAAAAATCTACAACACTTACTAAAATTATAAACCTATAACCTAAGTTAACATCCATAAGTTATGCAGTTGTATAATTTACCCATCTTGGCACTCTCTGTTGTAATTCTCTCTCAGACTATAAACCCTAAAAATATAGGAAATCACTTGGTTCAACTAATTTACATTGTGCCTAGCCATTGTTTTCTATTCAAGATGGCATTTGCCCTTCACTCCACTTAAAAAAAAAAAAGAACTGCCCAAACTTCCTCACCTCCCTTTCATTTCTTACTGCATTTTATTCAGACTTCACACTCACTTGCTCTACTGAGACTACTCTTATGAAAGTTGACAATGGCTTCTCGATGTCAGATCCTATGGCCTCTTCCTCCCAATGTTGATCCTACATGATGTTTTTTTTGTTTTTGTTTTTTCCAGAAGCCCTTTTATG
This sequence comes from Herpailurus yagouaroundi, assembly GCF_014898765.1. Classification (NCBI taxonomy): domain Eukaryota; kingdom Metazoa; phylum Chordata; class Mammalia; order Carnivora; family Felidae; genus Herpailurus; species Herpailurus yagouaroundi. Next base: position 25,354,619 of record NW_024412401.1, on the reverse strand, counting down.
TTGATGTGCTGATAATTCTCTGTTTCCTCTGACCAGTGTTCCTCAGCCCATTTTGCTGGTTTCACTCTTGTCTCTGCCTCAAATTTAGGTGTTCCCCAAGATTACAAGCTCAATCTTCCCTTCTGACTCTCCACTCCTGCCATGTCATATACATCTCCATGGCTTTGCTTATCTCTGTAGGTATGTGGCTTCTGTGTGTGTTGTTGCAATCTTGAATTCCAACTACTTCTTGTATATCTTCATATAGACCTCTGCACATACTGCAAGTTGAATATTTATTTTATTTTGTATTCATATCATACCTTATTTCTAAATGAATTTTAGAGGATGCAAACTACAATTTTCACTTCCTATTGAAATTTTAATTCCATCTTCAAGGTTAATCTGAGAGTTGCTTCCTCTAGGAAGCTTCCCCACATTCCTACAATATAATGAATGGAATCATCATTTGAGATCTTATGTTATTTTAATTGTACCATTATCATATTATAAAAAGTTGTGTCTGCATCCCTAATGATTTGGGAGTTACTTGAAGGCCAGGGCCAACCTTTTAATCCTTCTCTATTCACCTGCCCAACTTGGAGCATAACATCTTGCAGACAGGAGAGAGATCAGAAACTGTTCTAATTCTGGCCTCTCTGAATTGAACTAGAACAGGAGGGCAGGGCTGGATGCCTGAAATCAGTAGTTTTAAAGCAAATAAAAAGGAAGTTTTCTTTTATAGGCAGAGACTAAACTTATTAATCATCTAGGTAGAATGTAGAAGATGAAAATACACATAGGTCCTACAAGGATTTAACCAAACTTAAATTTAAATTTAGAGAGATGCATAAGGTCTTACCAGGGAAAAAGAGGTACATGTCTTATCTTTCAAATGTAGGCCGTGGTTGACAATTACTACGATTTCTCAGGACCGTCCAGGCTCACACAGGACATCTAGTCACCCACAGACTTGGCAACAGTTCAATTATTCTGTTCAATTCAGATCACCAAGCTGGCTAATACATGCTTTCCACTTCACTGCAAGCTCTGGAGACACAAACGCTTGTCCACACCCCAGAGTGAATCCAAGCTGAGGTTCAGCACAATTAGTTATTTGTTTCCTTTAACATCTGAACCTTGTGAGATTCAGCCACCTCCTGGGAACCAGCCGTCTGCCAACGAGGCATGAATAAAACAGAGAAGGTTCCAGCTGGCATCACCTGCTGTGTTTTGCCTTATTTCTCTATGCACATTTCTAGACTTCTGAAATCTAGGGGCCTCTCTCAAGAGGACGCAAGCCACATGGGCTGGGCCTTTGAGACCTTGACTCTGTTGTTGAATTTTTTATTTTTGAGTCTCAGTCTGACTCAGGTATTAGAAGGTAGATCTGGGACCTTGATCCTCAGATTCTCACATGGTTCTGACCCCAGCTACCCTCACATTCACACCCTTTCCTGGCAGCCTCCTGGATATGATTAATCTTCAGATCATATAAAATCTGTTTAAAAACTCATCTTTTAAGGATTGCCTGTACTCTACCAAGATTTCTCTATTGTCCTATACGGTGGCATTTTAATTTTTATCATGTAGCTGTAAGGCAGGGTATTGTTGAAGTCCAGCTGTTCTTTCCTTTCTAGTAGCTCTCTGTGAATACACAGATGATACTTTCTCCTCATTTCCATTGCCATCATCTTAGCTTAGTCTCTTGTGACACCTCAAAGTTGTAGCAGTTAAATTCCTGGGTTTTGCAGCCAGATGACTTGGTCTTAAATCCTAGGTTTGCCACTTACTAGCTGTGTGGTTTTGGGTAAGTCACATAGTTTCTCTGTGCCTCGGTTTTCTCATCTGGGAAGCTAGGGATCATAGTCATATCCATCTCCTAAGATTATTGGGATGATTAAATGAGTTAATATATAACGTATGAGGTCCTAAGAGCAGTATCTTGCTTATACAGGAGCTGCAGAAGTGTTAGCTATTAGGATTATTTTTATTGTTGTTATTATCCTTCGTACAATTCAAGACTGCTTTGCACAGAACATCAGCCCAATTTCTAAATGAAAATAGATTATTTTATAGCCATTCTCTATGTTGGCAAAAAGGAAAAAAAAATAAGCAGAGCTTCTTGTATGTAGGATGCATCTGAGAGGAATTTAGTAATAGATGAGGTCTTCTAAATGCAGGTAATACTGACAGATGAGCCTGGGGAGGTAGATGAAGGATAAACTATAGAGAACTTTTAAACACACAGCAAAGTTGCTAAAGGTTCGATGAAGTCAGAGGAGAACCCCTGAGAATTTCAAGTGTGTGCGTGGAGGGGACTGACAATGAACACTGAGAGATTAATCTGCAGGAGACGCCTGACTCACTTAAAGGATAGTAGGGCTTGTTTGCGAAGTCAGTCCAATGGAGTCTGAGTTTCATTCATTCATGAAAAAGTTCCAGTGGTCATTTACTCCTAGGTGCCCAGTATTTGCTAGGTTCTGGGGATACAGTGATGAGTAATATTGACACAGTTTATGTCATAGTTTATTACATGGAGTTTATGGTCTGGAGGGAAAGAGACACCATTAAAATAAGCAGCTACCACAGGATGGTAAATGTTGTAGAGGGTGTGGAAACAGCCTCTTCCCCCTTTATCTCACCCATTCCACTTCTCCTGGAGGAGCTAGAGTGTGAATGGGATTCACTCCTAACACTAGTGGGGTTTGATTAATATCAACAGGTTACTTCTAACTCTGATGCACATTTCAATTACTGGGGGAATTTAACAAAATACAGACACTAGGGCACCACCCTTAGAGAGGAGTTGATCGGGGTTGGAGCCTGAGACTTGGTAGTGTATATACAGCTCACTAGATGATGCTAATGGCAACCAGGGCTGAGAACCAGTAGTGTAACCAAGCTGGGTACTCTTACCCTTTTGGCTAGGAGGTTTTATTCAGGAATTGTTCTGGAGATGAAGAGCACAGACCCAAGGTAGCCACAGTGTATCACTGCCCCTGGCCACTGAGACTGGTTTAAGGTCAGAATGAATCTTAGTACTTTTGTTTAATGGTTCTCTGAAGGGACACTTCCTTTTTCCCATATGTAAGCAATGAAACCGTTGCTTGTAACCATCTTGCAAAGCCAACTCATAGAGTCAAACAGAGCCAACAGAATGCATGCTTGCTGCTTCCCTACCTCTGGACTTGCTAGTTACAGGCACTAAATAAACCTCCTTGAATGTTTAAGCCAGTTTGAGTTAGGTTTACTAGTACTTGGAAATGTAGTGTGACAATAAAAACATCCCAACTGATTGAAGACATATGTTATGGCGAATTCAAGGTGCTTACCACTGGGAAAAGGTCAGAGAAAGGAGTGGGTGCTGGAGAGGAAGAGCATACTCTGCTTGTAGTTAGAGGAGCAACGTGACATATTGGGAAGATTGTGGGCTTTAGAGTTGGATGCACCTGGGTTTCAGTTCTAGTTCTGTCACACACTGGCTCTCTGACCTAATTTCCTCATCTTTAAATTGAGGTTATTAACAGACCTTGTAGGTTTGTGATATGGTTTAACTGAGATTAATTATGAAGCTGGCTAAGCCCAGTGCCTACTGGTACATCGTAGATCCTCAAAATATGAGGGCTATTGCTTTTGCAGTGGTAGCTGCTACCAGAAAAAGGTGATGGAAGGTACCATGTCCTCAAGTTATAGACTGAATGGCGTATAGTAGGGTTCCATAGGGACTATAGCCAATGGGATGGGACTGCTGAAGTCTCACCGGGTGCAGATCTGATTGGGCACAGACATTACTATGAATAGCTGGAATAGGAAGGGACAAAAATTGGAACAGGAAGTTGTATGCATAGAGGCACCTGGGTGGCTCAGTGGGTTGAACATCCAACTTTGGCTCAGGTCATGATCTTGGGGTGCATGGGTTCGGGCCTCACATCAGGCTCTGTGCTGACACATTGGAGCCTGGAGCCTGCTTCAGATTCTGTGTGTGTGTGTCTCTCTCTCTCTCTGCACCCCCACCCCACTAGTGCTCTGTCTCTCTCTCTCTCTTAAAAATAAATAAACATTAAAAAAAAAGTTGTATGCATAAAGGGCTATTTCTGTTAGGCACAATTATCTGGTTGAATTGCCCCTTTTGTTGTAGGTGTGGTTCTATGTATAGAATGTTTCCATCTATTATGGAAACATCTTCTTACTTGTGTACTGCTAGATAAAAAATGATAAATTGGTGTTTGTGATCCAATTCATTCTTTGGTCCCTTAGCTGACGTAAACTTGTGCAAGGTAAGTTACAAGGCAATTGGATTTATCACCATCTTTACCTCCATTGCTTTCTTGTCATGTCTTCCTAGAAATGTAGTCTAGTCTCCTTGAATGAATTCAGGAAATACTCTGGTGTCTGATGGGAATCGGAATATCACATTATTCTTCTTAGCAATAATTTACAAAATTTTCTTAAGATGGGTTACTTCTATAGAAAGTTATGCAAACTGTTACATAGTAATTAATTACCAAACTCAGGTTTAGAAAGTACCTTTTCTTTGCTTTATTCCTAGATACTAAAACAGCATGCTATACAAAATCAGTGGCCCAAACTTCTCACCTGGAGTTGGGCACTAGAGTTTGCCAGAAAAAATTCTGAAAGGAGAGATAGTCTGGAATCTGTCCCACCCCATTGGATCAGTTTTTCCTTCTGTACACTCTAATGTAATGGCTTTAGGTGTAATTTAAGGCAAATTTAAAGAAATACAAGCAACTTAGTATAGATACCTTTTTCTTAACTCAGCTTTAACTATAATCTGTCATTGCCTGATGTAACCTTTAATTTTTTGTTTCTTCACTGTGCTCTAAGGACATTTTCTTATTTTCTCATACTTAGGTACGAGTACTTAACTGTTATTAAGAGAGTTTCTCACTCAGCCTTTGGTATGATTCACTTTGTCAGCTCTTCATACTCTGGCAAAAGAATATTTTCTTTGTGATTTACTTTTCTTAGGGACACAAAATTCCTCTTTCATGTTAGTTTTCTTAGCTCCAGAAGGAACTAGACTGTGCTGAAAGAGCGAGTTTGCCAAGGAAGAGGCACAAACCGCATGGTTGCATTTTCCAACCAGATAAAGGTTATGACCGGCTAACCATTTAAAAAAATGTTTATTTATTTATTTTGAGAGAGAGAGTGAGAGAAAGAGGGAGAGTACAGTGAGCGAGGGAGGGGCCAAGAGAGGGTGAGAGAGAATCCCAAGCAGGCTCCCCCTTGTCAGTGAAAAGCCCCACACAAGGCTTGATCTCACAAACTGTGAGATCATGATCTGAGCTGAAATCAGGAGTCAGACGCTCAACCAACTGAGCCGCCCAGGCATCCCATGACAGGGTAATCATTTTTATGTTACTCACAATTCCGCATGTCTGGGAGAAAGGCATAGGTTTTGGGTTCGAGACCCAGCTTTGCAATTTATCTTTGTGATCTAGGGCAGCTACTTAACTTGTCCGGAACCTAGTTTTCTCGTCTGTAAAATGGACAGTAACCGAAATCATAGGATTATTACGTATGTGGAATAAGATAATACGCAAACCACCTAGTATGGTACCTGTACATAGTGAGTACTCAATAAATTTTAATTCCGTAATATCTCTTACTCCTATCTTTTGAGGCTTTTAGTTGGGGTAAAATCATTTGCACAAAATACTAATTATTATAATTTAACCACCGTAACAGCTTGTAACATACTTTAAACCTTATTCTCAAAAGAACGATGCCTAATTTTTCTTGGGCTTAAATATAAAGTTCACTGCATTTATTATTTGCCCCAGAATGCTGAGAGAAACTGGCAGTGAAAAATTCACAGCTATTATCAGTGATCTTTGATAAGACATGGAGGATAGGAATTCCAGAAAACTAGGAACGAGCAAATACTCCAAATTTCTAAAGGAAGAACAAAATATGTGCCCTCACTCCCTTCCTCACCAAATGATACAGTAGCCATCTTGATAGCAATCTGGAAAAATTCTAAAAATGCAGTATACTTATGATTTGTAAGCATTTATTTATTTATTTATTTTTTATTTTTTTTTTTTAAATTTTTTTTTTCAACGTTTATTTATTTTTGGGACAGAGAGAGACAGAGCATGAACAGGGAAGGGGCAGAGAGAGAGGGAGACACAGAATCGGAAACAGGCTCCAGGCTCTGAGCCATCAGCCCAGAGCCCGACGTGGGGCTCGAACTCACGGACCACGAGATCGTGACCTGGCTGAAGTCGGACGCTTAACCGACTGCGCCACCCAGGCGCCCCTATGATTTGTAAGCATTTAGAAACAAAAGCTGTGATTGTTAGGAGTTAGTGTGGATTCACTAAGACCAGGACATTTCTCTTTTCTACTAAATTGTTGTAAGTCCTGTGGATCACATCAATGCTGTAGACATAGTGTATTCTGATGCAGCAAAGCCTCTAACAAAATCCTTATGGTATCCTTGTGGATAAAATATTTAGACAAATGTGGTCTGGATTATCTATCTATCTTCCATCTTTTTCTTTGTTCTAAAAAGACTTTTGGTAGTTTTAATAATACACAAAACTCAATAAGATGAACCTCTCTCCTCCCCCCACCCCATCCCAAAATAAAGAAGTGAAGAAATTAGAGTAAAGGGAAAAAATGTTAGGGAGAATAAGATGAAACCACAAGTGTGTGGTTGGTCCATGAAATGTATACCATGAGATTCTGTTATTCCATAGTCTGTACACTTTCTAGAGGTGATTTGAAGATTTTGTTGTGGACTTCCTAACAGTTCATGCAAAGAAGAAACATCATAAATAAAAATGTCTATAAGAAAGAAAAACAGTGCTGAGAACAGAGAGAAACTTCTGTGGGTTCTCGTAAAGAGGACATATGTCATATAGTAAACCATCTGCTCAGTACATCCTCACATGAAATACAGTGGTGAGTTTCAAGGGCTGCTTCTTATGGAGTACCTTTTTGTGGACCAAAGCACTATTGTGTTAAAAAAAATTCTGTGGGAAATTGGGGGTTAAGGGTCATGAGAATGCCATCAAGATATGCAATTCTCTGGTAGTTGGGTAAACGCTTTTACCATTAGGTTCTAGTTTAACAGGGTGATTTATTAAAACTTCTTCAAAGATCATTCATTAAAGGATTGATGTCTCTAATGCTCTGCTCTGTCCTTGAATACCCAAAATAATCATCAAGGATGAAGTCATAGAATACACTCCTCACATTTTGGAGAATGAAAATTTGGGAGGGACAGTGGATACAGGCAGTTACATGGTCTTAGTACCTGAAATGTTGGGTTAAAGCCTACAAGGTAAAATTTGGTAGCTCTAAATACATATAAAATAGTGGATTTAGGTTAAAAAGCATATCCTTGGGTTATAGAACCAGGAACACCCTGAGAGCAAGGCAGACTATTTGAAAAGGACCCCAGGGGCTTCTGTGACTGCAAACTCAGGTGGGCCAATAGTGTGACATGACTTCTAGGAAAGCTAAATTTTCATCTGTAATAGCATTGTGCCCAGAGTGCCGTCATGCTATGCCCTGGCTAGATCACATCTGGAGCCCTATGTTAAATTCTTATGCCATTTTCCAAGAGAGATACTCAATCAAAGGTGAGTATCTGGGATGCTGAGGATTCTAAAGGAAAATTAAGGGAAATTACAGATGCTTATCCCAGAAATGAGAAGACAAAGCAAAATATAGTTAAAGAGGTATTATGTGGGTAAGAGAATAATTGCTTCCTGGATTAATCTAGAAGAAAACATGAAAAACCAAGGATTCATTATAAAGGAACACATTAAAGAAAATATTCTAATGAGAACTATCTAAAAAAATTAAAATGATCTCTTATGAGTAGTGAGCCTCCTATCATCAGAAGAAATCAAGGAGAGTCTGTGTATTTTCTGGGAATGTTATAAAGGATAGTTTGATGAAGGTGAGAGATTGTTCTAGGTGACCTCCATGTTCCCTTCCACTTCCAAGATTTTATGCACCTTTCTCTGAAATGGCAGAAATTTCAACAGTTAAAAAAATCCACAAGTTATTTAAAGAAGAAAATCAATCTAGTCTCAGACTATTGTTAGTGCCTCAGAAGATCTGCCCCCAAATGACTAAGTTAAAATAACACAAGCAGAAGATGATGAATCATGCTGCTTTTCCTAATGGTCTCTAACGTGCAAAGCCCAGGATCACAGCTGCCACTCTGAGTGACTACATGGGGAGGGGGAACTAAATTATGGTAGGTATAACACTGTAATGTTCCCAGTTGGTAGCTTGTGTGTATGTGATTACCTAGTATTCCTTACCAGCTGTTTTTTAACATTAGTCATACTGATTTGAAACAACCGCCCTCTTTTCATTTATCTCAATAAGCACTGTTCTTTTAGGAGGAGTAAGACATTTCATTTAAAAGTGGAAGCTTTTCTTAGTTCTTGAGTGCATGTGATATGATTGTATATATATATGTACTTCCCAGGGTCATTGTGAGTCTCAGGTGAGGTAATTATTGAGATTACACTCTCTCTCGCTATTCTTGACCCAGGTCACTGAGGTGGACAGGGTCTCAGGAGTGGGGAACATTAGTATCCTCCTTGTGCCAGAATAAAGAAAGGCTTTAGTGGGTGGACAAGCTTTTGGAAGGGGTCCATGGAGATGAGCAATCAGGACAGATGGTCCCCAAATACCTCCTCCCATCCCATGTGAGGGGACTTAGATGGGTGGGTTTTCTTTCTTGGTGCTCCTGGCACTTGAATGAGGCAAAACTTCGAGGTGTGCTGAACTGATAACAGGAAAATGATTGTACCTCATCTAGAATGGGGAGGGGTTCACCAAAGGTAAGGAAGATCAGGGCCTGGAAGGAACCCTGGAATAATTTAATCAGGGATGGAGAGGGGAGGAGACCCTGAAAGCTCAAGTCCAAGGTCTAAAGCCAGAATAAGAACCAATGGGGTGTCTAGATATTAGAAGGTAGAAAAAAAATCAGTTGAAGGCTGTCCATACAGATTCTGCTGTTGGATTCACAGGCTGGTTTTATTATATCTCACTCATAAGACACTTATACCCTGTTAGTGGGAATATAAATTGGTGTAACCTTTATGGATGCTAATCTGAAAATATATATTAATAGTCTTTTTAAAGTGACACTACCTTTAATATAGTAATTATACTTATGGCAATGTATTCTAAGGAAATAATTGTCTACAAAGAAGCATTTACCAGGCTGTTCATTAAAGTGTTATTTAAATAGCTAAGAGATGTAAAAACATAAATGCCCAGAACCTGGAAATTGTTTAAATAAATAAATAATTTAATATTCATATAATGGAATATTATGCAATCATTTACATTATTCATACATTCATACATTATTTATGAATGTTGATTGGTTGAAAGTGGCTTTAATAGGAATTAATGGAGTTCTGAAGTTGCCATTAAGTGATAGGGATCAACTCTGCTCTGGTCAATATTTCTTTTATTCTCCAGATTGGACACTGTTACAGTCCTATATCATCTTGCATATCTCAGGGTCACCCAGCTGATGATGTATAATTTCTTTTTTCTTAGAGCTTTTCACTTATACCTTTTCTAGAGTTAGCATGAAGGCTTTATGCATCTCGGTATTTATCTGGTGCGTTTTCCCCCTTGCTGGTTCCTCCACATAGGCTCTGACTTCCAAATATTGGCCCCTGTGTTAAGTTCTCGGACCTACTTGTCTTCTGTCTACACTTACCGGTAAACTCTTCTAGTCTCTGGCTCTTGATACCATCTTTGTGCTGATAACTCCTAAATTCCTAACTTGACCTCTCTCCAAGACTCAGATGAATGTATCCAACTATTTATTTAACTTCTCCACTTTGATGGTCATTCAACTCACATGTCCAAAGCTGGATTCCTAAATACCCACGCTGTCAATCTGCTCTTTCCACAGTACTCCCTCCCCTGTCAGGTAAATAATAATTCTATTCTTTCAGTTTCCAGGGACAAGAACTTTGGTGACATCCTTGACTTTCCTCTTTTTTTCACACGCCATATCAAAACTGTCACCATATCCTGAGGCTGAATCTTCAAAATTTATGTGGAATCTGACTGCCTTTTCCCACCCACACCACTACCCTCTGGTCCCAGCCACTATTTCCTGGATGGTTCTAGACTCCTACTTGGCCTTTGCTTCCACTCTTGCCCTCTACAATCTATTTTCAACAAGACAATTATCCAAAAACCCAAGTCATGTCATGTCTCTTTTCTTTGATCAGTAATTACGAACGGTTTCCATTTCCCTCAGAAAAAAAATTCAAGACTTTCCATAATATATATATACAAGGTCCTATGTGACCATGCCTCTGGCTATCTTTTCTGACCTCATCTTGAATTACTCTTTTCCTCACTCTGTTCCACCCACAATGGTCTCCATACTGTTCCTAGAATGTGCCCAAGTACTTTCGCACCTCAGGGCCTCTGCCTGGAATGCTCTTCTCTACTGCCCTCATGGTTCACCCCTCTGCTATGTCAATCTTTTGTGTCAAGGACTTTCCTGACACAATTATGTAAAATCACAATCCTTCTCCTCCCTCATGTTGCTACTTGTCTTCTTCCTTGCTTTCTTTCCCTCTGTAGTGACCGCCACCGTCTAACATACTTATTTCTTACTGTCTGTTTTCTCCAACATGAATGAAAGCTCTACCAGGACGGAGATTTTTCTTCTTTTGTTCACTGGTTTATCCCAAATGTTGTGCATGGTACATATTAGATGCTCAACAAATATTTGTTGTTGAATAAATCTACAAATGCTGTATCTGAGGAAATACCATAGTGTTACTGTTAGTGCTAATGTGATGAATAAAGCCCAGGGTCATTTGGAAACTTTTAAGTGCTCATGGGATGAATGACTGCTTTAATATTGTAAGATGCCCAGAGGTAACAAGGGAAAAGTCAGATGAGACCTCTGAGGCTCAATTAGGATGACGGGTATTCCTTCACTCTCTTCTGGTTATGTTCCTGTCACCTGACATGGGATATAGCTTGTTATATGCTGGAAGGAAGGAAACTGAAACTGTAACAGGATTGAAAAATATTATAATGGAGATGGTTCAAAATATCCCTCTTAAACCTAGGTGGGAGACACTCATGAGAAAGATATTATCTTATCATGAAAATCTCCTACTACTATGTGTCCTCTGCCAGTTTCTGTGTTATTTATATTACCCATTATTTTAAGACTGTTATAGGGGCTATTTATAGGGGGTTTCTGATTCTGGAAGAAAACAAATTGACAGGGGAACATATTTACCATTTATTTAATTTTAAAAGAAGATTATAAAAAACCCATAAAGATAGTAATCCCATTTAGTTGAGAAAAAAAATCTGTGCTTCCTATCATCTGGCTACCTAAAGATACATATGCCAAGAAAATGTAATGGAAGGATGCATACCAAGGTTCTAACAGTGAGTATCTCTGGATGCTAAGACTATATTTTTATTTCTTTCTCTTTCATTTACCTGTATCTCTCATCTCTAATTTTCTACAATGAGCATGTTCTGCTTTTATAATAAAATAAATTATGGACACAGTGGTGGTATTATTAGGCTGCCTGAAGGTATGGGTAGATTATGGGCAATGAGCATGGAGTCTCGATGTTACAAATGACTTTTAGGTTATAAGGCCAACCTCTGCAATATCCTTCCCAAGTGGTTTTCTACTTGTATACCTCTGATGGCACACAGCCTTCTGAGTCAGCCCATACCATATGCCTGACTATGCCTTCCACGCAGTGGAGGTTCTACACTTTGGAGTCGTAAATTCTGGATTTTTGCAATAGCTTCCTACCTGGTCTACTTTCTACTCTTGCCTTGTTATAATCTATCCTCCACAAAATGATCCTCCAAAAACCTTAGTTCTATCATGTCATTCTTCTGCTCAAAATTCACTTTCCAGTTTCTACAGACAAAAGTCAAGGACTTTCCATGTGACATACAAGTTCCTGTGTCCTTGAATCCATCTCCTACATGAAAAACCATCTCCCTTGATAATTGCTTATGTTTTTGAGACCCATCGCCTTCCTGGGAATTTCACTATGGACATTATTCTCCTTTTAATTTATGTTTACAGTGTTTGTCTTTGGGCTGAACACAGTCTTCCTAGCATTACTGGACATCCCAAAGCAGAGCATGATGTTTCCTTCCTTGTTCTGGATACTTTATTTATTTCACCCAAGTTTGAATTATCCTGTTTAGATGACTAGTCAAGAGGGCAAAGAAAGAAATATCATGAACTAGTGTCTGATTTATATGTTGTTTATGGCTTTGGGAATTTTCTGGTTCTGATACACGCAAACACATACCTATATGTAGTTTCAGTCTACTGTAAGGGGAAAAGAAGGGGAGAAAGAAAGCATAAAGAGGATTTGATACTAGGGAGTGAAACTTAGGGAAAAAAAAATCAAAGCTTTCCTGGTGTTAGGAGAAGTATCACGAACACAAATGTATTCTGGCTCTTTGAATTTTTAAAAGCTACAGTCTATTTTGTAATTTAATGAGATTAAATTGTCTTCTGTAAAACAAACACAATAGTGGGCACTGTTGGTGAAGATGGAAAACAGAAGATATGAGAGGAATTGCAAGACATGGTTTTCTTTCTCATAGGACATACTTTCTAGTTAGGGGTGGCACACATGCCTGAAACGGAAAAAATAAAACACCCTGAGAATAGACACAATGTACCATAAAATGAACCATAGACACAGGGCTGGAGAGGACTGGTAAATTAAGGGCTGATGAGAGTGCACTGCTGTTCATATTTCCACTCAGCAAGTATTTTTGCACACCTACTGTTCTATAAACGATTGTGCTGAGTTCTATGGAAGTGTACAAAAAGAATAAAACATTGACCTTACCCTCTATGTCTGTGGTTCAGTAGAATGCAAGATTAAGCAGTTATAGGAATTTGTAAAGACTTGGGCATATGTTCATGAAAATGTTAAATTTAAAAAATGACACACAGGGGAGGCTGGGTGGCTCAGTTGGTTAAGTGTCCTACGTTGGCTCAGGTCATGATCTTGTGATTTGTGAGTTCAAGACCTGCATCCGGCTCTCTGCTGTCAGTGCAGAGCCCTCTTTGCATCCTCTGCCCACCCCACCCCCCATTCTCTCTGCCCCTCTCCACTCTCTGTCTCTCAAAAATAAATAAAGTTTAAAAAAATGACATACAAAATTGCATATTCGATATGATTTCATCTATGTAAAAAGTTCCCACAAGAAAGTATGCTAAAATGTTAAAAAATGTTAATCACATCAGGGTGGAATTATGGTGATTCCCCCACCCCCAACACCCCACCTAGGCCCAATTTCTTTATACTTTTGTGTGCTTACCAATTTCCTATCATAAAATGCATCATTATGTTTTACGATCATTAAAAAAATAAATTCCACCCTCTTACTAACTTTCTTGTCTTACAGGATAATAAAGACTTGGTCCCTAATCCTGAGGTCATCATTTCTCAGCCTTTGTTCTCATTGTCCTAGCTTTTGACTGCCCATTTTTTCTTAACACATACTTGACTTCTATGGATTTGTACTTTTCTAGATCTTTCACATCTTGCATTTCTCTCTCTGCCTCCCTAGCTCCCCAATTAGTGGCTCTAAAACTGCACCCTTTGCTTTTACTGCTCTCTGGGACTACTGTGTGCACAGGCTAAGGAGTCTCAAGGGTACCACCTGTGACCTTGGCGGCATGCCTGATTCCTGAATCATGACACTTGAATTCTAAGGAGTATCGGGAGCCGGGAGCTTCTCTATAACGCACATATGCTCTAGCCCTCCCACATCAGATCGCTTTCAAAGGCAATGTAAGGCCATGGGGCAAAGAGAAGAGACTGAGTCTTATCTGAGCCTCTGTTTCCTCATTTGTAAAATTGCACCTAGGGTTATTAGGAAGCTTCAAAGAGTTAAAATATGTAAAGTGCCCAGCATGGTGCCCACATGCAACAGCCGCTCCAGGAATGTGCTTTCCCTTCTTTCCCCCTTCCTCCACTTCCACCATCTGCCTGAATACAAGAGTGACAATCTTCGGGGCATATTGTCTGCTGTTCTTATTATATACGTCTATTAAAGATCCGGTTAATCTATTTTGGTTGCCATCAAAGCAAAGGATTGCCATCAAAATGTCTATTTATGCAAACAGAATGGAGTACTTTATTGATCCACCAATTAGTAGTGTTCTACTATTTTGGTCTAGTCTCAGCTTTGGGGAGTTTCTTCTGCAGTTAGCAGAATGTCAGTGAATAAACAAATAAAATAAACGTATTGTGTGGGATTAAAACAGTAGCAAAAGGGATTATTGAAATTACTTAGTCTCATTTTTATGATTTTCCTAATGTTTGTTGTAGCTGTTTTTCTACCATTTATGAAGTTTGAGGACAGTAGAGTCCTAGGAATCTGCCCCAACAACCTACACTAGAGTATTGAAAATAAGCATGATTTGTTTTGTTAGAGGACATTTTTCTCTTCCCACCCTGAAATCCCTTAGCATTCAAGGGAGAGGCAGTGTGGTAGAGTGGGGAGTGTTTTGGACTTGGAATCAGACTGGTTGGATTTGCATTCTAGTCTCTGAAGAGTGGGAAATATGTCCTACTTTATAAAGCAAGTGTGAAGATTAAATGAGTTAACATCTATGGAATAACTTTTAAGAAAATGCTGGGGGGGGGGCGCCTGGGTGGCTCAGTCAGTTGAGCATTCGACTTCGGGTCAGGTCATGATCTCACGGTTTGTGGGTTCAAGCCCCACATTGGGCTCTCTGCTGACAGCTCAGAGCTGGAGCCTGCTTCTGACTCTGTGTCTCCCTCTCTCTTTGCCCCTCCGCTGCTCACGGTCTGTCTCTCTCTTTTTCTCAAAAATAAGTAAACATTACAACAACAAAAAAAGAAAATGCTAAGAATGTAATTCATTATTTCTTATGCTGATACACACATCATCAAAGAATGTCTGTCTCTAACCTTCTTGAGATAGTTAAATATTTATTTTGTTTCCCACCATGCTTGCCCTTTAAGCAGTAGCAACAAAAGAAAAAGAAATAATTATTTAAAAAAAATTAGCAGCTGAAGAGCCCCAGCTACTGTATCTTTTGTCACTTAGCAAGTGCATGGCTTAGAGTGAATGCTCAATAAATGTTTACTGAGTGAGTAATGAATGAAAGAGATTTATTCCACTCCTGTGATAGGAATAAAGTCATGGTGACTTTTTAACACAGAGACAACCAAAATCCACTGACCATTCTTGAAAAGGAACTGTGAAGCTGTGATCACTTACTTAGGGTTGGAGCTCTGTGAACACTGTACCAATATATGCTGTTAGGTTTCAGGTTGGCTTCTAACTATTAGTTTCCACTAATCTGCATTTTTTAAATTAATGAACTTTAACATTTGTTGAATACTTTGTAGTTAATGAAGCATTTTCATTTCAATATCCGCTTTAACATTCTAGAGATGTGCCAAACCTTCATTATAGCTGAGGAAATAAAATTTGAAGAAATTAAGTAACTTTTTTAAGGTACCAAGGAAGGTAAGAAACAGAATGTGGCTGTGAACTCAGGTCCTTTGGGTCCAAGCCCAGGGCACCGTGACCTAGGACTCCTTCTGCTATGGCTGCTGTTGATGTGGTGCTTGAGTGTTTTGCCTCTGAGTTTCCCCAGGGCCTAGGATGAGACACCGGGAGGCAATTTGGTTTTGGAGGTGCGGAGGGGGAAGCTGGCTGTTCTACAATTGCTTGCTGAGCCATCTGCTCTCTCTTCCTCTTCAGAAATGATGCATTTGTTACTGTGGGCTGCTTTTGCCGAATACTTGGATTATGTCATTTTCCCTGTATGTCACATGTGGGGCATTTGGTGACATGCAACTCAGCCTACAGTAGTTTCCCTATGTAATGTGATAGGTATACGCACATTTGCTTTCATTTCAATGTCTGAACAGTTGTAATGCCATTTAGACAAGAGTCACATGTCTGTGCAACGATAGGAGCCTTCACATTTCCAACTTCCCTTTTTGTATAGTACTAATAGAAATCAGAGAAAAAAAATATCAAACACACACATACTCACATACATACACACAACAAAAACAAACCAAAGGCATCTAAGAATTAGATGGGACACTGGTCAACCATGTCACTTAGTTTTGAATCAATAGCAACAATTGTGTGCAGGAGGTTGTCTGTTATTTTACAACTTAGTATCCAAACTTATTCATGCTTAGTAACAATTATTAACAATGATCCTGGAACAATTTGTAAGTGAACCAGCGGTTGAAAGGCTTATGTGTGGGTGAGAGAATTAAATTTTATTGCTGTAGTAATGTTGGTCAAATGGTTAAGAATCACCAGACTTGGGTTAGCGCTGCTGCTCATCTGCTTTATGACCTTGGGGAGGTAATTTTACCTCCTTAGGCTTCAGTTGTCCCATCTATAAAATCAGAGGAAAAGGTTTTTGGAAGTTCTAACCCTGTGGCTCTGTGGCCATGTGATTTTGTGATATGTAGAAATTACAGATGATATGCATGCATGGGATGTATTTTCAGGGATTGGGGAAATGGCACCAAACATTCTGTTTTTCTCTTTGTGAGTATAGGGAAGGATTATAGGAGAGTTGTCAGGCTGTGAAGATCTCTCCAAGCATAGATGGAGTATGGAGTTTATTGTTTAGCTATAAAGCCTATATGAGGCAACATTTTGGCAACAGAAGACTGGAAAAATTCCATTTCTGAGAACGTGTTTATGCCTCCATGGTTTATTAGGATATTCAGAATCTCTGAAAACTTGATGCGTGGTAGCTTATCTCAGACTGGATTTATGAATTAATTATTTCTTCAAGCATATAGTGAGTACTTACTATGTGGCAACCACTGTGTTAGATGCTAGGGATTCAAAGGTGAATTAAATTCATTACTTGACCTCAAGGGAGAAACTATGTGGGGAGGGGTGTATGGGAACTCTCTGTACTTTCTGCTCAACTTTTCTATAAACCTAAAACTGATCTAAGAAAAAAGTTTATTAAATAATGATGGAGACTTATCAAAGGGACACAGGTACCAGCTTGAGGGGGCTCCCATTCTGGGACAATGTGCATATCAAAATAATGATTTCAATTGATTATAATCCCTTGAGTAAATTAGAAATCCATGAGCCCACACTGATTAAATAAATAAATGAATAAATAAACAAACAGGTGGAGATTGAAAAGTTCTTCCTTATATGCCAAGTAATAAATGTAGAAAGAGTTATGTAATTAAGAGATCACCATTTGGCAATTATCAAAAGGAAAGGAAATGGAAATTCTTGTGCATTACTGGTTGGAATTTACTCTTATCAGTCATTCTGGAAAGGAATATAACAGTGGTTAGTGTGCATACATCCTATGGTCCAGCAATACCACTCCTGGGTATAAATTCCTACAAAGGCACAACAGGGTGCTGTGTAAGTATGTAGTAGAAAGTTGATAGTCAAGTATGACTCTCTTTCTGCAGAGAATGGATAAATGAGGTATACTGGATGGATATTATAAAATACTATGCAGTAATAAAAATCAATAAACTTTAATATACATAGCATATAGATTTTACACACACACACACACACACACACACACCCCACATAAAATGCATAGTGTTGAATGAGAAACTGCCAAACGCTTTATCCACATGGTTGTACTATTTCACATTCCAATCAGCAGGATATATGAGAATTCTAGTCCCTTCACATCCTCACAAATACTTGATGTAGTGAGTTTATTTAATTTTAACCATTCGAATTGGCAAGGAATGATATCCAATTGTGGTTTTGATAAGCATTTAAACAATTTTTTTTTCAACGTTTATTTATTTTTGGGACAGAGAGAGACAGAGCATGAACGGGGGAGGGGCAGAGAGAGAGGGAGACACAGAATCGGAAACAGGCTCCAGGCTCTGAGCCATCAACCCAGAGCCTGACGCGGGGCTCGAACTCACGGACCGCGAGATCGTGACCTGGCTGAAGTCGGACGCTTAACCGACTGCGCCACCCAGGCGCCCCGATAAGCATTTTTTAAATGACTAATGTCAAGTGTCTTTTTATGTGCTTATTTTCCCTCGATAGATCTTTATTTGTTCAAAATTTTGCCCATTTTTAAATTGGGTTATTTTATTATTATTGAATTTTGAGTTTTTAAAATATATTCTAGGTTTAAGTCGTATATCAGATATTGTATTCATTCAGATATTTGCATTTAAATATCCTATATATACTTGTGTTTATGTATACTTGTATTTGTGCCCTAAATGTAAGCACTTTGTAAGGGTATTTTGCTGGTCTGTGATTTTGATTTGTTTGTTGTTGTTGTTGTCTTTACAATGTCTTTTAAAGAAGTTTTAAGTTTTGATGAAGTCCAGGTTATTATTTTTCCCTTTTAGGGATTGTGCTTTTGTTGTCCTACATAAGAAATGTTTGTCTAAACCAAGATCACAGAGATTTTCTTATATCTTTTCTTTTCTAAGTTTTACAGATTTAGGTTTTACACTTCTGTATGTGATCCATTTTCAGTTAATTTTTGAATACAATGCAAAATATGGATTGAAGATCATTTTAAAAAGATAAATATTTCATTATTTTACCACTGTTGGTTGAAAAGTGATTCTTTCTCCAGTGAATTGCCTCTGAATCTAATTTGTTAAAAATTAGTTGCCTATACTCAGTCGGTTAAGCGTTCAACTTTGGCTCAGGTCATGAACTCATGGTCTGTGAGTTCGAGCCCTGTGTTGGGCTCTGTGCTGACAGCTCAGAGCCTGAAGCCTGCTTTGGATTCTGTGTCTCCTTCTCTCTCTGCCCCTCCCCTGCTCATGCTCTGTCTCTCAAAAATAAATAAACGTTAAAAAATTAAAAAAAAAATTAGTTGCCTAGATATGTATGGGTCCATTTCTGGACTCTCTTCTATTCCATTTATCTAGTTCTCTATCATTTCACCAGCAATACATTGTTTTGATTGCTATAGCTTTATAATGAGGCTTTAAATCAGGCAAACTTTGTTCCTCAAACTTTGTTCTTTTACAGATTTGTTTTGGCTATTCTAGGTTCTTTGCATTTTTATATGAATTTTAGAATTGGGTTTTTAATACCTAGAAAATGGCATACTAGAATTGTTATTGGGATTGCATGAAATCTATAGATCAATGTAGGAAAAGTTGACCCTTCACCAATATTGAGTCTTCCAACCTATAAACAAAGTATATCTCTCCATTTACTTTGGTTTCCCTTCATTTCTCTCAGCAATGTTTTGTATTAAGTATTACTCATATTTTTAAAGATTTATCCCTAAATAAGAAATTCTGTATTTTATTTCTATTTTTTTTTTTTTTAATTTTTTTTTCAACGTTTATTTATTTTTGGGACAGAGAGAGACAGAGCATGAACGGGGGAGGGGCAGAGAGAGAGGGAGACACAGAATCGGAAACAGGCTCCAGGCTCTGAGCCATCAGCCCAGAGCCCGACGCGGGGCTCGAACTCACGGACCGCGAGATCGTGACCTGGCTGAAGTCGGACGCTTAACCGACTGCGCCACCCAGGCGCCCAAGAAATTCTGTATTTTATTATAGTAAAATCTAGCAATAGATGTGTGTGTGTATACACACACACACACACACACACACACACACACACACACACATTATGGTTTGTATTTTATGGATCTTACTTAAGAAAACTTTTCATATCCCTAGGTCACAAAGATATTCCCACATTTTATTCTGTTAGCTTTACAGTTTTACCTTATATAGAAGTGTCTTTAATCCATTCTAAGTTCACCTTTGTAAATGACGTTAGGCAGGGGGGTTCCAACTTTATTTCTATTCATATAGTGAGCCTATCTTTCTAATACCATCTAGACAAATTATTTTCTCCTTATTTTAAAATGCTTCTTTGTCTTGTATCAAGTTTTCATACATACATGGGTTTATTTCTGAGTTCTCCAATTGGCTGTATTGACCTATCTGACCTTCATCAGTACCATACTGTTTTATTTATTTATTTATTTATTTATTTATTTATTTATTTATTTAAAAAATTTTTTTTTCAACGTTTTTTATTTATTTTGGGGACAGAGAGAGACAGAGCATGAACGGGGGAGGGGCAGAGAGAGAGGGAGACACAGAATCGGAAACAGGCTCCAGGCTCTGAGCCATCAGCCCAGAGCCTGACGCGGGGCTCGAACTCACGGACCGCGAGATCGCGACCTGGCTGAAGTCGGATGCTTAACCGACTGCGCCACCCAGGCTCCCCAGTACCATACTGTTTTAATTCCAGTGACTTTTTAATAAGTCCATAATATTTGGTTAGAGGAAATCACTCCTTCCTTTCTCTTCTTTTTCAAAGTTTTACAAGCTATTTGATGACTTTTACAACTTCTTATAAAGTTTGGATGTTTTTTTTTCAAGTGCTTTAAAAAAAGCTAAAATTTTCTTTGCGATTGCATTGAATTCACAGATAGGTTAATCATCTCTCTGTGACCCTGGCATAGCACTCCATTTACTCATAGTTTCTTTGATGTCTCTTATTGGGGTTTTCCTTTGTTGTTTGTCTTAAATGCTTTGCCAATAGTATTCCAAGCCTTCACTAACGGACTCCATTCGTGTGTTGGGCATTGCTTTGGCACTCAGGCAGGTAGTATACAACTCTGCCTTAGCTTTCACTTCCTGCTTGCACAGAGCCTCAAGTTGAGAGGTGATAAATTAATCAGGTCTTTCCTGGGCACTGTTGTGTATGTGGCTTTCTGGATTCCAGGAATATGTTAGAGCTTTTCAAAGCCCCTTAATGGACATCTCATTCCCCATATATATATTTTAATGTTTTTAGATCAGCTTCTTATTGGCCCCAACTCTCATCAACACTATAGGCAGTCGTATATTAAATGTTGGCCACTGATTGTTTTAGACAAACACCTCCAGGGAAAATGCTGTTCTCATTGAATTAGTTGTATAAAGATTGGAATCAGGTTGTGTAAAGATAAGCTCTACAAATGGAGATTACTAGGGAAACTGCCAGACAGATTTAATAGCAACAATTTTCTGGAGATGGGGCTTCTGGGCAAACATGGCAGCCTCTTTTGGTGGTTGCAAGGTTGCTGGTACTCATAGTTGCCATGATTTCAAGGCTGTTGGTTTTCAAGACTACCATGGAGATGAGAGAGGAAGATACTGGTAGGGCAAGATGCCACAAAACTCACTGCTTGTATTAAGATTCAGCCATTTTTTTTTTTTCTGAATAACTCCTCCTTAGATTGTTGTGAGTCTTTGGTTAGTCTCCAGAGTTCTGAAAAAGTTGATTTTGGCCTTTTTTTTTTGGTGGGGGGGAGGGGGTTGGTGTTTTTACAAAGGAAGAGATTTTCAGAGGTTCTTAATTCATCATTCCAGAAGTCAGTCTCTTTTAGATACTTTTTAAAGTATCTAAAATACTTTTTAAAAAATTCATTGAAATACCCATGATTTTTTTTTTTTAGTTCTTTAGTATCGTGAGTTACAATGATAGATTTCTTTTGCATTCCTAGGGAAAAATCCATAAGATCATGATGTATAATTTTTAAATATATTTTTGAATTCAGTTACTTAATATTTCACTTAGAATTTTTGCATCTATATTTGTAGAGCTACCAGGCCAACATTAAAAAAAATTTTTTTTAATGTTTATTCATTTTTGAGAGACAGACAGAGACAGAGTGCAAGTAGGGGAGGGGCAGAGAGAGAGGGAGGCACAGGATTCGAAGTAGGCTCCAGGCTCTGAGCTGTCAGCACAGGGCCAAGGTGGGGCTCAAACTCACAAACTGTGAGATCATGACCTAAGCGGAAGTCAGACGCTTAACGGACTGAGCCACCCAGACGCCCCAAGCCAACATTTTTATTTGCTTGTTTCAATCTCATCCAGTTCTGAGAGTTTGATTATATTAGTCTCAGACAATGAGTTAGGTAGTTTTATCTCATTTTCTATATTTTTGAAAAAGCTCATATAAGATAGAGATGATCTGTTCTTTGAAAGTTTGGCAAAATGTAACTATAAAATCAACTGGGCTGGGCAATATTTGGGAGAATTTTTTGTCAATTTCCTGAATCGCTGTGGTAAGATTTAAGTTTTTCTCCCCTTTTTTTTTGTTATGTTTTACTTTCTCCTCTCTTTTTTTTGTTACTCTCTGATCCTCTTTCATGGAAACCTAGTGTTTGCATCTGAGCAAAACATCACACAAAAATTTCTCATGATGACTTCTGTTTCTTGCAGAAGATTATTTTTCAGAATCTTTTTTTCTTTTAACTTTAAGGATGATGAACTGCTGTTCTCCTTCTGCATTATTTTTTATAGGGTGTGTGTGTGTGTGTGTGTGTGTGTGTGTGTGTGTGTGTTATTTACTCATTTTCAAACAAGAGAGTTAACATACAGAGATTTTTACAAAAGCAAGATTGCAGGGCTTCTCCCTTCTGATTTCTATGCCAGATCCCTTCCTTAGATCTACAATTGGTTGCATGAACTTTTGAGCCCAATTCTAAGTATTTGTTCAGTATTCAAGTAGATGATTCTGCTCACCATTGTGCTATCTTCTGCTTTCTCTTTCTGGTTTGTTGATGCTTTTGAAACTATAGAATAAAAGGCAAGCTACAGTCTACCAAACGGACTGTAGTGTGTCAGAGCTCTTTCCTGTTTGCACCTGCCTACTGTTCTTTCCTTGGGAAAAATTTTCATTCTAGCATACAATTGCTGTTAGTTTTGCTTTTTTAGTAAGACACCATTCCCCCTTTTAATAATCTTATTCTAGTACCTTCTCTGAATGACTGTAGAAAGAAGACAGGGTTGAAAGAAAAGTCATAAAAAAGGAATATCATAATATCAGAGGAATAGATGCTCAGCAGTCTGATTGGCCCTGATCTTAGTTTTCTGAGCCAGGGAAGAGATTGTGAATGAGAGACAAGTGCCTTCCTATTTTATTTCATGATGTTTGGACTTTTTATTTTTATTTATTATTATTGGTGTTGTGAAGCAGAAGGAAGCCACCGGTTGTATTTCTCAATCCAGCTCCATAGGTCTTGTAGATGCTGAAAATTCCTCCCACATTCTGGCAACCGGCTTGCTGCATGTCTCAGTTTTCAGACTTGTTTTTAATTTTGGACTTCTCCTCTTTCTTGGTAATTTTACTGGGCTGCTGAAAGTAACTGCATCAGGGATTGCTGATTTGCTTCCATTTTAAAAAGGAATTCCGTTGCAAATGAATTTAAAAATAATTTTTCAAGTTATATTAGGAATAGTTGAGGTTCACTTTCAAGTTGCTTTAATTTATAGATTAACCTGTGGAGGATTTTCATTCTTATAATATTTGTTCTTTTCTTTCCAGAATTTTAATTCACAGTTTAACATAAATTATACTTAAAAAAATCTCTATTTTACATTTATGTTGTTGGTATGAATAAATTGTTTTTATTTTAATTTCTGACTACTTTTAATGATGTGGAAATAGTACAGAGAAATACTAGGGGTGTATGCGTTTATCACTGACTACTTTGCTGAACTCTTAATAACTTTGATAATTTTATGGCTGATTTAAAAATTTTGTATACAGTAATGTCTGAAATTAACATTTTCTTGTTTCTAACATCTCGGATTATTTCGTTAAGTGTCATTGCATTTGTAAGAGACTGAAATGCAGTATTAATAAACAGTGACAATACATTTAAGTTTTGTTTCTGATGTTGATGAGAACACCTCTAATGTTTTCCTCAGTTACACAGGATGCTAGCTGATGGTTTTAAGTATTCCTTTCCCTTGACTATCTTTCCACATAGTAAGGATTTATTTAATAACGTTTTTGTGAAGTCAAAATGAAATAGCTTCTATTCCTATATTTTATGTCTAAAATTTACAAGTAAGCTCTAATGTTTTTTGAAAACCCTTTGGGCATATATTTATGGTTCTTATTATTTATGCTATTAACATGGTATATTGTTTTGATTACTTTTCTTATTTCTTATGTGGAATATTCCTTAAATTCCTGTGACAATTCCCACTTGTTCATTGGTGTATTGTTTTTTTAGTGACTAGCTGAATTCTGTTGCTAATATTTTGTTTACCATTTTTGCATGCATATTAATAAATGAAATTGGCCTGTAGCTTTTTTTTATTATCTTTATCAGGTTTTGGAGCCAAAATCATAGTTTACTTATGGTTTTATCATTTTCGCTATGTTCAAAATGGTTTATAATACTTTGATATTATTCCCTGATCATTTTAGATAATTTATCTATAAGCTCATATAATCCCTCTGCTTCCTTTGATCTTATCTGCAATTTTTTCAGTTTTTGTTTATCATATTTTTTAAGAGGAAATTATTCATTGCATGAAATTCATTTTCATACAACTGTATATTCACTCATTTTATTTTGTATTTTGATTATGTATTCTTTCTCACTTCTATTTAATTTATTTGCATTTTACCTTTGATTAAGTTTTGCTGTTGACCTATCTGTTTTTAGCAAGTCAGATCATGATTTTATTTTTCAATTACACTTCTGTTCAATTTTCCAATAGGTTTGTTTAATTTTATTTTTCCCTTTTCTTGTTTTTGTTTGGGTTGTCTTTTTATCCTTTACAATATTCAGCTGATTTTCTTTAATTTTTAAAAAATGAGGTGAATAACATCCTGAAATTTTTCTGTAAGAGTTACTTTGGCTGCACTTAATAGATGCATTGAGTTTTCAGAGACATCATTTTCTGTA
Source organism: Herpailurus yagouaroundi (assembly GCF_014898765.1). Taxonomy (NCBI): domain Eukaryota; kingdom Metazoa; phylum Chordata; class Mammalia; order Carnivora; family Felidae; genus Herpailurus; species Herpailurus yagouaroundi. The sequence goes on along the minus strand of NW_024412401.1, from coordinate 25,329,879 downwards.
TTATCTGTGATTATATTCTTAATTATTGTTCTGTAAATGCATTGTGTTTATAGGATTTTTTTTTACATATTCAAAGATCTTGTTCATACTCTTGTTATTAATATCATAACAACAGTTTTTGTGACTTATTCTATATATACAACTTTGTCAGAGTAACTAAAGTTTGTATGACTTGGGGGATGGTGAATTCTCTTCAAAAACTCTGGAGAGGAATGATGGATGAAGAGCATATTTAGCTCTCTTTTAGCAGGTTTATTAAGGTCAAGGTTATTATAACATTATTAAGGCTAATGTATGAAAAAAAGAATGACCAATATATCTCTGTGGGTTACACATGATAAAGAAACTGGTGGACAGCTATATTATATATAAAAACTTTAACATAAAGCTCATTTTCTTGTTTATTTGTCCACACCATTTCATGGTTTACAGAGCCATTTTCATAGGTACTTTCATTTGATCCCTGTAAGAATTCTAAGAAACAGATTAAGTACGCATGTGCTGTTAATCCATTTTATACATGAGGACATTAAGGCTCATGGAAGTCAATGCTTGACTCAAGTCACCAGGTTAATTAGTGGAGTATCAGGAAGTAGAACCCAAGTCCCTTGCGTCCTAGTCCTATGCTTACTGCACAATGTCACAGTCCTCCGGTTCCTAAACTTAAACACTGCAGTGTAGATTCTTTTCTAGTAGTTGGCTACAAATGATATATAATTTTAATAACATATGCTTATTTCCAGAGAAAGGATTTTACTCCCATTCTATGCCAGTGTTATTTTAATGTGTGACATTACATAGCAGGCTGCATACTCTTACATGAAAAAATTTTAGGAAAAAATGTTTGCATGTATCTATTTTTGCAGATCCATTCTAATTTAAGGAGTCATGATGATTGAAAACCCATATTTCAGAACAAATTAGAATAAAAATTTCTGTTACATCTTGACTTTTACCTCCTTTGAAGCCAATGTAATTGTAATGCATTCTAGGGAAACATTTTAAATTTCTACCCTGAATTTCATGAATGAAGTCACAGGACAGGTGTGTGTTGGGATCCGCTAGTTGCCTTCCTGATTCACTTTACCAAAGAACTCAGCACTAGAGCTACTTCTTAGGCATGAGACATGGTTCAACAATTGTAGTGATAATAATACCTTCAAATAGGTATTTGAAGTACTTGGTACTTCAAAGTTTATAAAGTCGATTCCCACCTATTTATTTTTAACTCCCATGAGAAAGACAGGCTCAAGGATTAATAGCTTTATTTTATAAATGAGGAAATGGACTAGGGAGTGTGAAGGGTCCTGCCTAGATTCACAATGGGTGGAGTTCTGACTTAAACCCACATCCTTTAGCTTACTGTTTAGGACTCTTTTTACCACTCATGCTCCCTTCCATGTGGTCAGCAGGGAGATCTCTTTGAGAACCGGAATGCTAAAAATTTAAATTGTTTCAGACTACAACAGCAAAGTCACTGAGCACTTTGCAAGACTAAAGAATCAGAAGGAAGCAGTTTTTCACAAAAAGTTATAAAGTACCTCAGGATGAAAATGTAAGATGTGACACAGTTTTCAATATAGGGACTTAAAAAAACAAAACCAAAATGAAACATATACATATCCAACTTCAGTGCAATTATTTTGATAGTGCATAGTCAATTTTGATTTTTTTGTGCGCCATGTTTTTAGGTATCTATTGCATTGCATCATCTAAAATTCTCACATGCATAAAACATGTGAGCACACACATGAGATATATGTACATGCATATATGCTCAGGTATGCATGTACTCATATGTATTGAAACATTTTCTGTTGAGATTCCTCAGCAGCCCAAGAGAATTTGAATTGTCTCTAAGGCACAATCACATACTTTCTTCCAGGTCATGTCCATAGGCAACATGAACACAAAGATTGCCCTCCAGAGTTTTAGAAAAAGATCTGGACAGTTCCCTGGATGGGAAAATAAATCAGGGGATGCTCAGTTTTGTTTGCATGAGAGTGAAGTGATTTGCAGGAACTTCTCTTACTTCTTAATGTAGTCCTAGTGCATTTCTTTTCTTTTTAACCTTATTGTGATCCCTAACTGTCTAACAGGGTGCTTTTTTAAAGCATACACTTGGTAACATTCTACTTTAGACTAATAAATAACAGGCAGGAGGCCCTCCATTCTCCAAGTCTTGGTTACACCAGTAGATGAAGCCTGTGTCAGAGATGTGCAAGTGCTTTTGTCATCATTGTCTGTTCTTCTTCTGGTCTTTATTTCCATGACATCACTGATGCGGCAATTGTGACAGTTGCTCAGCTGTTCACTCAAACAGTTGATATGGTCACTCTCATGAAGGTCAATAATGATCCCCTAACCACCAGATCCAATGCCCTATTGTTGCTCTCCATATTCCCAGAAATCTCTGCTTCTCCAGAGGAAGCAAACAGTCAACAGAGGGAGGAAACATGAGTTTGGGAATGATGGAAAGTGAGAAGGAAAGTATATTTTTAAGGAGCCAGTAACCTGAGCTGTAAACATTGTAAGGCAGAGGGGCACCTGGGTGGCTCAGTTGTTTAAGCTTCAGATTCTTGATTTCGGCTCAGGTCATGATCTCATAGTTCATGAGATCGAGCCCCATGTGGGGCTCTGTGCTGACAGTGCAGAGCCTGCTTGGGATTCTCTCTCTCCCTCTTTCTTTGCATGTGTGTGTGTCTCTCTCTCTCTCAAAATAAGTAAATAAATTTGAAAAAAATGTAAGACAGAAATTAAGGAAGCCAGACTGTGTACCAAGATAGAGAAAGAAGATTGTGACAGGGGCTCTTTATTTCAAATTAGATACCCAGTAATAGGAATGTGAGTGCCAAAGCATAGGGCTTGGGGACGGGGTGGCTTAAACTTCCTATCTCATGCCAGGACTGATCTAAGATTGGAGCATTGCTATCCAGAAGAAAAATATAATGCAGGCCTCAGATTTGAGCTACATATATAGTTTTCAATAGTTATCTAGTAGCTACATTTTAAAAAAGTATACAGAAATAAGTGAAATGAATTTTAATAATAGGCTTTATTTAATGCAATATATACTAAATATTATTGTTTTAACATGTGATCAGTAAAACATTATTAATGAGATTTTAAAATAAATTTCTCATACTAAGTCTCTGGAATCTGGGTTTATTTTACATTCATAGCATATCTCAATGTGGGCTAACCACACTTAAGTGCTCAAGAGCCACACATGGCTAGTGGCTACCCTGTTGGACAGAGCAGGTCTAGAGCCCAAGGAGCAAGACTCAGCTTGTGGGTGGGAGTCCAGGGGCCTTTGCTACAAGGAGGAGTGACTTGGACTTCTGGGGACTGGAAGCAGGAAGCCTGCTAGCTGCCAAATGAATTTCATGAAGGGCAGATCTTAGCCATGTTCTCTGATACACTCAAAAACATTTGCTATCAAATAACAAAACAAAAGCGTTTTAACGTCCCCATATGGCCTATTGCAGTATCCAGATTCCTCATTGTGACGTTGCAGGTCCTTCTCGGTGTCTACTCAACCTGTACTGATGGCATATCCTCCTTCCACTCTCCCCCGTCTGCAATCGTACCATCTTTGTTTTTTAAATACAGCAGGAGCCCTCTTTTGTAACACAGTTAGTTAACCATTTTATTGAGAAAAGTCATTGAAAGAAGGACATTATAAAAATGTATAAAACTTATATACACATTAAACGTTTTTATACATGGAAGTTACACTGTACATTCATATGAGGAAGGGATAGGGCATCTCTTTAAGCATGGGTCATCTGACTGAAGTTCTTTATAACATTTTTTGAATAAACCTAGCTCATAACATATAGTATGCTTTAAACATATTTAAAAGACAATCTGATTATAGATCTTCTTAGATTTTTACTATTTTCTCCAGAATCTTTGTAGTTGTCTTGGCCATATCTAAATTGTTAGCAAAAGTTTCTAGCATCTTACTTTTAAGGAGTCCTTCCAAAGCATTCAACTTAATTTGCATGGAAACAACTCTCTTTTCACATCATTTTGGTTTATGTACTATTTTTTGAAGCCTTTCAAAAAAATGGTTATTTATTTTTGAGAGAGACAGAGAGAGAGAGTCGGGGAGGGGCAGAGAGAGGAGACAAAGGATCTAAAGTGGGCTTTGCGCTGACAGCAGAGATCCAGATGTGGGGCTCAAACTCATGAACCCCAGATCATAACCTGAGCCAAAGTTGGACACTTAATGGACTGAGCCACCCAGGCACCCCTGGTTTAGGTTCTATTTAATTAAATTATATATTACAATGACAAGTACATCTGGCCTAAATAGGTTTTGCAAGAAACACAGCTTGCTCTTGGTAGGCATACAACTCATTTGGGAGAAGTAGATGTGAACAGGTGTCTCAGGGTAGCTTACCAGCTCTGTGTTACCATAGAGTTTACAGAGGGAAGGGAGAATACTGGTTAATCAGATGAACTGGTTGACAGATTCTAGGGATTATTTTGTCAATTCTTGTTGGTCTGCTTTTCTCTTGCCCTGCACCTCCTCCTGGAATCCCTTTGTTTTCATCTCCAAATTCTGGCTGAAGAAAATCTTTGGTAAGCAGAATACTGGCTCCCAAAAGATATCCACAGTCTACTCTCTGGATCCTGTACATATGACAAAAGGGATTTTGCAGATGTGGGTAAGTTAAAGATCTTAAGATGGGGAGATTATCCTATATTATCTGGGTAGACCCAATGTAATCACATGGGTCCTTAAAAGCAGAGAACTTGGGGTGTCTGGGTGGCCCCATTGAGCATCCAACTTTTGAGTTTGGCTCATGTCATGATTTCACAGTGGTGGGACTGAGCCCAGCATGGGGCTCCAAGCTGGGTGTCAAGCCTGCTTAAGATTCTCTCTCTGCTCCTCCCCTGCTCACGTTCTCTTTCTTTCTCTCTCTCTGTCTCTTAAAATAAATAAATAAATGAATGAATGAATGAATAAATAAATAAATAAATAAATAAATAAAGCGAGCAAGCAAGCAGAGAGCCTTTCCTGGTTGTGGTCAGAAGGACATTTCTTTTCTTTCTTTTTTTTTTTTTTAATTTACATATGAAATTTATTGTCAAATTGGTTTCCATACAACACCCAGTGCTCATCCCAAAAGGTGCCAGAAGGACATTTCTTCTATGGAAGAAAGATAGAAAGAACTGCAGTTTGGTGCTTCAGCATGGATGAAGGCGCTATGAGCCAAGGAATGTTGGTGGTCTCTAGAAGCTGAAAAAGGGAAGGGAATGGATTTTCCTGAGTTTCCAGAAAGGAATATAGTTCTGCTGACACCCTGATTTTAGCCCAGGGAGACCCATGTTGGGCTTCTAATCTACAGAACTGTGAGATAATAAATTTGTGTTGTTTTAAAGCCACTAAGTGAGTGGTAGTTTGTTAGTAGAAATAGAAAGCTAATACAAAATCTGTTCAGTTGTCCAAGCTCATTTCAGACTCCTCTGTGAAGATTTTCTGGATACCTGTGGTTTGGTGTGAATTTTTCCTCTTTTATGCTGTGTATCCTTTTTATTTTGTGGACCTTAATTTCCTCATATTGTAGTCATCATTGCCTTTTGCTTAATCCAATACTGACGGTAGGCTCTTGATCAGCAGGGACTGTACTTATTTTTGTATGATATATTTGGATAGTCTCTAGATTTTGTCCTTGGGTTAGTATAGACCTGTGCTGTGCAGTAGTGTAGCCACTAGCTACATGTGGCTATCTAAATGTAAATTAATTAAAATTAAAGAAAATTAAAAATTCAGTGTTTTAGTCTCATTAGCCACATTTCAGAAGCTCAATAGCCACATAGAGTTAATGGCTACTATATTAAGCAACACTGATATAAGGCATTTCCAATATATCAGAAAGTTCTATTGGATAGTATTGTTCTGGACTATTAGTTTTTGTATACTTGAACAATAATTTCTTGGCTCTTGTAAAGGTGTTTTTATGTAGATGTATTTGAGGGCGATTGTTATGCTCTCACCTTTCTCTTGAGAAGGAGGCTTTTGAAATACACATTTTGTCTGTATCAATCAGGGTCCTGGGTAGGTAAGCCAGGGCATTCCTTCACAGGAAGAGTCTTCAAGAACAGCAAGGTGTGGATAAGAATTTGGAGAACTAGCAAAAAATGTTGAGGCAGCCAGAGTTTAGCAAAGTGGGAAGATCTTACTATTTTGGGCTGACAGGCTCTTGGAGTCATGGGAAGTATTACCCAACAGGGCTGTGGTCCTAAAGACAGGCAGCCTCTAGCAGAAATGTGGCTGAAGCAGAGAGGAGTGGGGAAGAGCTTCTTCAACCTCTCTTTTCTCTTGACTACCAGTCTCCAGCCAAACCCAACCAGGAGCCAACCAGGAAGAAGCCTGGGAGAGAGAGTCCACAGGGTGAGCCTCCTATGCACATAGCAGAAGGAAAGGCAGAGACCAAATTGGGGCTGGAGGAACAAATAGAAAATAATTAGCACCATGGTTAAGGGCATTACACCACATTCCTCAATTTAGAGATATTTATTTTAGAGGTAATTGATTTTAAAAAGTTTCCTTCTCTAGAGGGATAGCTATATTTCAGCACCACAAATAAGAATAATGCTCTTTTGGGGCGCCTGGGTGGCTCAGTCGGTTAAGCATCCGACTTCAGCTCAGGTCGCGATCTCGCGGTCCGTGAGTTCGAGCCCCGTGTCGGGCTCTGGGCTGATGGCTCAGAGCCTGGAGCCTGCTTCCGGTTCTGTGTCTCCCTCTCTCTCTGCCCCTCCCCCGTTCATGCTCTGTCTCTCTCTGTCTCAAAAATAAATAAACGTTAAAAAAAAAAAAAAAAAAGAATAATGCTCTTTTGGAGAGCCTGGGTGGCTCTGTTGGTTGAGTGTCAGACTTGATTTTGGCTCAGGTCATGAGCTTCCAGTTCATGAGATCGAGCCCCACATCGGGCTCTGCACTGATAGTGTGGAGCGTGCTTGGGATTCTCTCTCTCTCTCTCTCTCTCTGCCCCTCCCCTATTTGTGTGCTCTCTCTCTCTCTCTCTCAAAATAAATAAATAAACATTAAAAAAAGAATCAAAAGAATTTCATAAGAAAAAAAAGAACAATGCCCTTTTGCCGTGACATTCTGGAAGATCAGAGTAAACTCTATAGTCCATATGAGGTCATTCGGGTTGCCTATCTGAGCTTCTCTTTCCCTGGGCTATGCCTCTGATTTTTATTTTGCTTTGTCCTGTTTTATTTTTTAATTTATATATATTTTTTTCAATTGTACTGCAAGCATTTGTGTTTACATTGTGAAATGAAGTGAGAACAAAACAAATAGATAAATGCCTATTTTTAGAAAACCTCAGAATCATCTAGCATTAAGTCTTGCCCACAGTTGGCTTGTTTGGTTAAGTGCAGACAAAGTCAACTAGGCAGATCAATAATTTATATGGTAATTTCTGTTTCTACCCATAGCTAATACTGATTGATCTGTTCAATATCTATTTCTTCTACCTGAGATGTCTGGATAACTTCTAACTTTCTACATCCTCAGAGAGCATAATAATGGGAACTTAATACCGAAACTCTGATAATGCAAGTGAAGTTTTAAGTGTATGAGTCACAAACTCAAAAAAGGAGTTCTTCCATCATGTCCTGACTGTTTTGGTGAGAGTCGGGGACTTTTATGAGACAATTTTACAGAACTCGGCAAGATGAAATAATACCTGCCTAAAATGAACACGTGGCTAGAGATTAACAATGTCATAATTTCAACTATTTTCACATTCCTTTTTTTCCTCCTCACAATGAACTGCTCCACTAAAGTCCTAGGTTCTTAGATACAAAGATGAGAAAAGACAGTTGAAAAGATTTCAGGCTTGGAGAAATCCTCTTTGGTTTCTGTGTTCAAGTTTTTAAAGTCTCATGTCTCAGAGAGATTTTGCTATTTTAAAAACTGTGAACATAGAACATTCTAGGAATACACTAGGTATCCACTCACTGCCTGCCATCTTGTCACTCCTAAGTTTTCTACAGATTCATTAAGTTGTGCTTTCATATTTCTTTCAGTTGTCCAGAAACAATGAAAATTATCAAATTCAGAAACTTACTAAAAATGATCAAAATCTCCCTTTAGTCATTTTCTTTTTGGCAACATATTCTCAGTTCCCTTTTCCCAGCTTTCTAATTGGTCATATATTATAAATAGGTTAGCATTTTGGATATTTACATTTTATTCCATCTGGTCATCATTCTTTTTCTTTTTAATTGGGGGCAAATTATATTTGCTATATTTAATGGCAAGGCACTTTCTATAATAATATAGGTCTGTCTTTTGGGAACTCTGATAGAGTGTTGTGATTTATAATTCAGACTTGAGAGATGGAATATTTATAACAACTTGAATCTAGACTTAAGATAAATGTGTATTTTTTAAAAATTACAAAAATACTTTTCTTTGAAGCAAAGCAGAGTTCTATTTTTTAATGGACTAATAAATAAAATACTTTTCTAGATTACAAAGTTACTTTTGTTTACAACTATGAAATATTTTATGCATAACCTCACTTATAATACTATTGGCACATCTCATATAATATTTCTTTATTGACAATTTCAAATCAAATGATTAAATTAACTTTTATGTTTTCAGTTTTGCTCTGAATGGAATTTCCTGTTATTAAATTCTAAGAAAAGAGTGTTTCTTTGTTTCAGCCTGTTTATAGGAAGCCTTAAAAAATTGAGGCAGAGAAAATCATCAACATTAGAGTACAGTGTGGTAAATCCTCAAGTTTCCTGGGAAGTAATGGCCTCTACTCTGTCAAGTAGAGAAAACCTTCATCTTTAGGAATAGAGCTGTAAAGAGAAGGAGAAAGACGTGCTCGAAGCTCATTGACCTTTGTCCAATTATGTTTTTTTCCTGAGCTAACATTAGTAGTGATACCTACTTCAAATGTTTTCCTCTATTATCTTCATAGACTTGTATGAACTAAAATTTCTCCCCCACCCCACCCCCCAGATTGGGTTGTTTTCAAATGAACTAGCAAAAGACATTGGGTTTGCTGATATATGATGATTTCTTTTGACTTACAAAAGTGGTTCAAACTACTATTATAGAGTATTTCTTACAAAGACTAGGAAAAAAGAGTTTGTTTTTTGTTTTGTTTTGTTTAGGAGACTTACCTACCAAGAGGGATTTTAACTGAATATTGGAGAGGAGAGTAAAAATGCTAAATGTAAGAGCAACACAGATTCCAATAGATGGGGCCTCAAAGATGCCAATGGGAGACAATGCTCAGTAATTCTCAGGGGAAAAATAACAGGTCAGGTGCTCATTTCCATACCAATGCACATAAAATGTATAACTAATATAGTAACCTTGAAAGACAATACATAGTAATTTTGTAAATACAGGTCCCTGTCCCTCCAGGTTGATATCACATTTGTAGGGTCTGAAAGAGCTGCTGGGAGTTGAAGCTAGTTAAACAATCTTCTACACCAATGGAGATTTCCCTCCTGTTTGACCTTGCTACATTAACCAATTCTTATTGGTCAACTATGTGATCAACCAATCTGTATTTCTCTTTCTGGTACATAAGTATGTTATGAGGCACTTGGTCAGATATAATGCTGAATGAGATACAAAACTTTGTATCTGTGGTCTTCTCCTGTATCAGAAAAGTAGGTGAGATTTGTTCTATCTTGTTCTTGGTGAACTTATGCATGCTCATGTTCTACTCTGTTCAAAGTACAATTGCCATCTGCTAATGCCTTCCTGGCTGCTAAGGGATTAAGTCCCAGCCCTAGTATTTGACCAGTTTATTCTCTCCCAAGACCGCTTAAGCTGACTTTTGCTTTTTTGGGGTTTGCAAAATCAAAAAAATTTCCAAAATAATTACATGAGCCAAAGAAGATGCAGTACTTTTAATCAAAAGGACACTACACAGTTAAGGAATGCTATATAAACCAGCAATGCCTCAGTAGACGCTCAGGACCTCTTGAGAACTCCATCTCTGGCAGCAAGAGTGCAATCAAGAGAAGGACACCAGGGATGATGCTGTGCTTTGCTGATGGAGTGTTTGTGGATCTATACTACCTAGAGCCAGAAAAGTCAGCAAATTTCTTTTATGTGAGTCAATTTTATAGTTTTTTTTTTTTCACAACTGGAGGGTTGTCATTTCAGGTGGCTTGAAATACAATGGCTCTTCTAATTATTCAAAATGAACAAAGGGGAATAAATGCAGCTGTGGGCTGGCCTCAGACAGCAGGGAAAGTGAACACTACCCACTGCCAATGGAACATTCACTGGAGTCATAATTTGGTGCAAAAGTAAGAGGTAGTTAAGATTATCTATGAATGAAAGGTTTAAGGAAACAGGACATCCTTTTTCTTTATTACTGTTTTTTTCTTGAGATTTATTCTCTACCCAATTGTATTTTTGGACTGATATCTATGTTTTTCCTGGTTATGTGGAAAAGGGAAAAGGGTAGAAGAGACATATCCTAGGCATTCAAAATGCCAAATTGCCATACGTGCGTGTGTGTGTGTGTGTGTGGGGGGGGTGATAGATATGTATGTACTAAATTTTAAACATGCCTTCTGAACTCTTCTGGAATTCTTACTCGTTGCTGATGACCACACCTTTATTTTCTAGTACTTTCAAACAAAAATACATGTTGTCATCCTCTGCAGGAGCTGGTTACTTTTACAGTTTCTCTTCCCTTTTTCATTTTAGCCAGTTCATGTACTGAAATGGCTTTATTTTCTGTCTCCATTTCCTTACAGAAGGGCAGATGCCAATGTTTATAAACTTACATGGTCTTGTATAGCCTTGTTCAATACCTTTCTCCAAACAAGATACCTGTTGTCCTGACTGTCCTTCATTGGAGAAGGTGAATTAGTGTCCTGCTGCCTGGCTGCCATGGGGGAAGCGTAACTTGAACCACCCTTATTTAGCTGTGTTGAGTTCAGTGGGGATCACCAGTATTTCCCAGATAGGATCATTTTATCAGAAATGGTCTATTGGCTGAATGAAAAGGCAACTCTGTTTTCATAGCAGCCAAGACTAGTTTTCTGAAAGTGATTTACTGTTATAAGAACCCTTGATCCATATTTCCCAATAAGCTATGCTGTTTTAAAATATTTGCCTTCAAATTTACCCAAGCTCAAGATAACAGTGTTTTATTTTTAATTCTATCCCCAAATAAATGTGTTTTTCCCCCTCCGCTTTCACATACAGAGTTTTATGAGGTGGAGAAAGGACCCAGTATCTTGACAAAAAGAAGCCCCTCTACAAATAAAAGACACACAAAAAAGGCATTTTAACCAACCAAACAAAAAATGCCATTGCACAACTGTGATTCTCCCAGGGAAACTTGTACTTGTTAGGTGCACTCTCTTGAAAATGACATTAAGGAAGGTTCACACATCCCTGGTAGTTCAAGTGGGGCTTAGCTCTTGGCATGATTAGCAAAATGGGTTTTCCAACACATTTATTTTGGGGACTTTTTTCACCCAGGAGTCTTTAATCTGATTGCCAGATCCTTCCCTAATTTCATTGTTCTGTGTTTTTTCTCTTTTGAGGACGCTAATGTGTAAAATTTACAGGCACATTACTCAGCTTGGCAAGTGTGGGGGGAAAATGACCATTTCCTGACATTCACTTTTTAAGGAGATTTGCCTGTTGTCCTGTTTGACTGCACTGGCATTCTCCCTGTATGTTGCTCCATAGCGTAACATCTAAGAAACACTTCATCCTAGAAGATAATATTTTATCCAAACACCTTCTTGGTGTAGCTCTATACATAAAACTTCAGGGTCTATGCCATGGTACACTTTTGATATAAGAGCAAACCTGCTACCCTTGTCCTCCCTTATTATGTTAAACCCTTTTTTTCTCCCTAGCAGTGACTTCCTCTTCTGAGACTAAAATTAAAACTCTTCTGTATCTTCCTTCTGAATTCAGGTTGACTTGACTGAATATAGACAGAAAAAGACTCATGGGTTCACACAGAACCTGTGCTGTGTATCACTGAAAACAGTTTTCTCTCCCTAGTGCAGATCCCTTGACTATATCACCGTTCAGTGGTTCCCTCTTTCCCTCAAACTCCCTCATACAAACTAGTCTGGTGTCCTGTCTTTTGGCTCAAGACATTGGCCATTTCTGCTCCTCTCCAAGTCCACATGTCCACCTTGTTATCTTTCCATCCCTAGCTAAGTGCTACTTTATCCACACAACTTCTCATGAGCCTCCTTGTCCCCCAAATGAAAGTAATCTTTTCCTTTTCAAATTCTTTAGCACTGTGTCTATGTTTTTGCCTTAGGCCTCTGAGCATTTTCTCTTTGTTCCTATAGTTATTGTACTGCATGGTTTCCATATTAGAAGATAAGGTATTCAAACAGGAACCATGACTGATTCTCTTTGTATCTGCTCTGGTTTCTGGCACAGATCTGACATATAGGAAGTGCTCTGAATACTGAATGCCCATGAACAAATGAATAAAAGGAGCAAGTCAGCCCTTCCTTGGAGCTTAGCATTAGGCTTGATTAATCAGTAAGAGATGGATTAGGATCAGCTGTCTTTTTTTTAATGTTTATTTATTTATTTTGAGAGAGAGAGAAAGAGCTCAAGGGGGAAGCGGGGGGTGGGGGGTGGGCAGTGAGAGAGGGAGAGAAAAATCCCAAGCAGAGCTCATAGCCCGATGTGGGGCTTGAACTCACAAACTGTGAGATCATGACCTGAGCCAAAATCAAGAGTCGGACGCTTAACTAACTGAGCCATTCAGGTGCCCCAGATCAACTGTCTTTATTGAGGTCTTATGTAGTAGGAATGAGCTTAACCCAATGTGGGGAGGGATTCTGGCTCAACAAAATTCAAGGTGTGGAAGCCCATCAGTCAAGGTCCAGGATCCTTTCTTTACTAGAGAGGCTTGGAATTTCCTTCCTTAAAGTTTTTAAGGTAGACTTCGGAGCTATACATGTGGGTAGGTGGGACATGAGTGGGGAAATTAGAACTCTCTTCTGGATTTAGTGTTGTTTGTAGGAAAGCAATCCAAAGCAGGAATTTCCACAAGTCAAAAATCATGGCCCAAAAGATGCTAGAGGGCTCCCAGGAACGAATGGGAAGCTTGACTCTACTTTGGGGATATAGCATGTGTGCTCTCTTAAGCATTGAATAAAGTGAAAAATAAAAATTATTAATGATGCCAGAATAGCAACCCAGTTTTAGTATAATGCTTATGGCCCCAACCCCTGAAACTTCTCAGAACATGCCTTGAAAAACCTCCTATCCAAGAACACATACTTCTCTGGTAGGATGCTCAACTTTGGATTACGTATGTAAAATCTCTCCCAATCATTGGTTTTTTGTTCCCAGGAGTCTTCACCATAGTCATATCTTCCAGTAGGCACATTGATCTTTTTTCTCAAATCTATCATGTTGGTGGAATTGTTACTTTCTCCCCAAAAAAGCCCAAATCCTGCTCTTCTTTGAGTCCTCCTCACACTTGTCTCCCAACCAAACATTTCTAGGTTCAGGTCCTACTTCTTTACCACTTTTCTTGAGAGTAGTGACTAGCACTGACTTATTTTTGATTCTCAAAGTGGCTAAGGCAGTGCCCAGCACACAGAAAGTCTTGGACTATGACTTCACTGAGGATACAGACTATGTCTCATTCAGCTTTATGATACCAGCACTCAATGTTGAGCTCTGATAAACATGTGTTGAATTATGAAGGAATTGATAACAATGTACTTTGAGGAAGGAAGGTATAGTGCATCCTGCTTCCAGTTTTCTTTTCTTTTCTTTTCTTTTCTTTTCTTTTCTTTTCTTTTCTTTTCTTTTCTTTTCTTTTCTTTTCCTTTTCTTTTCTTTTCCTTTCTTTTCTTTTTTCTTTTCTTTCCTTTCCTTTTCTTTTCTTTTCTTTTGTTGAAGTATAGTTGGCGCACAAAGTTACGTCAGTTTCAAGTATACAACATAGTGATTCAATAACTCTACACTTTTTGCTGTGCTCACCAAAAGTGTAGCTACCCTCTGTTGTCATACAACACTATCATAATAATTGACTATATTCTTATGCTGTCCCTTTTGTCCCTGTGATTTATTCCATAACTTGCTTCTCATTCCGTTTCAAAAAGAGACAGTATGGAGTCAAATGGATGGTTAAAATGTTGACTCTTCTATTGTCTAGTTAGACCTTGGGCTTATCACTATTCCCTGGATTTCAGTTTTTTGCTTTCATGAGAAGAAAAAGTTAAGTGTTAGATCTAATTGTGTGTGTGTGTGTGTGTGTGTGTGTGTGTGTGTGAGAGAGAGAGAGAGAGACATAGACACACACAGAGAGAGACAGAAACAGAAAGAGATAAAGAGAGAGAGAGAAAGAGAAAGAGAGAATTTCCTTGGGGAAAGAGAAATAATATTTCTTACAATTAGTCTTCATTTATATAAATTACCACAGGGTGATACCAAGGCCAAGAAAAGTTGAAGTTTAGAGTTCAAAGAGGTCCTTTTATCTCCTGAAGCTTGAAGAAGGATTGATTTATGTTTGCAGCTTTAACTTGGCTCCACAATCTTGGGATCTAATAATGATAAATCACATTAACAACTGAACTCATCCTTTATTGTTTACAAAGTACCTTTGTTTGCCAGTTTCTTTCTTTTTGTCTGTCTCTCTGTCTTTCTTTCTTTATTGTTTTGCTACAGATGTTTTCCAAGCACTTTCAAATCTTTAATCTTTTCATTGGAACTTTGTAAATAACGTGTGAGGTAGCTTAGGTAGATATGGTCATTATAGTTTTTAATTGCATTTTAGTTTAGAATTAAATAGCCTTTTAATTAAAAAAATATTTTTATTATGAAAACACTCTAACCAGCCTTGGTTTAGAATCCTAGTTTGCTTCTTATTGGCTGAATGACCTCTGGCACATCATTCAATCTCTCTGAAACTTGGTCCCTCATCTGTGAAATGGAGTTAAGAGTGGTGGCTACTACACAGGTTTGTTGTGAGCATTAAATTAGAACACATACTGTGCTTAAATCAGGAAATGTGAAAGTAAAATAGCTATTATTTGATGATTTCTCGACAAGGGGAGATAGAACACCTATATTCTTTCCTAAAGTCTTTTAGGTTGCAGGGCAACCTTAGCACCATTCATTTTTTATAACATGGGAAGTAAAAGCTTTCAGTTCTATGAAATTTGGGTTTAATGTTAGTGTTGGATTTGGGAGGTTTAACTGAGGCTCCTTGATTACCATTCCTCCTGGAATTTTTTTGTTCTTGTTTTACTTTTTTCTGCTGTTGAGCTGAAACACGGAGCCAACAAACTTTAAAGAGTTGAATCTCTCATACCATTTTCAAGATTCATGTAGGCTTTCTCTTTGCCCATTTTATATTGCCATCTGTACCCTGGGTCACTCCTGAAACAGGAAGAAGTTCATAAAGGTCCTTTTACTTTTCTATGGATCATGATCTCCTTGATGACGTGGTATTTCTTGGCTGGCACAGATCCTGACACATGTCCAAGTACAGTCTTGGTCCAATTACCTTTGTATGATTCCTAAAAAGCAATGATTAAAAAGTTTTAAAAATGCTATTAGCGTTGTGTAGAGCAAAGATGGAAGAGGCAAAAGGTGTTGCTACCAAAGTCATTATTGGCTCAGGATAAGATTCTGCCTTTGCTACTTGCTACTCAGAATGTGGCCATTAGACCAGCAGCACCAACAGCACCTGGGAGCTTGTAAGAAATTCAGAGTCTCTACCTGACAACAGACCTACTGATTCAGAATGATCAGATTCTACATTTTAATAAGTTTCTCAGGGGAATCTATGCCCAGTACAGTTTGGAAAATACTGCTCTAAAAGATAGGTCCCCAGTTCAACCCAAGCCATGCCCAAAGGATACAGTGGCAGACTGGCTGTGCTCACCAGATTAATTCCCATACTGGCTGTTATTAGCTCACCTGATTCTTGAGGTTGTTTCATTTTATTGTTTTGATACCTGTTCACGTCACAGTCTTTCCATTTATACCATTTTGGCAACCCTCAAATATAACTTTGAGGGGCGCCTGGTTGTCTCAGTTGGTTAAGCATCCAGCTTTGGCTCAGATCATGATCTTGCAGTTCGCGAGTTCGGCCCCACATTGGGCTCTGTGCTAACAGCTCAGAGCCTGGAGACTGCTTTGGATTCTGTGTCTCCCTCTCCCTCTACCCTTCCCCTGCTCTCACTCTGTCTCTCTTAAAAATAAATAAATATTTAAAAATTTTTCCAAAAAGAATAACTTTGGGGGTACTTGACTTCTCTGCTTTGCTTCCCACTTAACAATAAGCATAGTTTTCTTGTAGGTTGCTGAATATGAACCCCCCCCCATGTCTATCTGCTTTCAGGGGCAACTCTCATTAAGCACTCCCTCACTACTTCCTTGCTTAAGCCATAGTCTACAGGACTTTTCAAAAGGTATGGATTAAAATGTGTGTGTGTTTTGGGGAGCCTGGGTGGCTCAGTCAGTTAAGCGTCCAACTTCGGCTCAGGTCATAATCTCACAGTTCATGAGTTCAAGCCTCGCGTCAGGCTCTGTGTTGCCAGCTCAGAGCCTGGAGCCTGCTTCAAATTCTGTGTCTCCCTTTCTCTGCCCCTCCCCACACCTGCTCACACTCTGCTTTATCTCTCTCTCAAAAATAAATAAACATTAAAAAAATTAAAAAAAAATTGTGTGTGTGTGTGTGCACGTGCAAATATAGCCGGATATACTGAGCCCCAAAGGAAATGTACAATCTATGAATATGGTGATAACTATTTTAAGGAATGGTAGCTCTTCTGTCCTGACTAGACCTTCTTCTTAAATGTGTTTGCTATATTTGCCATACATAATTTTTATGAAATAGGACTTCTACGACTGATGCCCTTACACAGAAGTTTTAACATTCGATTCTGTTTTTCTTAAAACACTCGCCAGGGAGAGACACGATTCTTAAAGATTTTATCTTCTGGGGAGAGAGGAGCTTTGAATGTGTTCTGCACTAAAATTTTTTGTGTGTACTGCAAAATACCAAAAGGAAATAAATTCAGTGAAAAGAAATGAGGAGCATAATGACCTTAGATGTTTTCATCATATTTTTGAAATATTCTTCCTCCCTTTTGTAAGGTTTCATAGTGAAATAACACCCTTGTCAAAATGTCTAAGCACTCCAATCATAGGTGATGGAGAAATGGTGACAGCGAGAAAGCAGGTGCTTCTAGCACATGAATATAGCATCCAGGCAAAGCTTTCCACTCTTACCTGCTTCATAAGAGAAAATACTTTACAACCACAGTCTTGATGAAAGTAAGAATGACTGTGAATAATGTCCACTTTCTCTGGGAGAGACTTTTAATTTTAATATTATTAAAAATGAGATTTCACCTATTTTTAACTTTCTTTTTGGTTACCAAGGTTGTTGTTTGAACCCTGGCAGGGGAAAAAAATCCTGTTAATGGCTATTTATTTAACATGTGCTGATGAGCTAAGAAATATTTTCTTCCAATTTGGAAACCTTGATGTATATGGGAAAGAAGTTTGTATTGATGCTGGTTCATATCTCTGTCATTTAATTAGAGCTAGGGGATGTCAAGTGATCTGGTGCTCCCATCGAGACTTACTGCTTTCTTGTCCTTTTCTCCCAGTGCAATGATATGTAGTTATATTCAGATTAAATAAGGTAATGATAGAAAAATACTTGCAAACTGTACACTGCCATATAATGTTTTTCTGTCCTGTAAAATTGACTGTATAATCTGATGAAGACATTTAAACTAAAATGCCCTACTAGGTGATCATGGGTTAATACATAAACTGTCTAGGTAAAAGTTGCTTTGTGACTGACACTTGCAATTTATTGCCCTAAGGAATTAGAAGCGAGTAATGTGGAGTTTTCTTTGCACCGAGGTGCTGTATTTGTTCAGGTGCTGTATTTGCTTTTTGTTCAGGGTGGTTTGTCTTCTCACCCCAGGAATCAAGACTCTGGCAGTTGCTTGGCTCTACTCTCTCAGTAGAGTGTCTGGGCATAGGGCATTGCTTGAAAGCACATGGCTTTGACAAAGCCATTTCATACTTTCGATTAAAATTCTTAATACATTTGATTTCTAAAGTTTTCTAGAGTATAACAGTAAGTTATGGTTTAGGACTGTGCCATCCAGGGTGCTTGGGTGTCTCAGTCAGTTGAGCGTCTGACTTCGGTTCAGGTCATGATCTTGACATCAGGCTTGCTGCTGTCAGTCTGTTAGCACAGAGCCCGCTTTGGATCCTTTGTCCCCTTCTCTTTGCACCTCTCCCACTTGCGCTGTCCCAAAAATAAATAAATATTTTTTTTCAAAAGAGAAAATTTTCATGGCAAATATCTCTCTCCCATTTTTCTCACTTCATAGGGGCAGGGCTGCTTCATCCCTTTGGGCTTCTTTGTTCTTATCTAATCTTGGAGTGAGCAAAATTCCTGCCAATTTTAGCCACTGCTCTTAAATTGGTTCATTGCATTTTTTAGTGAAAACCTGCAGGCCTTTTCAGGAGGCTTCTGTTCTCAGTTACATCCTGTGTATCCTACTATTTTTTCTTGCAGGGATCCAGTGATATGCAGGCCTTGACTCTTGTATATTTGTCCCACCCACTTGTATTTAAGGGCTCAAGAAGACACCTGTCACCTAGTTTTGCTGTAAATGTTGTCTATAGATTTTGGTTTTGTTGTTTAGTTACTCTGTCTTTATGTGGATATTGAGGAATATCCAAAAATGAACCTGCCACTATTATGTCCATCTTCCCAGAATTCTCCCTTTCTTTCTTAATTATATGTTAGAAGCTCTTTTGCATAATTGCTATGCTCAAAAGACCAGCTTTGGGATTAATTTACCAATTCTGAGTACTGGCTATATAATATTTTTTATTCTTTTATCTTTGTTATTCTCTTTGATGTTTATTCCTTTTTTTATTTTTAAAAGTTATACTATTGCTATTTTTCTAGATTTTAAATAATAGAGCAGTTTATTTTTCCCCATCTTTACTGTTACATATTGAAATATTTAAGACTGTGCTCTCTTTTTTTGAAAATTGTTTGGGAATTTCATATAATTTTTTATTTATAGTTTTCTCATCTTTATTTAAAAATTATCTGAAATTATTCATATTTCTTTTTTAACAATTACTTAATGAAGTGATTTTTAACCTTCTAAGAGGCTGGGCTTTTTTTTTTAAACTTTTGTTATTAATCTATAATTTTGTTAAGTTACATTCAAAAGTACAAGTTGTGAAGCTTTGGTTTTGGAACTTTGAAATTTTCTCTATATCCTAATGTATCATAAATTATTGTAAGTAGTCTATAGGTCTTAGAATACAAAGTGTATTTTCTGTTTGTATAATATTAAAGTGTATAATTTATAAAATTGTGTATTACATCGATTTTGATAAATAGATTGATCAGCATCTTTATATCCTTGCTTACTCTTAATTTTATCTGTCAAAGACAGATGCTTTAGCATTTCTGAATATAATCATGTATCTTTCATTTTTCTCTTTGTATTTCTAACAATTTTTGCTTTAACTGTGTCAGGGCAATATTATTTGACATATCAATGTTCATGACAATTATATTTTCATCGTAAGTTAAACCCTCTACCAATATAAAATAATGGTCTCTCTTGCATTTGCCTGATAGTCGATGTTATCTGATAGCGGGGCGCCTGGGTGGCTTAGTCAGTTAAGCATACAACTTCAGCTCAGGTCATGATCTCATAGCTCCTGAGACAGAGCCCCTCATTGGGCTCTGTGCTGACAGCTCAGAGCCTAGAGCCTGCTTCGGATTCTGTGTCTCCCTCGCTCTCTGCCCCTCCCCCACTTGTGCTCTGTTTCTGTCTTTCAAAAATAAATAAATATTAAAAAAATTTTTTTCAATGTTATCTGATAGCAATATTGTACTCATGTTTTATGCTGTGTGCATTTACATAATATTCCTTATATTTTTGTGTTGATTTATTTTAAGATATATTTGGTAAATAGCAATTATTAGATTTTGTTATTTGACCCAATCTGAGTTGAATAAGGGTTGTAAGTCATTTAAATATTTTTGTTAAAGCAGATATATTTTACACATGTTTTTTTGTATTTTGTTTCATTAACTTTTTTTTCCTACTTTCTTCTTACATTTTAGAGGGCCATTCTCTATACATGGTACATAGTTTCTTTTAGCTTCTCCATTGTTTTGGTAAGTATATATTTTATTTGAAATTTTACAGTTCAGCACCTTTGATTTCTTCTGGCTTCCTTGTTCTCTAGCAAATCTACAGATATGAAGGAAGGACTCAGAACATTATTTATAATGTACTGTAATTTCATCAGCATTGTTGCCAAGTGCTTTATGTTAGTCATATCTTTTAAAACCCATAAAAACCTTGTGCAAGAGATACTTTGTGCCCATTTCACAAGTGAAATAACTGAGACTCAGAAAGTCAGATTATTTGCCTCTGATTGAATGACCTGAAGGTGATCCCATCCAAATCTGGTTGGCTTCAGAACCCTTGATCTTTCCACTGTAGGATGCTGAGACTGAGATTTGAATCTTGGGAGGTTGCTATTTTTGGAAGATACCACCCCCTAGTTTGCTGTATCAGCTGTGGTATAGGAGGAACTTTCTGTTCTCCTGGGAGGGGTGTGTGTATGTGTGTGTGGAGGAGGGAAGGTAACAAGATTCTTCCTATTTCCTAGTGTGTGAGACTCACTCATTTTGTTCTAAGGAATATAAGTTATTGCTTCTTTTAGAAAAATGGGACTTTCCCATGATGGTGAGAACTGGAGGGAGAGCTTCATTCCCATCTTTACCACTTTTTAGATTACTGACGTTGGTTTTAAGTCCCTGCCTCTTTGGAATGATTTTCTTATTTGTTTCATACTCAAGTGTATTCTTGACTATTGTTCTCCTCACAAGCCATTGAAGAGATATTTCTTCAAGAGCCTTTACTGTGACTTCTAGTGGGGAGGGGGCAGGGGAAAATCATTTGTATTATGCACCATTGTTCTCCACCTCCAGTAGGAAGAGAAACAGGACCACAACAGAAACCTTCTCTTCTGGCTGTACAGTGAGCTGGTTGACTTCTGTGGCCCACTACTCCCACCCCCTAGAAATTTCCCTGAATGTTGCCACAGAAAACCGCTTGTCCATTCAGTTCCTCATCCGGCAGACAAGCTGATTTTAACCCTGCCTGGTGACTCTCCTTTCTTTGCTGTTATTCCTGTTAACCTGATGGTTTGCTAGTAAGTAATCCTAATGAGTCGAACAGGGATCTCTTGACCCTTTGGTAAACATGACCCTGGGTGTGAGCATTACACTTCAGTCTCTCTGTCTTTCTCCACTGTAGACCAATACCTTTGCAATGAGCTGATAGGCAGGTGCACTATTACAAGATGAACATGGGCATTCCTATTCCTTCAGGTACTCCTTCAAAAAAAGGCCTTCTGGGAGAACTGACCTTTGAGTGCCAACCAGATCTGAAGAATGAATTGAGGAGGCAAAATGGCTGGGGAGTGGGGTGGGCAGCACAGGGAGGCAGACAGGAACTGGGAAGGGTGTGTTGGACCGAGGCAACTCCTGCCCCTCAGGATTGTGGGGATTTTTGAGGAATATGAGACACTCTTGACAGTGGATAGGGCTCCACCTAGGTATTTACTGTAGCTAGTACTCCTGTGTGTTTGTATATCCAGAGGAAAGCATGGTTGGTATGAAATTATAGCTCTAGAATTTTTGAAATGAAAAGGCTCTCTTTTTTGAAAGTTTCATTCCTTCCTTTCTTCGTGCCTTCCTCCTTCGTTCCTTCCTCCCTCCCTCTTTCCCTTCCTTCCTTCCTTCCTTCCTTCCTTCATCAAAAACCTCCATGAAGCACCTGTCTTGTACTCTCCAGAGTTGGACTTGGCCCTGGTGGGAGGCTGGGCTCTGCTCAATTTCCTACTCCATGCTTGTGTGTTCAGCTTACCAGGTAGACCCTCAGTCCAGAGGTGTCAAAGCAGAGAGAGGGCAAAGTCTCAGAGGCAGGCCTGGCTTCCAGTTCAAGAGCGTGAGACTTCACTGGTAGTAATTTTCTCTACAGACACGTCCTTGCTCACATGGAAGGGGAGGCTTGTTGATAAGAGGCAAGAATTTTCAATTCCTTTTATGAAGGATTTTGTGATGAAGACGGTCACTGGGTCAGTCCCAAAGGAGTAGGCTGTCCAGACATGTCGGGATAGATTTCCATTGCTACCCCTGGAGGGGAGTGAGTGCGAAGGGCTGCTTCTTCAGAGGGTGTACTCTCAGTGCAGCTAGGGGAACCAGTAGATACCAAGGCAGTGTCACAGGTGCCCTGACGAAAGGCTTTGGAAAGTCAATGGGAACACATGAAAGGAGGCCCAGCTCTGCCTGGGGTGGCCAGAGAAGGAACAACTCTTAAGCACAAAACAAGTTTTACACCAATCTGAAATGACACTATGATGTCCAGTCACCACACTCGACTGTGGTGACACAGCCAGACTTCACTCATGAGGTCAAGGCCCGAGAGGGGTTGACAGACTCGTAAACAACTGTACTACACAAGAGCTCCATGCCATGAGAAAGGTGTACAGACTGCAGAAGGGGTGATGCCATGTAGGTCAGGACAGCGAGCGGCTAGCAGCTACATGATAAGCTTGCAACAACACTCAGGATGGGCCCTCCCTCTGGGCGGAAGCACCATTCCTTCTGGGGACCAGGTCTTCCCACCAGCTTCAGCCCACCCTCAAACCCACCCTTCTGCTGACAGCTGGGCAGAGGCTGTGGACTTTGCTCACAGCTGCTCTCCAAGCTCATGAGTGCTAGCCTGCTTAGGTCCCCCATATGTGCTCTGTCTGTCCCTATCCTGGTGGAATATGCTGTTCCTAAAAAGTATCTAGAAGTTCAGGATCTGGCCTTGGGGAAAGTACTTAACCACTCCAGGCTTCCACTCCCTTCTCGATAAGCGGGGGTAGGGGGAGATATTGGTGCTACTTCATGGGATTTAAATGAGATCAGAAACATAAAAGGCTCAGCTCAGAGGCTGGCATATAAATACTCCTCAAACTGAAAATAAAACATTAATGAGTGGGGAGAATTGCAGGCAGAGCATGTTAAAAATACAGGTCCCCAGGCCCACTCTCAGTTACACTGATAGCTAATAATCATCAGGATCTTACTATGTCCCAGGAAGGCACCGCTCCAAGTTCTTTTCGGGAGTTACCTTGTTTCCTCTTCGCAGCAACCCTACCAGGTAGGTCCTATTATGATGTTCATTTTTACATGCCAGAAAACTGAGGCTAAAATAGATGAGGCAAACTGCCTGTGTTCACAAAGCAAGTAAGTGTGTGAAATCAGGATTTGAAACCAGTTAGTCTGACTTCAGGGCCCGTGTGCTGATGCCTCAGCCCCATGCTACTTATAAGGGCTGTGTGTTTCTGGGGCTGGGGGATCTACATTTGTCACCACACCCTATTTGATTAGGAAACATTAGTTCTGTAGATCATGCTTTAGGAAACACTACGAAGTTATTCCATCTCCCTCCGCCTCCGCCTCCAGCATCCCCCGATACTCCTGGAGCTGGCTTACCGTGACCCCCTTCCTGCTGTTGCCTCTCATGGGGGTAAGCAGTTGCCCCCACAAGTGTTTGAAAACATTTCATACAAAGCCTTCTGGGAGTGTGAGTTGAGAACTCTGTCCATGGCCAGAGCCTGTAGATGTCTTTTTTTTTTTTTTTTAATATTTTTTCCCCCTGTATTTGCACTCCTTTATAATCTGTAGCCTTCAGGGTCTCCTGCTTATCACTTCCTGTCTTGCTATGGAGTAGGCTCCTTCCTGTTTACTGTCCTATTTACATGGTACACTTGAGGGAGGAAAGTAGGAGGGAGGGTAGAAGGATCTCTAAGGTCCCTGTTGGATTTCTTCCTATAGTGAGGATTGTTACCAAAATGTATTTGTGGATTCATTTTCTTTGGAATACTTAGAATATGCCATTTCCTTTGAACACTGGGACACCCTTTTCTCTCAGAGCTTGGTATACATATGTGGCCCTGAGAGGGAATGGGAGAGGGCTTCCGGGGTCCTGCCAGGACCCTGAATTTAGATACAACAGTTGAGAGAGATTGATACACCCCCTCTGGCTGATCACATTTCTATCTCATTTAAAATCTATTGACCTTGAAGTCGTGAGTTCAAGAGGGTGTTGAGCCTACTTTAAAAAAAATCTATTAATGGCTTCCAGTTACCTTGGAGCACAGTCCAAAAGTCCTTGCAGGGCCTCCAGAGTCTGACATGAATTGGCCCTACCTACCTCTCCAGCCTGTATTTGTCTGTTCTCTGGTTATGGAGAGTCGTCTGGTCACACTGACTTTCTGGTCATTGGATGTACTGGGCTCTTTGCCCATGGCCTTGAGTACTGTTTCTTCAGTTTGTACACCCCTCCCCCCATGACCAGCCCACTTCTACTTTAGGTTTGAGTGCAAGTGTCACTCAGGACAGCCTTTCCTGACCCTCCTGTCATGGCAACCCATATTTTTGCCACTTGGGGCTTATCACATTGTCACTTGTATAATTATTTGTTTCACATCTGACTTCCCCATTAGATGCTTCCATGCTGGAATGCACTATGTTTGCCTTGCAGAATTCTGTGTTCCTAGTGTTTGGCATGGTGCCATGCACACAGTGGGTGTGCACAGGGAGGTCACAGGGAGGTCAGAGGTCCTGGAGCCTCTTCAGAGGTCTGAGAAAGACTGAGGAAGCAGCTGGGAGGCCTGTGATATTGGGGTGCTGCTAGGAGGCTTGCTTCTAGGGATCTTCCTTGAGTTCCTCAAAAATTTCCGGGCAGAACCATAGCAGCCAGGGTAGGGGAAAACCTGGGAGCTAGGAAGCCAGGCCCTTTCCAAGAATGTATTTTTGTACGTTGGTTTCAGAACAACAAAGGTTATCCCAAGAAAGAGAAACTGATTTCTCAGTAGAAGCACTAGGTACTTCTTATATACTGGTACTTCTTATCCAACAATGGTCAGAACTGGGAGGAAAATCAGAGATGCGAAATTTCCGCAGATATGAGCCTGAAAGTCAGAGAGGGAAAGCTTGTTCCAGGGCATACAGCTAGCTATGGGCCACAACCAGATCTCTTGGCTTCCACAGCAATTCTTATTTCATGACAACATACTGCACTTTGATTTGGGGCCACTGTTGGAGGTGAAAAGAAATCATTAGAAACTGAATGTTTCCTGAAATATCACCTGCAATTTATTGCACTCAGAATTTCACACTGATAAATAACCTCTTTCTCATTAACATGCAGGCTCCCTACAATTAGCACTCTCATTTGCACTATGTAAACAGCTTCTAACTGTGCCTTTTACCTCTTTGTTCAAACAAAGATTTCTGTTAGCAAAGAAACAAGAAGGAAATTAGTAGCAGGTGAGAGCTTATTTTTAATTATATTGAGATTGACTGTTGTTCTCCAAATCTTCTCTAATTCCCCCAAGATATTTATTTGCAGGCCAGAGTTTTCAATCTATTAAAGCAGCAGCCATTTCTGATCTTTATTTACTAAATGAAAACACAAATGGCAGCAGTGGATTTTTGGCTCGGTGCCAAGGTAGGCACAGTGTAGGGGGATGGTGCTGCATCAAGCTTGGATCTGAGAAGCCTGGCAATCAGAGTGAAGTAGTGAATCCAGGAGATGTTGAAGAGCACCAATTTTGGCAGGGGGTGAGCGGAGAGTCCCAAAGTTGAGCCTTTCTCAGCGATAACTCCCAATTTCTACCACCTGAAGTCAAGTTTGAGTTCTTTAGCCAAAGGATTTCAGTTTGTCTCCAAGAATGAGAAACTTTACGTCTGCCATAGATGAAGGGACAGACTTAGAGCATCTTAGGGTCAGAACTTTTCAAAGATTATCTATTGCAACTTCTTACCAAGGGCAAGAATCCTTTTTGAAACATCTGAAAATTGATGCTGTAGGAGCTCCCCATTTTAACTTGCTAATGTACTACATTCTGAAATTTGTCTTCCCCTAAATCGACATCTTGTCTCCAGCAACTTTCCTTTGGGAAATCCACGTTCCCCAGATCCTAGTCCTCACTGAAAGAAACTCCTCCCTCTTTTTCATGACAATCTTATGTCATTATATACATTTGAAAACAGAGCCATGTCCCCTAAATCTGTTCCAGTCTCCATGTGCCTAGTTCCTTCAACTAGTTTTAATGGGACATGATTTCTAGAGCCTTATATTCTGATTCGTTTCCTTTGGACATCAACAGGTGGTGAAGGCCTGCTGCAGTGTGCTGTCGAAAGATGAACACAATGCTCCAAGCATTATCTGAATTTAGTGCAAAGTCAACATAAACCTTAACACCCTGACACTCAAAGGCCATCCTCCCAGTTGGGGACCTCACTGTGCTCTTAAGTTTTCATCTGTTCGAGGAGTACATTAGAATCCTCTAGGTTAGTTTTTTAAAACCTACAACCTTTTCCTAGGAACAAGAGAGCCCTCTTTCATTATCACAGTCGAGTATAGCATTTCTGAGCTATTTCCATTAGTTGTTAAATAATTTGCATCTTGTAAAACGTTTCACAATTACCCCGAGACAGGCAAAGTCAAGTTAGTTACCTCCATTTCACCAATGAGGAAACTAGAGGTAATGGCTTATGGAATACCATACAGAGTTGGGATTTGAACTTCAGTTGTCTGACGTGGTTCACACCTTGTTTTCCCTACTGCATAGGTGGCTCTCCTTGGCAGGTCATTGGGTTTAAGAGGGAGCAGCTGAGTTTCTGGACAACTGAATAAGGCCTGGATTCCTCTACTCTGCCAAGTAGAGCAGTCCTTCAGGGACCTTTGTCCTCTGTCATTTGTCCAGTGAGGAAGGTTGATGGGAGCACCATCATTGGTATGAAGCTGTAAAATGCAAGGTTTGCCCACATTTATAAACTGAACAGAGAAAGTGACTTTCTGAAGTTTGAGGTGAAGCTTGAATTAAAATTATTTATATTGCACTAATTTGTAATTTATGCTCCAACCACTTCTAGGTGACTTAATTCAAAGTTACATTTTAAAAGAATACTTAAAGGGCCTAATAATACAGAGGGGAGCAATTGTACCTAGAAATCTAAACCAGGAAGAGTCGTTATCAGTTTACAGTTTCCTGGCACCCATGGCAAGAATAGAAACATAATGGGTTCCCCAACTCTTCTTTTCTTGTAAAAGGAAGCAAACAATTAGAGAAGTGACATCTCTATCAACTGGAATCTCTCACTTTCATTGTTATATAAACAATTCTGAACAGCATAATGATCCATCACTTCAATCATAATTTACAAACTGTTGGAGATTCCATTTAGGAGGTCTGGGGTATGTTTTGAGAATTCACACTTTGAAACTGCTCCAGATGCTTCCAGTGATCAACCAAATTAGGAAACTCATACCTGGGGATGCTTGTTAGAAATGCAGATTTCTGGCTCTGCCCCAGATCCTTACCTTTCTTTTGGGGCTTTTGGCCAGAGCAGTAGCTTGTTAGCTAATAATTGGAGCTCTCCAGTGAGGTCAGGAAGCCAGGCAGTTCTCTGTAAGGGCAAGGAAGCAGCAGCAATGTTTTCTGCCAATAGCTAGGGATTTGGACTTGTAATCTCACCAAGACAGAGGATCAGTCCTCCTTTTCATGAACCAGTCAGGATTACCTACAAGCATGGCCCAGACTTCTCATTTAGGTAGCTGTTTCGGTTCTGATCAGTTGTTCAAGGCATTTGTAGCCCAAGGGTTTGACACCACAAGGCAAAAGAGCAGCACTTTTATCCAGGAAGATTTTGGAGGAGGGTCTTGTCAATCATCTGTCTGTCAACAGAAGAAGCTTAATGTGGCTCCTATGGAGTGTTTGATTCTGCATAATACAGCCGTTATATGGTCCCTCTGTACAACTCAGTGTACCGCTGCATGACTCGATAAATTCACCTGTTAGAGTTATTTAATATTGTGCATCTGAATGCTGAAGAGTGTCTGCACATTAGAATTAATGTCAGTCTTGGACATGATAAATATGATTCTAGTGGCTCCTCGGAGAAGCTTCACTAGGGTACCGTTTTATTGTCTGCTGTCTCAAAGGCTTAAATCTTTTTTTCTGCTTTCAGTTCATAGGATAAAAACATGTGAAATCACTGGGATTTATATAGGCAGATTTGGCAGCTCTTTCATTTTTTACTTGGACTGTCAGATATAAATCAATGTTACAGCACTCTTTCCAAGAATGTGTTAGAATGTGCATGTGTTTGGGGAGCAGACATGGTATTTCTATTATAATTTTGTTTGTTAGGTGTGATCTGAATTGTTTGGTTTTGTTTTATAACATTCACAATTTGTGGTTATTTAATTGGTTTTACTCTGTTATCCCTACCCAGTGACTGTCAGGTTTTTTAATTTTCTTTTTCGTTTTTTGTTTTGGTTTTTCTTTGTTTGTTTTTTTTTGCCACTATAGCTTTATTCTGGCCCAGAATGCCCACCCCCTCCTGCCCATCCTTTAAGACTTAACTCAGGCACCACTTTCTTGATAAAGTCTTTTTTGATATCTCTATTCTATATTGATCTTTCTTTAAACTCCTTCAAAATTTGTTGCCAAGACCATACATATACTTAACATTTTATTGTACATTTTCTAGTTATTAAGCAGCTGTATCACTCCATCTAGTACTTTAATTTAAACTGTTCTGTTGGCCAACAGTTTCACATGGGTATCTTATTTTCCCAATTAGATTTTTTAGCGCATCATGGACACAGCCCATGTTTTATAAATCTTTTTTATACCACTCCGTCCCCAGTAGTGTGTGCCCATGGCTAGGCACCTGTAGATATGTCTTTTTCAGGCTGCTGTAACAAAAATACCCATAGACTAGGTAGCTTAAACAGCAGATATTTACTTCTCACAGTTTTAGGGATTAGAATTCCACAATCAAGGTGTTGGCCAATTTAGTTCCTCCTGAGGGCCTGCTTCCTGGTTTGCAGATGGCTGTCGTTGGGTTGTATCCTCACATGGCAGAGAGCAGAGAGAGAAACCAAGTTTTCTCTTGCCCCTTCTCATGGAGGCACTAATTCATCATGAGTGCTCTACCCTCATGACCTAATTACCTCCCAAAGGCCTCACCTCCTAATACCATCACATTGGGGGTTAGAATTCTAATATATGAATTTTGGGGGAACACAAATATTCAGCCCATAGCAAGATGTTTAGGGCATGATTGTTTTACTCCCTCAACACTACAGTTTGTAAAGACTACTATTTGTAACATCAGTCGAAAGAACAGCAAGGATCATTTGATTATAAACTCCATGACGGCAAAAACCATGTATATATTTATCACTACATCTCCAGTATACATCTTCAACTACTTGGACAGATACTGAATTCATTTCTTGAATGATTTCTTCTGTCTAAACCTTATTTCCTCCGAATACGTCTCACATGAACCTTCTGTGTTGAAATGGAAAGCGAGGTATTTATTTCTGGGAAGATAGAAGCTTCTGGAGTTTGAGATTAGCTGGGGCCTATTCTTTTCTTGCCTCTTTCTTTCTTTCTTTCTTTCTTTCTTTCTTTCTTTCTTTCTTTCT
>NW_024412401.1:25283567-25300268 GCF_014898765.1 Herpailurus yagouaroundi | reverse complement strand
TCTTTCTTTCTTTCTTTCTTTCTTTCTTTCTTTCTTTCTTTCTTTCTTTCTTTCTTTCTTTCTTCTTTTTTTAAGATTTTATTTTTAAGTATTCCCTACACCCAGCATGGGGCTCAAACTCACAGCCCCAAGATCAAGAGTCACATGCTCTACTGACTGAGCCAGCCAGGTGTCCCTTCTTCCTACTTTCTAAGCTCATCCCTCCCTGTCACCCCAAAATGAACAAAAGAAGCAAAGTGGAATCTCTGCTTCTATGGCATTATTGGCAGGGGGAGTATCTTCCTAATTGAAAAAACCCTCAGTACATTCACTTTGTTTTTAGAAATCTCTAATCATTTGGACTTTCCTGTATCCCAAAGAATTTTATATCCTCTTATACCCTCACAGTATCTAGGGTCCAACATGATATATTGCAATCTACATAAGTTTCATTTATCAGACAAGGTGAAATCAAAACCTTGTTAAGGATGTCCTAGACACAGAGGAAGGGTTCTAAAGCAATGAGAATGAAGAAAAGTCGTTATATACACATATTGCCCTTCAACTTTGAGGGATTGGAAAGCAGGATAAAACAGACTTTAAAACCTTCTACTCTGAAGTTTTCATATTAGACATTCAGATTGATTACAAGGAAATATGGGAATGTCCCTTTGTCCACCACTCAGTCACCCAGGCTTCCATTTCTTCAGTACATATTTTCTATCTTGTCTCAACTGCTAAGGTCTGGTGGCCCTTTGCTTTTATTTGGCTCATTTGCCTTCCCAACCAAGAGGACTTGTTTGGGTCAGTTTGCCAAGACTCACTCAGTAAGGAATACCTCCTGGATAGTTTTTATGGGTCCTGCTCATGTAAGAGTTGAGGAACCTCCACACTGTTTTCCAGAGCGGCTGTACCAGGTTGCATTCCCACCAGCGGTGCAGGAGGGTTCCAGTTTCTCCACATCCTTGCCAGCCTAAACTTCTTTTTTAAAGATCCTCAAAAAATCAATCACAGAAATGCAGGATAGGAGACATATACATTCCTCATTCACTCATTTATATCGATATTTGAATACTGACCATGTGTCAGCCATTGAGATAAGCACTGTATTAATTTGCTACAGCTTCCATCACAAAATACAACAGACTTAATGGCTTAAACAACAGAAATTTATTTTCTTGCAGTTCTGGAGGCTGGAAGTCCAAGATCAAGGTGTCAGCAGGGTTGGTTTCCGTGGAGGCTTCTTCCTTTCCTTGGAGGCTTGTGGATGGCCACCTTCTTGCTGTGTCCTCATGTGGTTGCCCCTCCATCTGTGTGTTGTCTGTGTCTTAATCTCCTCTTATAACAACACGAGTCATATTGGATCAGGACCCACTCATAAGACCTCATTTTGCCTTAATTACTTCTCTAAAAGTCCTATCTCTTTTTTTTTAAATATAGTTTATTGTCAAATTGGCTTCCATACAACACCCAGTGCTCATCTGAACAAGTGCTCTCCTCCATGCCCATCATCCACTTTCCCCTCTCCCCCCACCCCCCATCAACCCTTAGTTTGTTCTCAGTCCTTAAGAGTCTCTTATGGTTTGCCTCCCTCCCTCTCTGTAACTTTTGTTTTCCCTCTCCCCCTCCCCCATGGTCTTCTGTTAAGTTTCTCAGGATCCACATATGAGTGAAGACATATGGTATCTGTCTTTCTCTGTCTGACTTATTTCACTTAGCATAATACCCTCCAGTTCCATCCACATTGCTACAAAAGGTCATATTTCATTCTTTCTCATTGCCAAGTAGTATTCCATTGTATATATGGAATGGAATATATATGGAAACCACATCTTCTTTATCCATTCATCAGTTGATGGACATTTAGGCTCTTTCCATAATTTGGCTATTGTTGAAAGTGCTGCTATAAACATTGGGGTACAAGTGCCCCTGTGCATCAACACTCCTGTACCCCTTGGATAGATTGCTAGCAGTGCTTTTGCTGGGTCATAAGGTAGTTCTATTTTTAATTTTTTGAAGAATCTCCACACTGTTTTCCAGAGCAGCTGCACCAGTTTGCATTCCTACCAGCAGTGCAAGAGGGTTCCCGTTTCTCCACATCCTCTCCAGCATCTAGAGTCTCCTGATTTGTTCATTTTAGCCACTCTGGCATGAGGTGGTATCTCAGTGTGGTTTTGATTTGTATTTTCCTGATGAGGAGTGATGTTGAGATTTTCCTGTGTTTGTTGGCCATCTGGATGTCGTCTTTGGAAAAGTGTCTATTCATGTCTTCTGCCCATTTCTTCACTGGATTATTTGTTTTTTTGGGTGTGGAGTTTGGTGAGTTCTTTATACCTTTTAGATACTAGCCTTTTATCTGATATGTCATTTGCAAATATCTTTTCCCATTCTGTCAGTTGCCTTTTAGTTTTGTTGATTGTTTCTTTTGCAGTGCAGAAGCTTTTTGTCTTGTTGAGGTCCCAATAGTTCATTGTTGTTTTTAATTCCCTTGCTAAAGGCCCTATCTCCAAATAAAGTCACATTCTGTGGTACTGGGGTAGGGAGCAGGGATTAGTACTTCAACATATGAATTTTGGGAGGACACAATTCAAAAAATAACAAGCACAAAATTATGACTTGGTGGCAGATATAATAATAATGAAAACAAGATTTTAACTGACAGAGAGGTCAATATGATTTAACTGGCTGCCTCATGTTGTAGAAATCTCAAGCTGTATGACCGGAAATGTGACAATATAGGTTCTCTTAATCAATTTTCATTTAGTTGACCTAGTGGATTGATGTATTCTCTTGATTACTTCTGTAAGTTATGCCAACCAATGTCCTCATGCTGAATGCTGGAAACCAGTGGGCTCTTCTTTAGTGTGGTCAGGCACTTGTACCTTTTCCAAAGGGGTACATGCTTAACAAGAATCACTTGTGTTTATTCACATATACGGAAAATGACAGTTTTACTTGTTGTAATTGTAGAATTCAATTACAAAGTTATGTAAATCAATGAAATATGAATGCAAAAGAGAGTCATTTCTATGAGAACTTTGAAAGTTTTAGAAACACTTGCACCACTAAACACGTAACCTGCTAAAAGAATTGGTGTCCATATGGGTGTGGAACAGACATGGTTCAAGTCCTGGCTCTGTCCCCTATCTAGCTGGTAATTTGGGGCAACTTACTTTACCCCGACAGGACATGATGGTTGAGAGCAAAGACTTAGTCAATTAGAAAAGGCCAGAAGGATTCTGTATTCAGATTGCTTTACAGTCTTTATATTCTTAGCTTATTCCCCAAACTGTAAGCTATATGAGGGCATCAAATTAAGTCCCTTTTTCTCACCATACATGATGAATAGGCAAAGTCTGGCATACTACAGGTGCTCCATAAATATTTGCTTAATGAAGGACCTCTGTTAACATTTTGGTGCATTTCTCTCTAGTGTCTTTTCTGTGTGTAATATATATGTATATTATGTTTTTTGGAATACATTATATGTATTTTTTGTTCTCTGCTTTTTTCCCCACTTAATCTGATTACCTCCTTAACATTTTCTCATGCTATTAGATATACTTAAAAAAAAACTGTGTGTTTTGGAATGACAGCTGGTGCTCTGAAAATTTTGTACAATTGTGTACTACCTGTCTCACTTACCTTGAAGGTTCTACAACATGGTGGATATGGCTAAGGGGATGCTGTGTTTGTGAATGGCATCCCTCATGTATTGCTACAGGAAAGAGGTCACAATTGCTGCTTTATTGGCTACAATGACTTATAAAGAGCATATTGGTTTATTCAATCCTGAAAGTTACTGAAGAGGGTTTCTCCCAGAGACCAAGAGACTAAATAATTTTTATTTCCTGAAATGACTCTCCCCTGGTAAGCTTCATAGGATTTACAGGCACCAGAAACTCAACATGTCCCCAACTTTCTTATCCCTCCATGTTACCCAGGTCAGTCAAGAGTACCACTATTTTCTCAGTTATTTAAGCTACAGACTCTGGGTTCCTCTTTGAGTTGTCCCTCTCTCTCCACATTGAGTAAGTCCTGCCAAAGCCATTTCTGAAAATTCTCTTGAATATTCCCTCCCATGTTCTCTGTTATTGTGACCTGTCCTCTCTCAGACCTCATCACTAGGACTTTTGCAGAATCCTCCTAACAGGGCTCGTTACTTTCTGCCTCACCCACTTCTGACTCATTCTTTACATTCTAGTGAGCTTTCTTTCCTCTTCAGTGCAGATTTAATCATATTGATTTTGAATTTTCTGCTCAAAGTCTTTTGAGAGTTTCCCTTGCTATAGAATAGAATTCTTACTTTTTGCTGTGGCAATCAGGGTATTTTACTTCAACCTATATTTCCAGTCTCTTTTATTGTATAAAATATTCTAAATGTATTTTTTAAGAGCATTGTCTTTATTACAGAAAGGCAGATGTGGGTCAAATCCTGGCTCACTTTTCTAGGTGGTAACTTTGGGTGTCTTACTTTCCCTCTACAGAGCAATAACATGATGGTTGAAAATAAGAACCCCTCTACCTGACTTTACCCCTCCACCTGGCTTTACCTCTTACTGGTGGTAAGACCTTGGGAAAATGACTTAAACACTCTGGAAATCAGGTTCCTCATCTCTAAAATGGGCTCTGCACTTGTATGGATTGTGCAGGATTAATTGTGAGGATTGTGAGGATTGTGAGGATTGTGAGGATTAATACATGTGGATCAATACAGGATTAATACACGTAGTTCTTAGGACAGCATCCAATATGTTATAAGTGCTAGTTAGCTGTTTGCTATTATCATATGAGACATGGTTTCCACATCTGTAAAATGGGGATACTACTACCCACTTATCACACAGGAGTACTTTGTGATTAAATAAATTGATATCAAAGATCACTTATGTGAAAGTTCCTAGAACCACCTTTGATACAGATTATATATTGAGTCTTCTCCATTATCTGGACCTTAGAATTCAGTTCTGCCTTTTGGGAACTTCCATAGTCCCTTTTTAGTAGTGTTAGTATGGCACCAATCACTCTATGCTATATATATGTATACATATATTCTCTTTCTCTCTGGAATATATATGTATGTGTATGTATATTCTACATTGTTAGTTTCTTCTTGAGGGAGGGGGCTATGTGTCATTAATTTCCATATTACTAACTCATGACTCAATCCCTCACATGGATGGGCAAGGCAGTATGGGTAATGATTATAAATGCATCCTCTTGATTCAGACAAATGTAGATGCAAATCTCCCTGACTCTTGGCAGCTATATATAAGATCTTGGACAAGTTAATATCACCCTCCATGTAGGGCTAGTTGAGGACTAGATGAAGTAAGCAAACATAGAACACAGAGACCTGATCATAACAAGAGCTCAATAATTGTTGTCTAATAATAATTTATAAACATTTGTTAATTTTAATTATTATTTTAGGAATGCATATATATCCATACTTTAATTCTTTAAAAAATTTTTTGGTTCTTTTATTTTTTTAGATTATAACATAGATAGATATGATCTATGAATTTACCATTTAAGTTTCAGTTACTGGCCTTTATTTCCTCCAGAAAGGTGGGATAAGAGGTAAGGACAGAAATGGGAAGCTCAATAGTGAAAGGCAGGGAGAAGAGAACCTTCCCTATTTTCATTAATAAATAATAAAAATAGGTCACCCATGTGATAAAGGAGCAACCTTTTCTATAATTTCTTTGCTGAAATTGAAGAAATGAAATGAGCACTGACGGAGATGGGTGACGTCACATTGTCATCTGTCATCCCTGAAATACCACTTCCTCTTTGTGGGGGCATGAAGACCCAACACATAAATATAGCTTGGTCACTCACTGAGGGGGTGTCAGCTCTTCAGATGCTCACTTTGAATGGAAGGGTGTCATTGCCAAACAACTGACTACTTGTTTTTAGGGAGAAGAATACACATAACATGGAGAAATACATAAGACACCAGCATAAGTGCTATTACTTTTCAGACAAACTATCTAAAGGGCCAGATACACTATGCACTCCCCATCACCACCACCCACACACATTTCAATTTACTTCTACAAAAATAAGTTTTACGTGCCACATTTGTGCTGGCCATCCTTCTAGATTCTGTGGGAAGTCACGTTGCGTTAAATGGAAAGATTTCTTGATATAGTAATGCCTTCAAGGTAGTTTATGGTCTAGTGGGAAGACAGAAGTATTCTGAAGTTATCAATAACATGTAAAATAATACATAATAAACTGGTGAAGAGTAAGCAGAGAGCCATGGGACAGTTTTAAGGGGGGAATTGACCAGATGAAAGGAATTAACATTTGTTAAGTAGCTACCATATGGCATATGCTGGCATAGAAATTTTACATATATTATTTCTTCTACAGAAAAATCAAATGAGGTTGGTATTATGAACTCTTTTACAATTGGCTGAGTCTCAGAGAGATTAAGTAACTCACCTATATCATATAGTCAGTGCATATCATACATTAGTTAGGGTGGCATGCAAATTAAAGGCTGTTTGATGCCAGTTTTGGCAGTTCCCTTTCTGCTAGAGATAACAGGAGGTAGCTATTGATTGGGGCTTGAAAAATATTTTGACAGAGGGAAAATGAGGGGTGCGGTGGAGGGGACACAAAGAGAAGGCTTCTGCCCTGAGGAAAGGAGGGCATGTCATAAGAGACCTTAATAGCCATGTTGGAACCCCTCCTGTCCCATGCACAGCATCCATTTCATCAAAAAAATCATGCATCCTTCCTATGAGACAGAACCTGTACTAGGTATGAGGAGATACAGGTGTACAAGACAAAAATCCTTGGCTTAACTGATATGTCCTTGAGTGTCAAAATATACTCTGTGAAACGTGCAGACGGTGTAGCGTAGTCAATGCCTGATGTGGCAGTGGTGGGTTATGAATCATGGTTATTTTACGTAAGAGAGAACAATGGAAACTGAGAAGAAGTATCATGAAAAGGCACTGGATTAGAACTTGGAGGATCTGAGTACTGATGTTGACTCTACCACTTCCTGACTTTGTAGCTTTGGACAAGTCACATCCATTCTCTGTGCCTGAATTTCTTCATACGAGAAGTAAAGGTTTAGCTTACATGATTTTGAATTTTTTTTTCAACGTTTATTTATTTTTGGGACAGAGAGAGACAGAGCATGAACGGGGGAGGGGCAGAGAGAGAGGGAGACACAGAATCGGAAACAGGCTCCAGGCTCTGAGCCATCAGCCCAGAGCCCGACGTGGGGCTCGAACTCACGGACCGCGAGATCGTGACCTGGCTGAAGTCGGACGCTTAACCGACTGCGCCACCCAGGCGCCCCTAGCTTACATGATTTTGAACATCTTCCTTCCGGCTCAAAGTGTACACCGAGGAGCTTTGCTAAATTTACTTTGTTCTAGCAGGTGCTTTCCCCTTTCTTCCCTAAGATGGCTGATGCTCCACCCTAGGAGCATTTATTGCAAACCCTCAACCTACCTCAGAGTGAGGGAGCAGAAGATGAGAAAGGGGGAGAGGAGCAAAACACAGGCTCTGTCTCTGAGAAGGAAGGTGGAGTTGGACACAGGCTCAAGGCAGTAACTCCCTGGAGGTCAGCTGACTGTGGCTGGGAAACCCCAGACTGCAAGGTCTCTGAGGCCCCTTCAGCTCTGACCATCTGTGTCACCATGGACGGAAGTGACACTATGGGCCTGCATTATTCACCCCACCACCAACTGTGTTTACAAACCATGACTGGTAAATTCTGGATAATTAACCACTCCTGGATAAAACAGAAAAGTCAACGTGTCCTGGTGCTTCAGTCCAATGGAGATGACAAAAGGTAGAAAACAGATTCATTTGAGGCCAAGTTTACGCATTTGGGTTATTTATTACCACTGGATCCCTAATTCCTCCTTTCCGTGTTTCTGATAAATGTTGGCATATTTGTGGACCTGCTAACTACACAAACTAAATAAATAATCTCTTCTCAGAGAAGAGAAAGCTGTTGGAAGGGTGGTTTCCTAGAAACCCTGTGCTTTTACAGAGTATTTAAAAGCCTTACATTCTGATCTTAGCTCTGACACCAACTCTGTGTCATCTTAGACAAGCCTTTTGTGCTTGACTTTTGTCATTTGTAAAATGAAGAGGTTGGGTTTCATTCATTAGCTTTGATTACCTTTTTCTTACTATTGACTCCGCATTTTAGAACATTCTCACTCCCAAAAATTTGCATAAGTAATAATCTATTTTTTCTAGTGCTATCATTTATCATGGATGTGTATCATTTCTAGTGAGCACTTCTGGTCACAGTGAAGTTCTCAGTGTGACCACACTAAGGGGATGTAATTCCAAATGTTAGAGGAGAAACTTGGCCTTTGACCTCACCTGGGGAGACTTGCCACAGGAAAAGTTGTGATTTCTGGAAAGATACTGAAAGGTTGAAAAGAGCTTTTATGCCAAAAGCATAAAAAGACCTGGGTTTAGATCCTTATTTTACCATTCAGTAGCTATGTGACTTTGGGAAAATTATTTAACCTCTCTGACCTTCATTATTCTCATTTATAAAATGGAGATAATCATAGAATTATAGCTACCCCTCACCCCACCTCACAAGTTTCTTTTCTAGGAGTTAAATTAAATAATACACTTGGAAATTTGTCCAAAACTGCAAAACTCGATACAAATATAAGTTGTTCTTCCTAGTATTATAAATATTCCAATTCCATATGTTCTTAGAATGTTTGACTGCAACTGACAGTTTTCAGACTTAGATTCCCTCATCCATCCTGTTCAATGTAGGAGATGATTTGCCTCATCTTTGTCATCTCTTTCTTTCCCTTATTCACAAAGTGGTTCTTTTTTGAAAAAATTGTGCCAAAAACACACATAACATAAAATGTATGATTTTAGCCATTTCAAAATATACAATTCAGTGGTATTTAGTATACTCACAATATTGTGCAACCATGACCACTGTCTAGCTCCAGGATGTTATCATCACCCTGAAAGAAAATCCCATATCCATTAAGAAATTGCCCCCTGTTCTGCCCTCTGTTCTCCCCTGAGCCCCAGGCAAACACTAAACTATGTTCTGTCCATATAGATTTGCCTACTCTGGACCTTTCATGTAAATGGAATCACAGAATATGTGATCTTTTGTGTCCAGCTTCATTCACTTAGTATAATGTTTCCAGGCTTCGTTCATGTAGCAAGTATTAGGACTTCATTTCTTTTTTTTTTTAATGATTATTTATTTATTTTTGAGAGAGAGAGAGAGAGAGAGAGAGAGAGAGAGAGAGAGATGGAGGGGCAGAGAAAGAGAGAGAGAGAGAATCCCAAGAAGGCTCTGCACTGTTAGTGCAGAGCCTGACGTTAGTGCAGAGCCTGACATGGGGCTTGCTCCCACGAACCATGAGATCATGACCTGAGCTGAAATCAAGAGTCAGATGCTTAGCCAACTGAGTCACCCAGGTGACCTGTGGATTTCATTTCTTTTTACTGCTGAAAAAGATTTCATTGTATGTATATACCACACAAGTTGGTTTTTAACCTTTGGGTCATTGACTTCTTTGAGACTGTCTGTACACACACAAATACTCTTATCCCTACACAATTGCATGTAATTTTATGCTTAAGACCATTAATGTACCTCAGGTTAAAAACTATTGCTTAAATAAGAGATCATTCTCTGAATTCTTTCATTCACCCCTCCATTCATTCATTCTGGCCATTCACTCATAGTTACTGATTGAGTATAAGGTTCTTTTCTACACTCTATGGGAAATAAAAGTGATTTTAAAAAAGCAGACAAGAGTTTCCTTCATCCATGGAGTTTACTTTCAAGTGGTAGGTGACATACAGTGAATAAATAAATCATATAGTTTATAAGAATGTCATAAATGCTGTGGGGAGAAACAAAGCCAGAGAAGGAGGTAGGATGTACTCAGGAGGCAGCATTGCAATTTTAAATAGGGTAGTCAGGGGAAAGTTCACTGAGAAGGTGACTTTTGGATGAGTATGTGATGAAGTAGCCATGGGCTCAGTCTTATCTATAGGAAGACCTGATCACTGTTGCAAAGATGTCTAAATAACATTCCTTTTTTCCTGTAACAGAGGCAATTCTATCTTTAAGTTATCAAATAAGAATTCATGTAGATGTGGATTTCCACAAATTTTTCCTCCAAAAGTAGTCTAAAGTTCACTATGTTTCATGACAATTGAGAGCACAGGCTTGGGAGTCAG
The DNA here is from genome assembly GCF_014898765.1 of Herpailurus yagouaroundi. Taxonomy (NCBI): domain Eukaryota; kingdom Metazoa; phylum Chordata; class Mammalia; order Carnivora; family Felidae; genus Herpailurus; species Herpailurus yagouaroundi. Next base: position 25,290,065 of record NW_024412401.1, on the reverse strand, counting down.
ACTATCTTTGCCACAAAAAACCCTGCATACCTTTCTAGAAAGTCAGTTAACCCTCGTTAGTAGCCTTTTCATTTGTAAAATGGTAATAATAATCCTATGTATCTTATCCTTTCTACAACAACCCTATTCAATAAAATGAAGTATCTAAAATACCCATGACCTTTCATGTAGTATAAATTTCCATCAGTAAATGGATAGTTTTATTTATTTACAGAACACTTGCTGATTGCTCTTCTTTCCTCAAGTAAAACACTTTTGCATGTTGTTTAACCTCAGGAAGAAGGAAGTGTTCTGCTGTCTGTGTTTTTTCAGTCAGAAAAAGAAGGAAGTGGGAAGGTGTACTATGGGGCTTGAAGAGAATGAGCCCAACTGTTTTTCAGTCCCACAGATACACACTGTTGGTGCTTTACCCCTCTGTCTCTACTTTAAGAATCATGATGGATTTTCCTGGGATTTGAGTTCTTTGTGTCTTGCTTTGGCCTCAAAGGTAGAATTTCCCTTACTTGGTTCCCTCCCTCAATTCCTCCAGGTCTCATGTTCAGAGAATGCTTTCCTGAACTTACTTTTCACCTCTTCTTCCCCAACCCTATCACTTACCTCCCATTGCTTCACTTTCTTTTTCTTCATAGCACTCAAATTTTTTTTTTAAATCCCCAGTGCATAGAATAGTGCTTAGCACTAGCAGGCATTCAAGAAAGTATTTGTTGAGTAGGCAAATGTATTGAAAATCATGGAAGCCACAAATTTTGAACTTTCTACCCATTTGATGTTGGGTGTGACTAGATGACTTGCTTTGGCCAATGAGCCATGTGAGTGTAGGTGACAACATATCAGTCTTGGGTAGAAGCTTAAAAAGCCAGGACATGCTCTTTTGCCTTCTCTTTTCCTCTGTCAGGCAACTAGCAACATTTGAAAGAGTGGCTGCATTGTCATCCTCGGTCCCAAAATGATTACAATGAATGGAGCTTCTCCTGTCCTCTTGTGATAAGCATGTAATATGAGCAAGAAACAAACCTTTGTTGTTTTAAGTCACAGAACCTTGTACGTTGTTTGTTACCTCAGCATAACCTAGACTATCCTGACTGATAAAAGTGCCAGCCTTATAATTTAGTCTTATTCTCTCTTCCCAAGAGAGAGATCTAGGTATTATTTACCTTCAAATAAAAGTTCATGATTAGAAAAAAAAAAAAAAAAGGATGTGGTATGACAATATCATGTGGGTCATATCTGACTTATTCAAAGAAGTCTGCCAGAAAACCCTTCATCAGCTCCTAGTTCATGTGCACTTCAGGCGCTGAAGAATGAGGCTAAGTTTCAGAAGTCATTTCCTTCAGGGATCAGAGGTCTCTCGACATGAGACAGCCCTCACCAAGCTCCATTTGTTCTTTTTCAGTTTCTGCTGCACTGACCAAGTCTGTGCTGCTTCTGATAATTTTACCTCTTTTATGTCAATGAGATAGACAATTATCTTAATACTCAGACAATTATCTTAATACTTAATAATATTAATTTCAGTTTAATTGTTTGAAGTTTAGTGTAGTTGGGAAAATAAAACCCCAAAGACTTGGCATCAGAGAATTTTGGTTTAAATATCTATTTACTAGCTCTGTGATTGTGGGTAAATTGCTTAGCTTTACGGAGTCCAAGAATCCTAGTTATAAAAGTGGGATGACAATGTGAACCCATGACCTTTGCAACCAAAATTCTTGGGGCAAGATGTGTTTTTTGGATTCTGCATGTTTTAGATTTTAGAAAGGTAATATGTTATATATGGTATATAGATCAAAAAAAGCCTGACAGGACCTAGGAAGTCCTCCAAATGCAAATGTATTAATATTTCTGTAGCAAAATGTATAAATATTTACGTAAGTAGGATAAAGACTATGAAGAGGCTCATTTCAGCTCAAATCAGGCTTTTCATCATATGTGTTTCCCTTAAACTTTTGGTTTTAGAGTTTTAAAAAATTTATGGATAATATATTGTAGACCCAGTTTTCAAGTTGTCATAAAGAATAAATTAAATAACATGTATGAAAAGGACATTGTGTACAATGTCACCATGAAAATAAGAATTGTTGTATTATCTCAGCACAGAATCGGTGGTTCATTCAACAAAATTCAACAATAACAGTAATATTCAATAAGCATCTACTATGTGTTTGTCATTGTTCGTGGTGCTGGATCAAGGATCCATTTATTCCATCCAGCCTCTTGCCCAGAGGATGCTTGTGTTTCTATGCAATATTTTCCTAAGTGTGTGCACACACAGAGTCCATGTCTCAATTGTTTCTTAGTCTTATTAAGATACTTCACTATTTGGGGCTTTAAAGAAATACTTCAGATAAATTAAGTTTTCTACTTTTCAGAACAAACTAGCCCTAGAAGGTCTTCCGGTGAGTCACATTCTGAGCAGGGAAATCTGGCATTGAGGCATAATTAACATTCTGGGTTGCCCCCAGTTTCTATGGAGATGAGTCTAGCCCCTTGGGGGAGGAGTGATGGATGTGTAATCTCCAAGATAAGTAACTGACAGGTAAGAAAATTTCCTTTCTCAAATGCATTAATTATTCACATTCATTATTCATCAAAGACTGTGAGTTTCCATTTAGAAATTGGACCAAATAGAGCAATTCTCTCCTGTCCACCCCTCATAATCAAATTTTTCCAGGTACTGCTGAGCATTTGAGTAGGTCTGCTGTTTGGTCTGTTTGTCTAATGTTGCTGGGAGATGGAATGAAGATTAAACACCTTGTTGCCTACAATAGCACAGACTTTTGGGGGTTTCAACTTTCCCAACCCTGATATTTTCTTACTCTCATTTCTTTCTTCTAGAATGTAAGCTTGGTAAGAGCCCAGATTTTACCTGTCTTGTTCACTATCATATTCCCAGCCCCTAGAATGGGATATAGACACTTGATTAAGTATTTATTAAATAAGAGAATGAAAGGAAGAGGTTTGGGTTTGGGTTTGGGGATGGCAGAACCCATGAGAGTAAATGCACATAAGGATTGTAATATGGACAATTAAGCCCTAGTTCTTTAAGGGGGATTGCTATCTTCATCATCCTCTCCCTCACTAAATGACAACATACAATGAGACACAGAGATAAGGCAGTGGGGGCAAGACTCTTCGCCCATTCCAGGATAGGCATCCCTTGGCACATCCTTTAAATCCTTTCTTATTGCAAATGCTTCATTTTAATCAACTTATTTGAACCTAGACCTGTTTTTCTTTTCTTTTCTCTCTCTCTGTTTTTTTTTTTTACCTGAAGTGTATCCTAGAACCATGATCAGTTAACTATAGATTACTTCCACAGGCCAGGCTGTGAAACACTACAGAGTGCCTAGTACCAGTGTCCAACATTGGTTCAAGGTCAATTCTCCAAAAATTAGTTTGCAAAAAGCAAATTCTCCAAAGGCTGGTTTGTCCTATGGCCAGTTTCCCAAAAGCAGGTTTTCTGTGATCAACTTAAAGAGTAGATAGCCATTGGTGTTCAATGGCAGGGTTTCAAAAACTCCCACTGAGTTTTTCAGTGGTATCTTTTTGTTCCATATTACTGTTAGTTTCATCAGAGCTGTGTCTCTGTGGCAGGTCAAGGTTTCTTGCTGGTAGGTTTTCTTTTCATTGGATCTGTGACTTTTGGGCATGAGGATTTCTTCATGTATAGTATTTCCAATCAGGCATTGTGCAGGTCTCAAATGTTGAAGATGGTATAAAAGATAGGGCAGTTGTCTGCTCTCTAACACATTCTAAATCCACTTTACTGCCTAAATACTTATTGACTGATTCAAACACGTGGATATTTTGTTTGGTTTTGAACATTGGAGAAGCTTCAGGATCTGTGTTATTAAACATACAAGAAACTGATGTCCAGTCCCCCTGAACTGAAAGGGCCAACATGACTGAAGAGAAACAGTTTGAGGAAATCTAAAACTAATTGTGCTTCTCAATAGCACATCCTTTCATTAATAACTTATTTCAATATGTACTGAGTCCCTCTTTAGTGCTGGGCCCTATTCTAGGTACTTGGAATAAAAGAAAAATAAGGCAAGGTTCCTACTTTGGAGACTAGTCTCCTATGAGTTTCCTGGTAAGATATAGGGCCCATTCTGTTGAATTCATTTAACTTTTTTTTTTCCTTTCAATTTTGTAGTCATTCTTTTAGCCTGTTCCACCTTCTACTTTGACAGGTATAATAACTTATGTGTCTTAAACATACTGGACATAATCTTCATGGCAGATCTTAATAGTTGTGAGAATGTCCTTACTTATCATACAAATGCTGACTGCATTGTTAGAAACTATAGTTTCATCCCCTCAGCCTCTTCCTGCCCTCTCTTTCCCTGGCAGCGCTGTCCCTTCAGAGACCATGTGAATCTGAAGATCGGTATTCAAGTCCTGCTCTTCCTTCAGAAACTTGGACTCTGCATTTGTTAAGTGGGCTAATGAAGACTAACTCACAATGTTATTGCAAGTATAATGGAGCTAAGAGGACTTTGTAAGCAATAAAGCATTAATGTGAGAGATTATAATAGATTAGAGCAAGTCAGGTTCTAATGCACAGATAAGGAAATAGAACAGCATGGAACACAGAGAAGAGACAATTAGGGAGATCAACAAGCTTTTGCAAAGCAGGTATGGTGAACTTGGCCTTGAGATTAGGGAATCTGTAGGTGAAGAAGAACATTCCAGAAAGGAAAACAAACAAACAAAACAGCTGGACAAAGTCTCAGAGACACTAAAAAGTCTTACATGTTTGGCAAAAAAACTAATAAGAGTGATTGTAGATTGGGGTGAAGTCATAGGTAATGATAAATTAGCTATAAGCCAGTTCCTGAAGAGGTCTTAATGCCATGTTAAAGAGTCTGAGCTTTATTTACAGAGCCACTGAAAAGTTTCTTTCTGAAAATAATTTCTTGTGTGAGCCAATATATGCCAAGCCTATTGTAAGCACTTGTGATTTATCAGAAGACTAAAAAGAACATCCATGCACCCAATTTAAGAAATAATTTAAGAGATTACCGATCCCCTACGAAACTCTGTGTTCCTCTCCTCAGTGGAACCCTAATTCCCCAAGAGTAACTCAGACTCTAAATTTTTGTGTCTGTCATTCTCTTGTTTTTCATTATGGTTTTATTTGTATGTGGGGAAAACAGGCTCAATAAATATTTGATGGATAGAGAGGTGAAAATTCATGTCCTCTGTGGGTGGTCTCCAGCAGAAATTGCTCGCATTTGTGCTGCCATCATCATTCCATGCTCTTACCATGTCTTCTCCTCTCAGGTTTCTTCATTTACCTGCTGGTGTGAGTCTTTATCAAATAGTTGTGTTTGTTATCAAAACAACTTTATGCAGATTACTCTCAGAACCCCTTTTAACGTAACAAGGACTTATAATCTTTATCTCTTCTTCCCATCTTTGTCCACATTAAGTGGCATTATTATAATGGAAGCTATTTTGTTTTTTCTGCTTGAGCTTTTTTGCTTTGTGTTATTCTGTCATTTCTGAATTTCTAGATAGTGTTTGTATTAATTATTTTTATGACTTCCCAATATTCTATCAAGCAAATATATTACAATTTGCTTTATCATAATTAAATTGCTGGATATTCAGGTTGCTTCCAATTTTAAACTATTATAAGTAACATTGCTATAAAACATTGCCTTTCTACTTATAAGATTCTTTTTCTTGTTTTGAATTATTTCCTTAGGATATATTTTCATGAATGAGATTACTCAGTCAAAGGCATGATTAATTTTGTGGTTCTTGTTACCTGAGGGGCTTGCTTGACATGAAAAAAAAGTTGTTTATTTTTCTGACTATAAAAGTAATTCATGCTCATTATAGAACACCTGGAAGACACAGAAATGCGTAAAGAGAAAACTAAAAATCTCTCTTAATCTTATCCCACAAAGATAACCATCATTAACATTAAATTTTTATTTAATCTATCATTAACATTTTGGTATATTTCCTTTAACTTTTATAAATTGGGATCATATATTGTTTCATATCCTGCTTTTTAAACTTGACTGTCAGCTCTTCCCATGTCACTTAATAGTTTTCAAAGAAAGTGGTATTTTTTAATGGCCACATAATGCTATGTTGTGTGGATGGCTATCAATCCCTACTTACTGAACTTTTTACTGGGATAAATAATACTATAAATGAACATCCTGATATAAACCTTCATGAGAATTCTGGTTATTTTCTTAGGACAAATGTGTGGAGGCAAAGTGCTAGAGGAAGGATACAAATATTGTCAGTGCTTGATCCATATAGGAATCATGAGCCTTGATTTATAATATTCCTTTGCTACTCTGTATTAGTTTACTATTGCTGCTGTTAACAAATTACCACAAAGTTAATGGCTTAAACAAATTTATTATCTTATGGTTCTGGAGGTCAGTGTATCTCACTGGGTTAAAATCAATATATCAGCAGAGGGGCGCCTGGGTGGCTCAATCGGTTAAGCATCCGACTTCAGCTCAGGTCACA
>NW_024412401.1:25250336-25283167 GCF_014898765.1 Herpailurus yagouaroundi | reverse complement strand
AGCCAGCTAGTTGGACCAAGTCCTCACACCACCATCTCTCTGGCTTTTTTTCTCCTGCTTTCCTCTTCCCCTTTGATAGCGGAAAAGTGATTACATTGGGCCCACCTGGATAATTCAGGATACTCGCCCTCTCTTAAAGTCAGCTGTTTTAGCAACCTTAATTCCCCTCCTGCCATGTAACCTAATGTATTCACAGGTTCTGGGATTAGGACATGAATAACTTTGGGGTGCCATTATTTTACCTACATTCCTTCCTTTGGGTATTGTCATTCTACCTCCCATTGCTTTGCTTTAGTTAAGAGTCAGCTCCACCAGGATTCAACAGAAAGCCAAAAGTTATTTGCTCCTTAACTACATGTAAGACACTTCACCAGATACAAAGCCCTAAAAAACTTGCTCTGATGGAGGAAACATTTATTTACACAAAGACCTTAGTAAAAGCAGAATATGATTAAGTGACAAATGGTAGTTCCAAGTAACTCAAAGGAACACAGAGGACAGCCAATTAATATTTATTCAGGAAAGCTTCCTGGAGGAAGTACCATTTGAAGTGAAATTGTAATGATGGCTAGAACTTTCATAGGTAGAGATGGGAAATGACATTTTAGATAGAAGGACTGGAATGACTAAAGGCACAGAGAATGTGTTCAGAGATTGATTAGTCTAGGAGAGTGCTGTCTGATAGAACTTTCTATGATGATGGACATATTCTAGATCTGTGCTTTCAATAGGGTAGCCACTAGCCAAATATGGCCATTGAGCACTTTAAATGTGACTGGTGCAACTGCAGAAGTAAATCTGTAATTTAATTTTAATCTATTTAATTGTAAATAGTCACATGTGGCTAGAGGTTGCCATTTGGATCACACCGATCTAGAGTAACTGCAACAAGGGATCCTTTGGGAAAGGGTTTTTGAAGACTGCATTGGAGGATTTACTGAGGCAATGTAATATAATAGAGGGCCTTGAAAACCATGCATTGGCTAATAGGGAGTCATTATAGTGTTCCGAGCTGGAGAGTGACATGATCACAAGTATGTCAGAGTTAAGAAACTATTCTGATGGACTTTGGAGGATGGGAAGAGGAGAAAGTTTAAACCCAGTTGATACCAGCACTGATACATGAGACCTATTAAGTTCTACATACTTTCTAGTCAGTGTTGACATTTTAGGGTGACTTTGTTTCTCTCTGTGCTCTGGGCATAATTAGTATACAGGTATCTCAGATATTCACATAGCCCTTCTGATTGGCTTCTTAGCACTACTGGATACTTCCTGTATCTTTTTTTTAAATATAATTTATTGGCTAACATACAGTGTGTACAGTGTGCTCTTGGTTTGGGGGATAGATTCTGTATAAAATGTATTAGGATCTGGTTTAGAATTTTCCTAGCATTTTTATGCCTTTTCTTTCAAATTTTAACTTAAAGCAAGTGATTGTAAGGGCTATGAGGGCACAGGCCACATTACTCACTTTTGTATTTCCAGTTCCTTGAAAAATAGTTGGCATAGTTTAACTGCTCAATAAGTATTGTATAAGATCATGTCTTATTAGGTTGATGAAGAACCTTGTGGTTCTGTTAAGATTTCCTCATACCTTTCCAAAAGCCCATTATCAACCACAGTCCCGAACAGACTCTCACACCCCTCCCTCTTATGTAGCCAAATGTTCACCCCCTACAATTGCTTGTCTTTCAGGGTCACACCTTTCAATTGGAATAAGTGGGCCCTCTAGTCTCTTAGTTTTTATCCAGTACTTCAAGGTGACAAGAGAGATATCCGTAGGCTTTTGGATGCTTTATGGATCTATAAACATGTGTAGTAGTTGGTGTATTTGGGAAGCCTTGTCATCTCTGTGACATCTCTTGACCATATACTCCTCACACCCTGTCCATCCAGGCTACCTCCCCCTGACTCAGCAGAGGCAAGTCAACCTTGGGTATGGAATGCTTCTCCTAGGCAGCTATCACTGATATCTTTGTACTGCTAGTACATAAAAATCCTTCTTTTTGGGGGTTGAAAAACTAGTTGACCACTCATTTTGGTACTATTCTATATTATAATTTTATTATTTCCTATGCATATATCTTGTTCTTTCTTCTCTCCTCACTATAGTATAAGTTCCTTAAACACAGATGTAGAAGAAAACAAAGACCACCCAAATGAGAATAAGCAAAGGCTATTTATTCAGAGTTTGCTGTACTAAGGGAGTCAGCCACCATCACTTGGGTTGAGCAGAGATTCAAAGGCAGGCAGCAGAGTGGAAAAGTTATATTAGTGGGAAACAGGGAATGCTTCAAGTGTGCCCAGATTGGAGGCCATTGGCATAGGGAAGCTGGAGGTAGACTAAAGGCAGAGCATTCTATGTGATTGGTTAGGAGTGTGTATATGGCTTTCTTTGTTTGGTCCTAAATTGGACACCAGAATAAAAAATAGGGAACCTGTCAGTTATTAGTCAATTTCCACCATGTGGGGCTGATTGCTGTAGAAGTCATTGTTTGGCTTACTTGACTATCGATTATAGATAGTGGAATGCCTTCCTGGATTGATGGCTGCAGACAGTGGGTCAGAGTTCTGTTTTCATATATAGTCTGGCCATTGTCCCTTTGTATATTCAGTCTCTCACAGGGACCCTGTCTTATGCTTATGTTACACCTGGCCTTCCCCCATGTTCTTCTGGTTCTCTGGTGTTTATTACATGCCCAGACACAAAACAGGTGCATGGCAAACTTTGGTTGAGTGATGGGGCTGCACATCAGGTAGAAATGAACACTGAACTATGAGTTGGCTTGGGTAAGTCATTCAGTTCTATTCCAGTAGATTCCATCGCATTCACATTTATAGTATCCCTGTGATATGTCAACCCCTAAAAGACATGCTGATGGCTCAAAGAAGGATGAGACAAAATCCCTGCCCTCAAGCAGTCCTTGACACATCCCTCTTAAACTTTAGGTTTTCGTCTATAAAATGGCAACAATAATTGCATCAAGCTGTTGGGAGGGTATAATCAGATAAAGTACATGAAGGCATGCAGTACATTGGAAAGGGTTATATACTGTGAGGAAGTTTTGCTATTTTAAATGTCTAACAATTGTCTTTCTGAAAGGACAAAGTAGCTTCAGAAGATGATGCACCTTGGTAAACTTTTCCTCCATTTTCTAGAAGTATAGTTTATGATATAACCACTCCATGTACAGAGAACCTCTGCATTTCTTTTTCTAGATTTTTACTGAGGGATCTGGGTATAATTATACCTCTGTCTTTTCGGGGGGTGATACAGTTTCAAAAGCCTGTTTAAAGGATTTCTAGTTGCCAAGCTGTCCTGTGAACTGGCCAATACGATTCCTTGAATCATCGCCCAGTGCGGACCCAATTTATATTTGGAATTTCATGCCATCTTGAAGGAACATCATCCAGTGCCAGGGTCTTCTTTGAGCTAATTGGGCTTTGGCAATGATGTCATTCCACGGTGGGCGTTTGTCGAGACTATGGCAGTGATAACGCAAGTCTCATTTTCGGCAGCGTGTGCCCATGTGTGCAAAAGGCTGCTCCCCTCCCTCACATGCAATCACTCCTCCTGCTGCAGCTTCACTTCTGGTCCCTTTCTGAAGATGAGAGATCAGTAGGCTATTTATACCCCATGGCTAGAAACATTCCTCTCCTTCTAGTCTATGTGCAACTACTTCTCCTGTTATTAGTATGGCTTAAAATGAAATTAGGAAGAGTAACCATCAAACTTACTGAACTTTTGATAAGCAGGAAACAGTCTTAGAATCACAGAGGGAAGTTCTCTCCTAGGGTTAAAATTATAGGTGTTGGAATCAAGCAGCTCTGCTTTGAATGGCTGCCCAGCCACTTGGAGCTGTGTATTGGACAAGGTTGTTAACCTACACCAGCCTCAGTTTCCTCACCAGTAAAAGGAGGGTAATGCTTTTTGTCTCATAGGCTTGTGGGTGAAATGTAAGCCAGATTTATGGTTGTTCCCTTATGTCTGCTGACTTTGCTGACCTCAGACTTTCTTTCTATCCTGTGAAATAATCTTCAGGTCCCATGAACAATGGGGAATAGGGAAGAATTTTCTGGTGATTTTCCAAGGAAGTTGGAGAAGGTTTCATTACATGCCTCACTGTGGGTTTTCGCAATCCCTAAGATCCTTCCAGAACACTGTCCTTAGCCTCTACTCTAGTATTTCTGAACAATTCAGTTCTGCCCCAGACTTGCACACCATTGCAGCCCACAGCCATCTTGCTACTCAGTGGTTCAAAACCCTGCCGTTAAGTGAACACCTGACTGTCTGTCAGAAGCAACTTTAGCACTCATCCCTTGTTACTTAAGTATGTCTTTTGGGGTCTCATCTCTCACTCACATCATTTATCAAAATATTCCTTGCAGTAATATTCAAGTTTTCCCCCTCAGAGGCATCCTAATGGAGAATATAAAAACAACTTCCCTCATTTTGCTGCCTTAGTTTTATATTACATAATGCATACAAAACACTTAATGCCCAGTAGAAGTACTCACAAACACAGTAGTACTCGGTGAACAGAAGTTCATTGTTTAGGCCAAGTGAAAGCAAGGTAGTGACATACACAGCTTTGATATATTTGGAACAACTGCTACATTTAAAAATTATATCTTGTAGTTGTTTCTTAATTATTTACATTCTATTAGGAAAGGTATCAGCGATTCTAATTTGAAATGCCCAAGGCATCAAAGGCAATAAGGGTGTGTCCCTGCAGACTTACAGCTTGGTAAGCCATCATCATCATCTTTTTTTTCCTTGTACAGTCAGGTTAAATGACTTTCCTAAGTTTACATCAGCCTCTAAATTGCAAAGGTATGGGCTACGATGTGGTTTTGTTAAAGAAAATAAATACTTGACTGCCATTCTGTTTTCTCCAACAGGGAAGTTGCATGGACCCCAACCCACAATGTCCCATGGTCTCTCAGTGTCCCTCAGAGAGTACTCATTGATGTTCCCAGCTGCTTTAGTCTCTTCTTTCTGGCTCTTAGCAAGTCTGTTTGGACTTCTTTCTACCACTGTGTGGTTTGTCAGCTGTTCTGCTCTCCTGGTGACTTTTTATCCATTTAACAACAGAATATGTGCTCTGGGCCAGACACTCAGGCAGAGGCTGGGAATACAGAGGAGAGAAAACACAGCTCTCAGGTGAACCCAACTATGTCACATGGAGTAGTGAGCCATACAGCACTGGATGAGCTAGTGTTCAAAGCAGGGCAGGATGGGAGAGATTCATTTCGCCTAGGAAGTGGGGAACCAGGGAAGGTTTCAGGAGCTCTGATGTTTGATGTTCCTCTAGGCTTTGAGGAACAAGAAGAGATTTTTCTAGGCCATGAAACAGATGATGACTATCATTCCAGACTTTTTGGGTGTAACAGCCAAAATCAAACTTCAAGGGGTAAAGGAAACTCAAGGGAACGGAAGTAAGACCTTTTATTACATCATCTCTTCCCATGTGGAGAGCCCGTTCAGCACCAAAGGGCTTTGTATTTTCCTTTAATAAGGAAGACCATTCCCTTATAAATAAAAGGTTTTTTTCCTTTTATACAGAGAGGTTAAATGACTTGTCCAAGTTTGTATACTGAGTAGGTAACAGAATCTAAACCCATGCCTACCGCAGGATTTAATCTCTAGTTTGCGGTCAATAGCCAATATTTATTGCATGAACAATGAATGAATGAATGAATGAATGAATGAATGAATGAATGAAAAAACCCAGGTCTCCTGACTCCCATATAGTATGATTTCTGCTACTTGGCATTTATTGCTGTTGTCATTTGGTTACACACTAGCTGATTATTATCACCATCCCAGCAACATCCCAAGGGATATACCTTGAGATCTTTGTGGTTCCCCAAATTCATGAAAACATCTATAACACATAGATTTTTCTTAATATGAACATTTAACATAGGGCAGGGAATCCACCAAACAGTTTTAAAAATTGCTTTCCATTCTTTCTGCCCCCAGTCTTACTACCTTTCAATCTCTCCTGCCCACAGCCATCAGGGGCTTGGCTTAAGTGTACCTTGAACTATACCCCTCATATGATTTCCATGTGGCCTGTCTGTGGTTCCAGGCCAAAGTGCTTCTCCAGCCCAGGGTTAGAGCCTCCAACCTGCCTTCTCATCCTTTCCTTTTACTTAATTTATTCTTGCATTAATTCGACAAGTATTTATGGAGCTCTTCTTAAGACTCAGACCCTGTGCACTGACAATCCACGGGTAAAGAGAAAAGGCACTGTCTCACCTCATGGTGCCCACTATCCAGTGGAAGAAACAGTAGAAAATGAAAGTTGTATTATGTTATGGTTTATATTATGTCATGGTAGTTTCGCTAAGTGCCACAAAAGGGAAGTATAGGGTGGTGAGGTTGTTTAGCAGGGGAATCTAATTTGTTTAGGAGGGTCAGGAGCACCTTCCCTGAAGTGCCACCTTTAGGGCGGGGTAGGAAATAGCTCAGCAAAGAGACGGGGGACAGTGGGGGCATTCCTGGCAGAGGGCACAGACTGGGTAAAGGCCCTGAAGTAGAACAGAAGTTGATTTTCCCAAAGAGATTTAGAAGGGGCTTGTGTGGCTTGTAACAGCTTGGTTCAGCTACAGCTTTGTGACGGTTTCCTACTACACTGGGAGCAAAATCCAAAGTCCTTATTCTCATAAATCAGACCGCACGTGGCCCAGAACCATACTGCAGCTTAGCTCCCTCTCCCACTGGCTTCATTTTTCTATTCTTCAAAAATGACAAACAGTTCATTCTCTGGGCAACTGAGTTTTTTCTCCCTTCTACCTATACCACACGCATAGCACATATCTTCATAGCTCACTGCCTCATTTCATTTGAGTTTGCACTAAAATGTTATCAAAGGGGCCTTCTCTGCTCCCTCTTCCTGTGACAGTGACCCTCCCTTGTTCTCTGTCCTGTTACTCCGCATGTTATTCCTCATCACACCTACCACCACCCGGCATATCTTTTTTATCTGTTAATGATCTGGGTCTCTCCCCTAGCTTGTAAGCGTCATGATGAAAGCTACCTTTTTGGACTACTATATCCTCAGCATCTAGAACAGTGCCTGACTCACAGTTGGCACTCAGTAAATAAATAAATACATAAAACAGCTGAAGGGGAAGGGTGATACAGGACCAGATTGGTGAGAAAGCCAGGAGCCAGTCCCTTTGACACATACCATATACTTTCATGCCTCTGACTTGCTCATGCTTTTCCCTCTGCTTGCAATGCTCTTCCCCACCCCCTTCCACCATCATCTGCCCCATTGGAAGTCCCATTGACATAGCCGTTGCCTGAACGTCCACATGGCATTTAATTTCTCTTTGGATTCTAGTGAGTGGGATATATGTTTGACTCCTGTCCTCAAATAGACAGCTCCCTTTGGATAAGACCATATTGGGTTCATGCCTGTCCCTGGTCCAGCATAGAGTTTGGCGCAGAGTAGGCACCCAGAAAAGTCTTTGCTTACTTGGATGGCAGGTGGGCAATAATCTAGGAGAGCTAATAATCCAGGTCAGAAATTATAATAAGGTCAGGTTGTTGGGCCAAAGTCATGGCCGGATTTGAAGGAACATACAGTTAAAAGTATGAACTCAGAGACTTGGTGCCTTGGGTTTTGAATCTAGCTTTGTCAGTTACTAGTGATTTACTTAAACCCTAAAAGCCTTCATTTTCTTGTTTGTAGAATGGGCATAATAAGAGTACCTCTCTCATAAAATCATTACAAAATTGACATTAATCACAGTATGGAAGTATTCAGAACAGTACAAGGAATATAGTGAATACTATATACATGTGTTTTTTAAAAACATAAATAAAAAGCCTAGGATACTGTCTACAGGCAAGAGACCTCAAAATCCAGGGGAGGTGTGACCTTGGTAGAGGGGCGGCATTTGGAGATTTACCTGGGAACCCTGGATGGACAGTTGGAGGCAAGGAGCTCTCGGGAGCCAAAGTCCAGTCCACGCCCGTGCTCTAGTCTGTTGTTTTACAGAAGGGGAGACTGAGTCCAGGAAGTGTCTTCCCCAAGCTCCCACTGTGGCACAGGAATGGTGACAACTCAAGTGATCCCCAGTCCAGTGCTCCCCCTTCTACTTCCCCACCATCAGTGGGAGCTAATACCTGGCATCCTAGGTCCCAGTTTATTATTTATTTTCTTGTTTATTTCCTTGCTTGTTTCTCAGAGCACTTGAGGAAGCTTATAGAAAGGACTAGAAGGCAAACTATCAATTAAAAACAAAATTAGGACTAGGAAACATACATTAAAATAAGAGGCCAGAAGGAGGAAGGAGAATGGAATGGCCAGAAGGAGGAAGGAGATGAGGAAGGAGAGAGCGATGATGACAGATTACAAGGGTCTATGCAGTTGTTGTTCTTTTTAAGATTTTTAAAAATCTTTATTTATTTTTGAGAGAGACAGAGACAGAGCGGGGGAGGAGCAGAGAGAGAGAGAGAGACACAGAATCTAAAGTAGGCTCCAGGCTCCGAGCTGCCAGCACAGAGCCCGATGTGGGGCTCAAACCCATGGACCGTGAGATCATGACCTGAGACAAAGTTGGATGCCCAACCGACAGAGCCACCCAGGCGCCCCAATGTGGTTTTTATTTTTATGTGCAAATTAGGTTCTGAGCTTCCTAACAGCCAATGTGAAAAGAGGCACAGGGTCAGTTATATGGAAAAGAAGACCCAAGTGTTTTCCTAGTTCTTAGCCCTGAGAGAAGTCCCTTATTTATGCCAGGCTTTTTAGGATGACATTGCAAACAAACTTTTTCTTCTGATGATCTCCATTCTTCTGTCCTGGAGCTGTCTTGGCTGATGGGTTGTCCAGATTTCTTCCCTAAGGTGGTTATGAATTCTGAATTTGCTTAAAAAATCTTATATCCTCATTCTGACTCTGCTGTGATTATGGGGTTCCCCTGGTCAGCCAAGAACTACATTTGTGATTCAACCTCTTAGAATTTATGGTTCTTGAAAACCTTAAAGGTCATCAAGTCTAACATCCCCATTCCACTCACCTTCTGATGTTTGAATCTTCTCTGCAACAACTCCATCAAGTGGCCATCCCGATTTTTCTTGAATGCCCCCAGTGGCAGGGAGCTCACTACCTTAAAAGGCATCTCATTTCATCTGTCCATGAAGTTTTGTTTCTATTGACTTGACATCTGAATCCTGGCCATACTTACTGAAAGTGACATTTCATTACCGAGGAAAGAAATCAAGTCAAATGGCCAGCAAGAAGAAACTCTGGGAATCCTGAGCTTCCTTAGAAGTAGACTTTTGTTCAAATAAAGTGTTAAAATTAAAGCAGTATATATCTGAGTGGGGCCAATTGGCATTAACTCATCACAGCATATGGTGTGCTTCCTTTTATATGCATGTTTAGCAGCTAGTGGGTACCAAACCTCACACAGCTCTCAATTGCTAGCACTAATGAAGGATCTGTTTGCTTTGGGGGATAAAGATGGTATCACTGATTCACAGTTGTTTTTCCAGGAGTGATGAACAGATTTCGTTTCCTCATCCCCACTCTCTTGCTTGGTCCTTTCTCGTCCCCGCTACCGCTACCCTTCTTCAGACCTCACTGTCTCTTGCCAGAACTGTTCACTTGCCTCCGACTGGCCTCCCTGCCTTAGTTCCGGCCCTCTTCGGTCCAAGATCACACTACCAGAGGAATCTTCATCAAGCACAGATTTGCCGTATCACTTCCAGCTTGAAATCCTTCAGTGGCTCCTGTTAGCTCCTTCGCGGAATCCAAGTTTTCTTAGCATATAAGGTAGGCCAGGCAGGGCAGGGGGTCGGCTGAGGCCATAAAATAGGACAAAGTTAACTGTCCCTCGTTTAGGGACACTTGTGCCCCCAAAGTAGTATAAGGCCTTCTGGAACAATAGCTTACATTTGTAGAACTTTACAATATCGACTCTCTTCACTGACAAAAATTAATTTTATCTCCAGTGGGCAGAAGAAGAAACAGATTCTCTCAATGCTACCAGTAGTAGTCGTGCTACTACTGATAGCAATAATAATCGAATATTTTTATGGCTCTTCTTATGTGCCAGGTTCTGCCTCTAAGCACTTTATTTCATTTAGTCCTCACAACAAGACGACAGCACTTGCACAGCCCCTGAGAGTCCGTGTCTCCTTGAATTTTGTGCCCTGGTGCCTCACTTACCTCTCCCCCACCCCCCACCCACTCCCAGCCCTGGTAGGACTCGTGCGTCAGCGACACATGGAACAGGCTTCTGGGGCAGCTGCTGGGGCAAATCTCAGACGGGAAGTTTGGTTTGAGCGGAGGTTCAGCCTCACTGCTGGTGGTCAGGTAAGAAGGCCCAGCCCAGAGCTTTGCAGTCAGGGTCAGAGAGCCATGAGGCCGTTCTCACAGCAAGTAGCATGGTGGAGAGGAAGATGCAGGGCTGGGATCCCACCCATATGTCCCGCTGGTGAGGGCCACACGTAGCATTTTGTTTCTGGACTTCAGTTTCCTCTTCTGCGTGGACAGTGTTAATGTTCCCTGTCTCCTTCCCAGGCTCGGTTTGATCGTGGCGGTCAAGGCGTCTGATTAGCAGTAAAGTGAAGTGTGGAAGGCAGTGGGGAATCCAAGTGGGTAAGAGGAGCCCGGGGTCAAGCGTAGCCCCACCACTGACTCACTCACTCAGAGAGTGCAGGACTTCCCCTTTCTCGGGCAAGACTTCATATCTCACTAAGGTAGTCGAAAGATCTCAGCTTGACAAAGGCAGCTGCACTTGGTGTCCACATGATCAGAACAGCTGCCATCCCGCCATCCCAGCCCCATGGGCAGCGCGGCCAAGAGTGGCCTGGCCTTTCAATCCGAGCCCCAGCTCTGCCCTCTTGGCAGACACTTCTTCCAGCTCAGCCACAGTGAAATGTCTCCTTCCATACAGACCCGGGGCTGTGCCCCTGCCTGCCTGCCTATCCCATCCCCCTCACTTCCTACGTAGCTTAAAACAAGCCACTTCCTCAAGGCTCAGAGGCCCACCTTAGGAAGTGTGAGATCCATGTTGATAACTAGCTAGGAGGCTAATTGAAAATATTTTGGGGTTTGCATGTTAGCTCTGTCAAATCAAGTAAAAAATCATTCTTATCTATCATAACCAGCAGTTATGCAAGTCTGCCAGTGGCATTAATTAAAGCACTTTCTTACTTCTCGGAGCATTTATCTTAAATGAGGAACAGGAACATTCAAAGGTCTATTTTGTTCTCTCCAGGAGCCATAGCCCCATTTGAATTAATGCCGAATGGGAAGAGTCTATCCCGGGGGGCAGGGGAATTTGGTTCCTTGCAGGCAGATATTTGAGTTCTGTATTTATAGAGCACTGTATGTTTACCAGGTGTCTGCTTAGATGGGATAGGATGTCCCCCAAGTGAGCCTTCCCACTTCCCATATCAACACTTGAGCCTTTGACCCCATGTGGTGGGCAGAGTGAATGCTGTCTGCAGAACAATTTTATATCCATTACCCTTTTTGATCTTCACAACAGTTCTCTGTTCTTGGTTATTATCCCTGTGTTACAGATGAAAAAACTTAAATTTGCTTGCTGTAAGATAGGATCAAACAAAATTTTTGTGAAGGGTCAGATAGTAAATATTTTAGGCCTTGTGGACTGGAAGGTCTCAGTCACAACTCTCAACTTTACCATCGCAGCATGAAAGCAGAGATAGACACTAAATAAACAAAAGCCATGGCTGTGTTCCAATAAAACTTTATTTACAAAAAGAGATGGTGGGCCATACTTTTCTGATCTCTGGTATAAAGCACTCAGGATGTTGGGGGGGGGGGTGTGGTGGGGAGAAGCCACCTTTGGTCAACAGAAAACCTTGATGAGGATATTTGTTATAAACTCAATAAATATTACTGAGCAGCTACTTTGTGTCCAGCCCTGTAAGGGATACATAGATGAATCACAGGATTTACCTATGAGAAGTTCATGGTATGGTGGGGGAACTCACATCACTATCGTGTACGTCCCAGAATGCTCGGGGCCATTACAGAAGGCAGATGGGATTCAGAATTCACAGCACCAGGAATATCAAGGATCTTTCTGGAGGAAAACATGTTAGCTGGGCTTTGAAGAACAACTTGAGTGGAACCTAAAAGCCTTCTTTATGGGGCTGGGGGAGGCACACTTGTTGGAAGGTCAGCGTGATCATGTTCCCCCTCCTCATTCTGCTCCTTTAACCACTAGAGACCAGCCGTGTTCAAAGTCAGTGCCCAAACGAGAGCCCTTGTAGGACAGGTGGGGCGGTAAAGGGCCCCTGAAGGTCTGGGCTCAGGATGATGCTCAAGGGCTATAGGAAGGACAGATCCTAATTAGGCCATGCAAGAGCCAGCTGGAGGGAGGCAGGTAGTTATGGGCAGCAGAGAAAGAGAAGTTGGAGTAGAAGACATCCCATGGCACTGAGTCACAGGGAGGGGCTGAGGCTCTGTGGAAGCTTAGGTTGCAAGTCATAACACTGTGGCTGCATCCCTGACTCCGGGTCCTGTGCCAGGAGGACTTCCCCATGCCACTTACAAGCCAATGACCTCACTTTGGGCTAGTGCCTGGGGTGCTTTGAGATCACAAGGCACATCCATTGCCATTATCTGCTCATCTTCACAACAAATCCTACAAGGTTCGTACTACCACTCCCATTTCATAGGTAGAGAAACTGAGGCTCAGAATGATGCATTGCTGTGCCCATGCATTTGAAGCTAGATCTGTGTGACCTTGAAGCCAGTACTTTTCTCAGTGTTCTGTTCTGTGCCATAGTACATGTGCCAGGTGTTAGAGATGGAAGAGTAAGAGAGTGGGAAAATACAGGTCAGAATCCCAACGAGGAAAACCTCTCGAGGGGACTTAGGGCTCAAAAGAGAGCTATGGCAGGAGACAAATTCCCGCCCGACTGCAAGTGCTGGGCTCCCATGGAGCAGGCTTTTATTCTTGCCCAGTCTGCTGGAGGGACAGAGAGTGTTCAGGCCCAGGCTGTCTCCTTCAACCCTCCAAGCACGTCCTCCCCCCGCCTCCCCATCCATGTGGCCGCCAGCTGGTGGGCTTGAGAGTGCTTCCCGGCTCTGCCCCCTTTGCTTCCAGCCTTTACTCAGCCTGGTCTCTCTGGCTTCTAGCTCTTTCTAACCATTGGCTTTGGATTAATTATTTCTTTGGGCAGTTTTTCAGAGTTCAGCTGTCAGAGTATCCACAACCAGGCCTCAGTGTTGATTACCGAGGACCGCCTACCCAGGCCTCACATTTGTGTTGAGCCCCTGGTATCTATTTTTAACCTCATCTCGA
The DNA here is from genome assembly GCF_014898765.1 of Herpailurus yagouaroundi. Classification (NCBI taxonomy): domain Eukaryota; kingdom Metazoa; phylum Chordata; class Mammalia; order Carnivora; family Felidae; genus Herpailurus; species Herpailurus yagouaroundi. The sequence goes on along the minus strand of NW_024412401.1, from coordinate 25,269,859 downwards.
ATCAGGGTTATGCACAGTCTCTGTGAGGCACCGCCAAGCCTTGGAGAAGACTCACGTCGCGCAACTGAAAATTCTGTCTGTTTCTGAGACTGGAGCCCTGATGGCATGGTAAATACGTTGATAATTTCTGTGATTGTCTTTGGAGAGTAAACAAACATGCATGGCATTGTTCACGTGGTTGAAAAGCCATAATTTTTAAAAAACAAATATTTCAGAGATACTGCGGCTTATTTGGCCCCATTTTTGCATTTCCTCCTTTTTAGTTAAAGCTCTGAAATCCTTAAAGATGGAAATGCCCTGGAATTCTCTAGACCCGTGAGGAGCCCTGGTGCCCCAACAGCCCAGTTTTTTGGGAATAGGAATCGGATGGAGAATTCTGCCTCTTGCCTTCTGTCCAGATCTTGGTTAACAGAACAGTTCCCAGCTCAGTCTCTAGTCAGTGCTTCTGCCCACACCGCCACTGCCTTCATCTGTCTTCTTCATCTCTCTTGGACTGTTATTTAAACATTCTGGAACATGATCCTTCTGTCACCAGTTTCTTCCCATGCACTCCATTTTCCACACTGCTCTTACAGTGAAATCTCTATAAAAAGCACATCTGATCATGCCCTCCCTGGCTGAAAACCATCAGTACCTTGGTTTTATTCCCAGCTTAGTTGGGGTGGGGGGGGGGTCTTTGCTGCTGTCCTTGCCCAACATGACTTCTCTTGCATAGGAATGCCCACAGGGGACAGCACCCTTCAGTCCCAGAGAAGAGAGGCACTCAAGGTCACTCCATTCGGGGTGGGGGCGGGGGCTTCCCCTCCCTTCCCCCTTCCAGTTTCACCAGACCCATCAGCCAGACAGTGGGGTCATTGTACGAGGCTCTTTCCCAGATCCCGGGGTGGGGGAGGGATGTACAGCATCAAGATACAAAATCCAGATACTTCTTGTTTGATCCCACACAAGAAAAGGCCCGAGGTCCTCCTAGAGAAGATGTCTGACTTTCTGCTGATGGGTTCCTCTCTCTCAGGTTCTCTTTCCCCACCTGGTTTCCTCTTCAGTTCTCTAGTGTGGTGTCCTCACTGCAGACCTTTGCCCAAGGGGCAGTTCTTCCTCTCTGATTTTGCAAACTTGAGTGACACCTCAGGTTTCAGCTTGTCCCAGAGTGAGAGATGAGGGTGGCTATCATCCCCCAGGGTAACTGAGCCCCTTCACATTAGTATATGAGCATATATTGAACTTGCCCATTTTGGAAACCTAGATGTCCTCACTATTGTGTCTGGGTTTTGCCGAGCAGGCCTGGCTTTCATTGAAGAGAAGCCAGGCTAGCTGTAAGTGGCTGCTTTCTTTGCAACTCATGAAGGGTAGAATGGCTTGGATCCGTATCTGATAGAAAGGGGAAACAGAAGGGTGACCGGTTTCCCGACACAGTGAACATCTGGCCATCTTTATTAGCTTCTGAGGGTTGCTATGACAAGTTACCGCACACTTGGTGGCTTAAAACACCAGAGACATACTCTCTCACAGTTTGGAAAGCTGGAAGTCTGAAATCAAGGCTGGCAGGACCATGTTCCCCCTGAGGGCTCTAGGAGAAAACCCTTCCTTGCCTCTTCCAGCTCCTCGTGGCTCCACATGTTCCTCGGGCATGGCAGCATCCCTCGGCCTGCTTCTTCACATGGCCTTCTCCTCTGTGGGGCTTTCCCTTCTCTCCTGTCTCAGCTCTCCCTCGGCCTTTCCCTCATAAGGGTACCTGTCATTAATAATCCCAGGATAATCCAGGAGGACCTCATTTGGAGGCCCTTAACTTAATTAAATCGGCAAGGACCGCTTTTCTAAATAAGATCATATTCATGGATTCTACGTGTTAGGATGTGGATGTATAGTTTGAGGTGAGGCACCATTCACGTCCCTTCATAATTGTGCTTTTACTTCGTATTTGTCCCTCTACCCTTGATCCTCGATGGTCCTTCACAATCATGTTTTCCTCCCTTTGCAAACTCGTTTTGTCCTTAAAGTATGAGGTCAAACATCACCTTGTACGTAAAGCCTGCCATGACTCCCGAAGGCACCATCGCGTGTTCTGGCCTTGGGAACCCTGGGGCGTGTTGCTCACTTGCCTGGAAGGTAATTTCCAGCCTGAGTCTGGGAAGTGAAGCTTGGCAGGCAAGTGCACACTGCTGGGCAGGAGAGAGCCAGAGTGTGAGGGAGGGTACAGAGGGCAACCAAGGAGATTACTCTACAGGTATCCTCCCCCCCATTTCTAACCCTAGCCAGAGTCTGCTTTGAAAAGGGATCAAATGCACCAGAGAAGGAGGAGGGAGCTGAAGTTGCAGAGGTCATGAAAAAATCCTACCCTGTCTAAATCTCTCCTTCTTTTCATACAAACTCAGAAATTTCTGATATGGAAACAACCCAATTGTCCATCAGGGGGGTGACTGGATAACAAAAATGTGATATATATATAAGCACACACACATTTACACACACATACAGTGGAATATTCCATATTCCAGCCATAGAAAAGAAGGAAATCCTGCCATCTGGGACAAGGATGAACCTGGAGGACATTATGCTAAGTCAAATAAGCCAGGCACAGAGAGACAAACAATGTATGATCTCACTTATATGTGGAATCATAAAAGAAAAGTTGAACTCACAGAAACAGAGACTAGAACGGTGATGGCCAGGAGCTGGGGATTGTGGAAAACAGGGAGATGGTGGTCAGTGTTGATTTGCAACCTCAGGAGTTGCTCATGAAATTTGAAACTGGGTGCTGTACACTGAGGGCAAGCAGAGGCCAAAGAAAGAGGCAGGCCACTCCAGTTTGGTAGGTGGAAGTTTTAATGAGCAAGGGAACTTACAAATGAGGCTTCACTTGGATGACTATGAGATGAGTAGATCTCTACACTGGCCCACAAGAACCTTAAACGTTGACATAGAGGACTTAACAAGGTTTAATCAGGTATACCATCCAGATGGTCTTAACAACTCATTGCTCTCTCAAGGCTGTGTCCTTGAAAATGGTCAATGTGTGGAAACAGTGGGCAGAATGTACAGTGGGAGGGGTCAAGAGCCTCTGATTACCCGTTACAGGTGGTCATATCTTCTCAATGACTTCCTCCAACAGTCAAAGGGTACAAACTTCCAGTTACAAGGTGATTGAGATCCGGGGATTTAATGTGTAGCCTGGTGACTATAGTTAATAATACTGTATGGTATACTTGAAGTTTGCTAAGAAAGTAAATCGTAAGTGTTCTTACCACCCATAAAAAAAAAAATGGCAACAATGTGAGGTGGTGGATGTGTTAATTAGCTTGATCATGGTAATCATCCCACAACATAGACATGTTTCATCTCATCACATTATACTCCTTAAATGTATACAGTTTTATTTGCCAGTTGTTTCTCAATAAAGCAAGGGGAAAATAAGAACTTCCTTTACGAGGAATAAGGTCTTTCCCTTCCCACCAAAGGTAAGCCAGAAGAAATAATGGCCCTGTCTCACGTAGTTTCCATCTGTGCCTTCTCCAGCTAGCTATAAGGGAGGTGGGAGGCAGAAAATGGCTGTGGCAAAGGAGCAGACTACAGACACCAAAGATATCCAGAATGATGGTCAGTCCTGCTCACCCTCAACTCTCAGGGCCAAAGGAAAGAAGCAACTTCCTGTTGTAGAATGGACAGTGAATTAGGCAACACTGGTTTTCATGCCCCAGTTGCCCATGACCTTCCCTTCTCTGGGCTTCTCTTCTATCCCTAGTAAAATGAGATGGTGAATTAGGTGAGCTATGAGAACTCAGTGGTTCTAGGAGGAGCTGTCATCAAGGACTGCTTTGTTCTTTCGGGATTGACCAGAACACTTATACAAAGCTGTCTCAGCACATGAATCTATAAGATCACAACAGCGGAAATCTCCACTGTCCACACATTTTTGGTAATCACTGGAGAGTTAACAAACATTTGATGGATGCAAGGACAGCGCCAGCCTTTGAAAGACACTAAGGACAAAGAGACTACTCTGGCTGTCAAAGGCCTTATGATCTAATTTAAGGGTACATATCTTTAAGAGTTATCATAATACTGGTCAGACAGTGATGTACACTATGATAGAGCAAGCTAAGAGAAATCCAGGCAGACTTCAGGGAGGAGGTGACATTGTAGCTGGGTTTAAGTGTGAGTAGGAAGTGGGCATGCAGCAAAGGAGAAAAGGAAGGAAGGGCATCCAGGCAGAGAGACCAGTCTTGACAGAATTCTGGTGGTTTAAAGTAAATGGGCTGATGCGCCTAGCTATGAGTGATGCCAAGAAGTGAGCCCCAAGAGATAGATTCGAGTCAGAATCAATTATAATGCATTTCATTGCCACTAACCAAAATTAGTTCAAACTTGCTTAAACATTAAAAGGGATTTATTCACTTAGGTAACTGGGAAGTCCAGGAGTAGGGCAGATCTCAGAATTGGTTTATTTCAGTGGCCCGAGAATGTGCTTTAAAGTCTGTCTTCTTTCTGTCTTTCTCCTCTGCTTCTGCAGGATCAGCTTAATTCCAAGCTGGTGCCTCTCCAGCCAAAAGATGGTTGTCAATGAACTCTTCCCAGGGTTATGTTCTCCCTTGGGGATAAGCCTTCAATCCAGGAATAGAGAGAGAAGATTGTTTCTGGGAGCTCTCTTAGAAGATTAAGGTAGTTTCTTTTACAGAAGCCTCAAGCAAATGTCTAATTTAATTTCACCAACCTGAATTAGGTCATATGTTCATTCCTGAATTTATATCTATGGCTAGAGGTGGGGGCTATGCTCATTGCCATAGGCCAACCAATCACAAGCATGATCCATAGGTTGAGACTAGAGGCAGCATCCTCCAAATCCAGTGTATTACAAGGTTAACAAAAATCAGGGTAGTCCAAAAGAAGGGGGAATAGATGTTGGAAGGTGCCATAGACATTGTAGACTCCTCAGACCCCTTTGCAGTTACCTGTTTTACATGTGGCTAAGGATCTGCCAACAGGAGGATGAAATGAACAACAGAAGGTGTTGACTGTGTGGACAGATTGGCTCCTCTGACAGGCCTGATGCTGGGGGCATCTGCTTCTTCTGGGGCAACTGTGGTGGAACTTCTAGGTCCATTTATACTAGAAACGTCCTAGGAAACATTTGGGAGTTTCTCCTCACAGTGTGGCTCCTGTGTTTGTTATTTCTGATTATAGTGGGATCCAAACCTGGTTCTTGGGCCTTCCTGGAGATTCTGTGAGATACCTAATATCCTTTCACACATCCCTTTCTGCTCATTTGCAACTAAGAATGCAGAATATGATTACTGACTTCCTCTATAGAGTTGGCTGTCAGGAAGTGACTTTTCTGGAAAGGAATGCAGTCTTTACCCCTTAATGTGTAGAACAACCCATCGATGAGTTTCTAATGGGAAAGTAGTAATGATAGGACAAGATCTTATTCCTCTTTTTTTTTTTTTAATTTTTTAAATATTTATTTATTTTTGAGAGAGACAGAGACAGAATGTGAGTGGGTTAGGGGCAGAGAGAGAGGGAGACACAGAATCCGAAGCAGGCTCCAGGCTCTGAGCTGTCAGCACAGAGCCTGACTTGGGGCTCAATCTCATGAACTGTGAGATCATGACCTGAGCTGAAGTCAAGAGCTGGATGCCCAACCAACTGAGGCACCCAGGTGCCTCCCCTCTTCTTATTTTTAAAGTAAACTGTTAAGCAAAATCTGACACAGTTAATTGCTTCCTTTTTCTTGATTACTTTCTTCTGGCTCATTATGTGACATTTTCCTTGTGTTCCTCCAACCACAACTGCCCACTCTCCCTTACTATTCTTTGCTGGTCTCTCCTCCACCCCTGAACCTCTGGACACTGGGAGTGCCCTATGGCTCTTCTCTGCCCTCTTCATCCCTTCTCCTTAGGAATTCCATGGCTTCAAATAACAGGTATATATGTCCATGACACTTAAATTTATATAGTTACCCCCATTTTCTATTTACCTGTGGATTTGTGTATCTAGCCATTGACTTGACATTTCACTTACATGTGTAATGGATATTTAACATGTAACATATTCAAAGGAAAATACTTGTTTTTCTCCCAACTTAGTTTCCTTCATTGCCCCCATTCAAAATGGCACTGCCATCCACTCTGTTGCTCAAGCCCCAACCCAAGAATCATCCTTGATTATTTTCTCCTGTTTCCCCATGTCAAATCTATCAGCAAGTACTGTGAGCGCTACCTCCAAAATGTGTCCTGAGCCCACCTGTTTATTCTCTTCTCCCACGACCACACCAGCATCTATTTCACCTCTCTTGCCTCAGCTCTGACCACTTTCCACCCTTCCCCCACTTGCCAGCCTCCTGGGCCTTCTTTGTGTTCTTTGAAGAGCCAGGCTCATTCCTACCTTCTGGATCTCTTCTTTCCTTTGTCTGGAATGCTCTTCTCTTGGATCTTGGCACAATTCTTCCCCTCTTGTCTCTCAGACCTTGGTTCAGATGTGATGTTTCCACTGACATATCCCCTCACCCATGTCACTTTCTATCCCAAGACCCATTTTGATGTCTTTCTATGACGAAGCAGTTATCTGAAGTAACCCTGTTTCCTTTAGTAATGCTGTCTCCCCTGTCTGGACAAATGCAGATACTTGCCTGTCTTGATCACTTAACCTACCTAGAAAAGTGCCTGGCACTTAATTGCAACTGAATATGTATATGTGGAATAAATGTGTATGTGTTTTGGAAAAAAAAATCCCTCTGGTGACAGTTTGAAAAATAGACCTGAAGGGAAGAAATCTATGCCAGAAAAGTCCTCTCTGGCTGGAATGTGCAGCATGTATTGGAGTTGGAAACCCCATAGTCTCTTGTAACAACAAACCTTACAGGATGTTAGGTGAGGTGAATTCACCTAGAATTATAGCCTAGAAATGACTTAGGACATTTCTTCATTGGTTCCAACAGGTGGGCTTCTTTTTCTCTGCCATTGCCTTTAAGTTGAGTAGTTAAAATGTGGGCAAAATAGATTTCTGTATTTGGGTTGCTGACACCGCAAGTGTGTGAAAGTGGAATTAGATACTTTTCCTGTGGCAGCTCTTGACCCACAAATCATGGACAATCTCTACAGGGACAGAGCTATTCTCTGAGAGTGTCGTCTCGACGCGAAGAAGCGAGGGGAACAGGCCTGCAGCAGAGTGCACTTCGCTCCGCGAGTCAGAGGTCCTTTTGGCTGGCCTAGTGGTGGATAATGTGGGGACAAGTCTTTTCTTTCCATCTCTTCATTAGCGCACAAAAGAGCACACAGACCTTCACAGAAAAGGGGTTAGCCCGGCTCCGTAACTCGGGGATTCTTCTTTCTCTCTTTACCCCAGAGTCTGAGCTCTCTTGCATTTTTTTTTCAAAGCATAGTGGAAACAGAAAGGACGCTTAGAAAAGAGGATAAAAAGAAAACAGAATAGAAATCTCCTCAACCTGCCAAATTCTTTCCCTGAATCCCATGTTATGCACAATTCATATTCAGTAAACATTTTTTTGAAGACAAATAAAAAACCATCCCAATGGCAATTATCCCCTTTCCTTATTATTATTATTAGTAGTAGTATTTTAAAAAATAGACTTTATGCAGTGATTCAAATTCTTAGGGCCGCCCTTTCATTGTGCAGACTGAGAAATTGTAAACCTCGTAATTGGGAGAGCTGGGGGATCTGAAAGAGTGGGGAAACCAGACGTGAGGAGCTGGCGGAGTCCCCACAGATCCACATGGAAGCCGAGTTTTGCCAGTTTGCACGGACAGTCCCTTCTAAAAGGCATATGATGTTCTACTTGGCAGCACAACATAGTAGAAAAGTGTGGAATTAGAAGACAGGAAATCTGGCCTGCAGTCCTCACTGTGCGGGTGACCTTGGGCTAGCAATTTAGGATTTCTGAGTCCGGGGTTCCCTGTGATGCATGGGAGCAATGCTACATCCTACTCTGTGTGCAGTGCGCTTCTGAGAATTAAATGCATCTGTGAGAGTGCTCAGGAAATGGGGAAGACCTCTGTGTATCTTAGTCATTATTTTCTAGTTTGTCAAATCAAAGTCTTAATCTAAAATGGATAAATCTATTCACGGTGAATGTTCATTCATTAGACAGGCTGATTGATGATGAGTTGGGATTCTGGATACAGACCAGAAGACAGAAATAAACCCACTCTTGATGATATGATGATATTTTAGAGTCTCTACAACTTAATATGACTGAATTTGTACATTTAGTATAGAGCTTGAGTATTAGATGGGGCTAAATATGTGGCTATTAAGGTTTAGTGAATATAGATGGTTTTATCCATTCCACATTTACTCAATAAATATTTTTGGGTGCAGGGTGTTTATAACAGTGCTTGGCACATATCAAGTGTTCAATAAATTACCACTGTTATTGTTGCTGCTATTTGCCAAGTCCTGGACTGAGCTCTGGGGCTACAAATAGGCAAGGCCCTGGTCTCTGCCCTCTAGGAACTCTTGAATCTAGTGGGGGAGACAGATTTATGACTTGAAAATTATAGGAAAATTAAGCAAGTGGGGACAGACTGACTTGAGTCAGCCTGCATGTATTTGAATTCTCCATTATTTATTAACTGTGTGAACTTATTTCCCTCATCTGTAAAATGGGAGAATCATGGCATTGATGTTAAGGGATTACTGAGTGAGTGAAATTAGATAATCATTAATTCATGTATTTATCATATATTTGTTGAGTGTCATGGTTGGCAAAATGACAACCCCTCTGCCCACCACAGGTATCCATGGTCTAATCCCCAGAACCTGTGAGTATGTTAGGTTACTGCACAAAGAGGAGTTAAGGTTGTAGATGGAATCAAGGTTACTATTCAGCTGATCTTAAAATAGGAAGATTAATGTGGATTAATGGCATAGGCCCAATTTGGTAACCAAAGTCCTCAGAAGAGGAAGAAGGAGGCAGGAGAGGGATCAGAGTCAGAGAGAGATTTGAAGATGCTTTACTTCTGGCTTTGCAGGTGGAGAAACAAGGCCATGAACCAAGGAACGTAGGTGGCTTCTAAAAAATGAAAAATGCAAGGAAACATATTTTCCCCTAGAGCCTTCAGAAGGAATACAGCCCAGCTTGCTCCTTGATTTTAGCCGTGAGATCCATTTCAAACTTCTGACCTCCAGAGCTGCACAATAATAAATTTGTGCTGTTTAAGCCACTAAATTTATGGTAATTTATTACAGCAGCCATAGGAAACTGATACAAATGTCTGCCATGTGCCACCAGATTCTGTTCTAGATGCTGGGGCCAAGCATTCAGACACACACACACAAGCACTCACTGGTGCACTCAGATATCCCCTGGTCTTCTGGAGCTTAACTTGTAGGACAATAAACAAATAGACAAAAAAATTTATATGTCAGAGCCTAATAAATGCTATGAGGAAAAATTAAAGCAGGGTAAGGGAGCTGGAGAACAAAGGGGAATGTTGTTTGCATAGGAGTGGCTGGAGGTCCTCTGCAGTGAGATGGCATTTGAACAGAAACATGGATGAATAAGGACTTGACCCATGTGGATATTTATGGGGAAGAGAGACCTGGAGTGAGAGCTCCTTTCTGAGGGCTGTTTCTAAGAAGGGATGCAGCTATGAGCCTTCAGCACCTGGGGGAATCAATACCTCAGTCCTGAAGCAGGGAGGGTCTGACTTGTGCATCACAGCACCCACGATAGGGGCTGTTATAGTAGTCTGTTCCAGAGGTGATGATGATGTGTATGAGGATGCTTGCAGAAGGGAAGGCAAGAAATAATAATTAAAAATTTTTAATGTTTATTTATTTCTGGGAGACAGAGAAACAGAGCATGAGCAGGAGAGGGGCAGAGAGAGAGGAAGACAGAATCCAAAGCAGGCTCCAGGCTTTGAGCTGTCAGCACAGAGCCCGACGTGGGGTCAAACTCACGAACTCTGAGATTATGACCCAGACTGAAGTTGGACAGTTAATCGACTGAGCCACCCAGGTGCCCTGTAATTATTTTAAAGTAGAGCTCACAGATAGATTTGCTAGAACAGGAAGAGAGAAGTCAAGGCTGACTCTAAGCAGGTGGAATGGGGTTGCCACTTGCTGAAATGGGGAAGACTGGATGAAGGGAAGGTTGAAGGAGAATAATCAAGAGTTTAGTTTGAAATATATTAAATTCAAGATGCTTTAGCATTTCTAAGTAGGGAGATGTTGAGTTCGGAGCAGAGATTGGATGTAACTTGGGGAGAAACCCATGAAACTGACCTTAATCACTTTAGAGAGTGGATGTAGGCAAAGTAGAGAGCCAAGACTGAGCCCTGGGGCACACCATCAATGAAAGATTGGAAAGACGAGGGACGGCTTCTGCAAAAGCACAGGACCTGGCACGTGGTAAGTGCCCAGGGTAGGGTAGCTAGCTGCTATGGACTGACTTGTGTTCCCCTAACATTCATATGTTAAAGTCCTAACCCACAATGTGACTATGTTTGGAGAAATAGGGTTTTTAGGAGGAAATTAAAGTTAAATGGGGTGATAAAAGCAGGGTCCTGATCTAATAGGGTTGGTGACCTTATAAGAAGCAGAACAGAAATATCTCTCTCTCTCTCTCCTCTTTGGCCACGTGAGGACTCATGACATGTAACCAAGCCAGGAAGAGGGTTCTCATGGGGAATGACTTGATTGGCTGGCGCCTTGATCTTGGATTATCAGTCTCCAGAACTATGAGAAAACGCATTTCCGTTGTTTAAGCCACCCAGCCTATGGTATTGTGTTAGGGCAGCCCGAGCTGGCCAAGATGCTAGCTGTGGAAGTTTGACAAAAGGCAGGGGTGACATAGGCTAGAAAGAACTAAGAAAGCCAGAAAGACATGATTTGTTCCTAACTTTCTGACTGACCCATGTTCATCCACGTTCCTCTCTGGGCCTCAGTTTCCTCCTTTGGGAATTAAGGGCTGCTTTCAGTTCTAGCACTCTATAAACTATGTTTAAGGAATGGAATTGTTAGAAAACATGCGTCATTGGATTCATGTGGATTTAAAATTTTTTTAAATGTTTATTTATTTTTGAGAGAGAAAGAGAGTGAGTAGGGAAGGGGCAGAAAGAAAAGGAGACACAGAATCTGAAGCAGGCTCCAGGCTCTGAACTGTCAGCACAGAGCCAGATGCGGGACCTGAACTCATGAACCGCAGATTGTGACCTGAGCCAAAGTCGGACGCTTAACTGACTGAGGCACTAAGGCGTCCTGGCTTCATGTGGATTTAAAAAAAATTTTTTTAATGTTACTTTTTATTGTAGTAAAGTATACATAACATAAAACTTATCATTCTAACTCCTATCCCTGTCCAGGACTTCTTCACCTTTCCAACCAAAACTCTGTATGTGTTAAACACTCACTTCCCTCCCCTCCCACAGCCCCTGTCTACTGTCCGTCTGACAACCAGCAGTCTACTGTCCGTCTCTGTGAAGTTGACTCCTCTAGGACCTTGTAGAAGTGGAATCCTGCAGTATTTGTGCTTCTGTGTCTGGCTTATTTCACTTAGCCTAATGTCTTCATTTCGTCCATGTTGTATTGTGTGTCAGCATTTCATTCCTTTTTAAGGCTAAGTAATATCAGTCATGTGGATTTGAAGTCCCAGGACCTGTGTCCAAATTCTAATTTTTCTACTCATGAGCTCATGTGACCTTGAGTGTGCCCTCGGCTTCTCATTTCCTCATCCTTAAATAGTGAAAAATAGTACCTACCTCACAGACGTGTTGGGTGGAGAATTTTATATAATGGATGTGAAACCTCTTTAAAAAGATTGTGATGTGGTGGCTATTTTTAGCTAGAAAGAGGCCACTAGGTTGGCTGCCAGGGGTTGATGCTTTTCTCTTGGCCACCCTAATGACATCTTTCCAAGCAGTTCCTTGGCCCAGCTGCACAGCTGATCCAATTCACTTCTCAAGCAGTCAAATAAATGACTTGGTTGTTTTCCTGTCAGCCTCTAGATGTGTCACATCAGCACAGCAGGAGATAAGAAGTCTCTGTCTCTGACCCAGACGCTTTGGACCTGGGTGCCTCCCTTGTATGCCAGGGAAAGTACAACCCTGAGGGCTGGAGAAAACCCTCTTCCCTTTGGCTTTTTTTTTTTTTTTTTTTTTTTTTGCGACATTCTAAAGTAACATCAGGCTCCCTGTTTCTGGGCCTGGCTCTGGGAGGTCAATCTACCAGACCATGGGAGGTGAATTAGTGGGAAGTGACATGTGGCAGCATGGCTTGGGAGTCCAGGGCCTGAGGGCCAGGCTGGATGCACTTTGTGACAGGGAGCGACACACTTCCTCAATTAGGGTGGTCACCCTCCTCTGTGTGATGAGGGGTGGGGTTTGATGGCCCCCAAGGTCATATCTGGCTCTGGCCTTCTGTGAATCATGAGTTATTTAGGAATGCTGTTCCACTTTTTGTCAATGACTCTTGACCTTTCCTTCACCCCCACTCTTCATGTACTCTGCTTGTCCCCAAGAGCTGCTCATTTCAGGTTCAGATTTAAACTCCATCCTTACCCTTAGCACTGAGCCTGCTGCTTCCCTGCTCCCCTTCATTTCGACTCCTTTCTGGCCCAGTTTTCTGCTGTCTAGAGAAGCTGGCTTTAGAAACCTCTGCTTTTCTAATGCACGTTGAAAGATTAATGGCAGATTGTGGCTTCAATTCTCATTTCATTGGCACTTTGGGAGAAGAGCAATTCTTCAACCTCAGAAGAATGGCCCTCTCACAGTACAGTCTAGACTCAGAGTGGGGAGATAGGCTCAAAAAGTAGACAGGGGGCCACATTATGTAGGCTTCCAAAGAGAAGCTAAGAGGTTTGGACTCTATCCAATGGCTGCAGGGGAGCCACTGAGGGTTGTTGAGCTGTATCTGAGCGGTATCTTCTGGAGATCATTCAGGCAGCTCTCTGAAGACTAGATTAAAGTGGAAGAAAGCAGAGGCGGGCAGGAGAGTGAATCCAGCATCTGGGTGAGAGAGGCCAAGAAGAGTGGCAGTGGAGATGGAAAGGAAGAGCCTGGTCTGAGAGGTTACACAAGAATTGACTGGACTTGGCCTCAATGGATGTGGGGATGAGAGAGAGAGGAGTTGAGAATGATACTGAAAAGTGTCTAGCCTAAAAGGCTGAGACACAGTTTGTGGTAAACAGGAAAACACCTGCCCTGCCGTTCTCCTTCAGCTCACCATGCTGCAGCCATGGCCACATCTGCTCCTGCCTCAGGGCTTTTGCACTTGGGGACCTCTGTGCCCAATTTTAGCTTAAATGTCACCTCTTTCAAGAGGCTTCCTTGATTGCCCATTCTAAAGCCGTCTCCATGCCCTCTCATTCCCCACCTTGTGTCTTCATTCCCCTCACTCTTTATCTCCAGCTGATGTGAAGTCATTCATCTATGTGTTTCCTTCCACTACAATTTAAGTTCCACATGCATAGGGGTCTTACTTGTCTTGCACATGGGTGTATCCCTGGCACCTAGAATAGGGCTTGGCTCTTAGCAAGTACTTAGTGATTATAAGAATTTAATGAACTGGAAGGGAGGAAGAATGGAAGGGAGGGAGGGAAAGAGGGTGGGAAGGAAGGAAGAGAAGAAGGGAGGGAGGAAGTAGGGAAGGAAGGAAGAAGAAAGACTAGAGTCAGATGTGGCAGGTTATTTCCAAAGATGGCTACAACAAAATCTCCCATCTTACAGGCCTTTTATGATGAGACTTGTTGCTCCTCTCAGCAGGTGGAGTCTGTTTCCTCTCTTTTGAACCTGGGCTGACCCCATGCTGGCTTTGACCTGTAGAATGCTCCTGATGTGACACTGCATAGCTTCGGAGCCTTGGCTTTAAGAACCTTTGTGGCTTCCATTTTCACCTTCTCATACTGCTTCTTCTCAATAGTGCCATGAGACCACTGTGCCCGAGAAAGTCCCCTGTGGAGAGAAAGGGAGCACTCCAGTCAACAGCTCCAGCTGAGTCCAGCTCTCAGCAGATCTGCTGGCTGAATGTGGCTATGGGAGTAATCCCACGCAAGAAGAGCCCTCCAGCCATGCCACAGAGTTGTAGAAGCAATACATCATTTTCAACCACTAATTTTCTTTCTCCACGCTGAGCTTTGTGTTTAAGGAACTGGAGGACATCCGGATGGAGATGCAACAGCAGGAATTGACTATATATAGTATATGTATGTATATATACACACACATATATACATATATGTATACATGTATATGTATACATATGTGTATATGTGTATAGTTTATGTATTGATATATACACATGCATTTCTGCAGAAGCTGGTTTGATGACCTGTGAACTATATATCTATGAGCCTCTAAGTGAGTAAGAAAAGAACTTCTTTGTTTTTTGACTGGACTGTAAAGAAAATTGTAACAATGGTGTGCTTTCGTACTCCCACTCTGAATGATGGATGAACGAGGGCAGGTATAGCCAGATAAAGGAAAGGTTTCTTATCATGTATGGTTTGAGAAGTATTCGCTCTGGACCCTGCCCGCCGGAAGCTTCTGTGCCGCTGTATTCTACATCCTGAAGCCATTCTTCTGCCCTACTGTCACTCCTTCAGCCAAGAGTTAAGACAGTAAATGCAGAAGCAGCAATTTTAGGCCACCCTAGCATCAATAAACATGCATCTGGTGCTTTTCTCACCTTATAAAGCAATTTCCCATCATCATCTCATTTAATCTCATAGTAATTCTGTGGCACAGGTTCTGATTTTTTCAAAATGGGGAAACAGAGGATCAAACTGAGTCATATAGTGCATAGGCAGCAGAGTGAGGAGGAATCCAGCAGACTCCATACTCCTGGGTCAGTACCATCACCCTCAGCCCAGTGGAACATTCTATGAGCTTCTTGGAAACTACCTAACAAAGAGAACAACCTTGGTCTTGAAAGCCATTCATTGTCTGTCACAGGAGACAGGGAGATATCATCTTTGGGCAAGGTCTTCACCCATCTCGTAATTTAAGTAAAACTTTCATGCTAATTTCCTCTCCCTCCTAGTGTTAGTCCTGGCTCCTGGGAAAGGAAAGGAAGTGCTTTCACACTGTATAGACAACCTTGGCTTCAATCACATCATTTGCTCCATTTTTTTTTTCTCCTGAAAAATATGAAAAAGCAGAAGTACAGGCTTCTCTGTTTCTCTTTAAAGGAAGAAGATAATAGTTGTTTTGCACATTTTAATTTAACATCTTTAAAAAGATTGAGAGTTGATTTTTTTAATTGCAGGATTTATTTTGGATAAAAATTAATGTAGGATGAACTAAGAATACTTTTTTTTTTTGGAGTATTGGGAGACAAGGAGAAGGCTCTGGAGATTTGTTTGCAAACCTTTGTGGTGTCCTTTGCGGTGTCCTTTGTGGTGTCCCTGAGACCACTCCCTGAAAGTGGGGTGGGGGGTATCTTCTAACCAGACTTCCTATCTCAACAATTTTTTATCACAGAAGAAAGGCCACATGTGACTACTCTCCTTTCCCTTGTTAGTGTCCCATTAATTTCTTGACTAATGCAAGCTGCTTCTCACTACTGCCTTCCCCACCCCTCTCCACTGTGCCCCTGGATCACTGCTTCATGCTGAGCCACTCCTCACTCACCTTGCTTGTTGCTGAGATCTGGATTGCCCTATGTGGACTTCCCCACTGGAAGCTATTCATTCTTCCACTTTCCATGCACCATGGTGCTGGGAAAGGAGTTGACATTTTCTTGGATCTCCTCTTATGTTTACACACATTACACTTTCACCCTAGTTAAAAATTGCAATGTGTTTTTAGGTTTTATTCTATCTGGCTATATGATCCACTGTCTTTTCTATATTACTGTCATCTACTAGCCTTCCAGGCACTGTGGTTGGTTTATTGAAGGCTTTGGCACTTGATTCATGACCTTTCTCTCCATCTCAACTCCTGCCATCATCATCCTAGGACATTTCAATGACAAGAATTGGACCATCCACCATCCTAGTCTCATAACTCTGGTACTCCTTCTTTCTGGAGACCATTACCTTGCCTCAATTTCAGTCACATACTCAACCCCCAGAAGAGTTTCCTTTTTGAAGTCTTCATGTCCCTTCTGGTAGCCTCATGCCTTTGTCAGACCCTTAATTTTCTCTCCATCAGTTGGCCCTCTCCCAACTTTTATTCTTTTATTTTCCTTTTTGGGGTCCATGGTTGATTACCCTTTCCTTCTCTGCAACTCTCTGAACACTTACCACTCTCCTTGAGTTCCATACATAACCCTGCAAACCACACTCTACATTCCTAGCAGAATGTCATGTCTCATACTGCACTGACGAAATTGATCCTTCTAGTCTTGATCCATCTCTCTCAACGTTCAGCAGCTTCCCATCCATTGCTTCTTTTTCTCTCTACCTCAGAGGATTGTATCCTTGATGCCACTTTCTCTCCCTGCACCTTGCTCTGCAGTCATCAACTCTCTATGAAACCTTTTCCCTTCTATGAAATCCTTTCCCTCAGGATATAAAAATGGTCACATTTTTCCTAAACAAACAAACAAACAAACAAACAAACAAACAAACCATAATTGCTTCTACCCCATGTTTACCTCTAACTCAGTAACATCTTATTCAGCTATCTCAAAAGAGTTGCCTATACTCACTACCTCCAGTTTCCATCTTCCATTCACTCCCCATCCTGTTTCAGTCTGGCTTCTTGCCCCTGTCATTCCACTGAAACAGCTGTTCACTAAACTTAACACTAACTTTCAAACTGCTAAATCCAGTATGTGTCTTTCCAGTCTTTATCCTACTGAGAACTACTTTCCAATATTTAATATTGTTAATCATTCTTTTGCTTCTTGAGACTCTGGATTTCCTTGCATCCAGAGTATGCATCCTTCCAGTTTTCATAGTGGCTGAAAATTCTGTCTCTGGTTCTTCATGGCTCCTCTTCCTCTTACATATTGGAAATTGTGGAATTGTCCAGTGTCTCACACCCTCCCTAAATGATCTCTTTCACGCTTATGACTTCTATTAACACCTGTAAGTTCACTAACCCCTAAGTATTCTTTTTCATTCATACCTTCCCTGAGTCAGGAATTCAACTATCTTCTTGATAGCTCTAGGTGACCTGTCATACCTAGCATGCCCCCAAACCAGCTCCTTCTCCTAAATTCTACAATTCACTCATCCTTGCCTAGGCACCTGGTTAAAACTTGGAAAACACCTTTAACATCTCTTTCTCCTTTGTCAGCTGCATCATATCAGTGGGCATATCCTGCCAAATTAAAACTTCCCCTTTTGCTGTCTCCTGGATTGGTGCAATGGCCTTCATGCAAGGCTCCCTGCTTCCATCTTGTTCCCTTCTGGTCTATTCTCATGCCATAGTCAGCACCATCTAATGAAATATCAATCTGACCAGGCAAGCCCGCCCATGCTTAAAGCATTAAAAGAAGCAGGATGTCCAGGGGAATGTCCGAGCTCTTCCCATACGAAGGCTTTCTTGATCGAACATCCGCAGGTGTCTTCAGCTCCACTGATCAACCCTCCCTCCATGATCCTTTTTGCCTCAGTAGCAGTTCACTACTCAGAGTCCATACCTGACACCATCCCAACCAGGCAGGCCTTTGCTTGTGTTCTTCCCTTGCCTGGAATTCCTCATTATTCTCGACCTCTCCTTTGCCTGGCTGAGCTGCATTTATTCTTTAAGACTCAGCTCACAAGTCCTTCCTGAGCCCTTGGCTAATACATGAGCCTTTCCTCAGAGCTTCCAGAACACCTTGTGCATACCTCCATCAAGTTGCTTTATACCACCTTCTATGTATATCCTTCCACTACAATGTAAGCTTCTTGACGACTCTTTGAGCCTTCTGTCCCTTTTGCCCAATCCAGGGCCAGGTATCTAGAAGATGCTTGGAAAAAGCTTTGGGTGTGGAATTAAGAGCCAGGGTTCAAATCCTTTCTTTTTCCATCCATTTTCCCTGTGACAGGTATAGGTCACTTTCCTTGTCTGAGCCATGCTTCCTTATCTACAATTATTCTATTTACCTTTCAAGAAAACATAAATATTCCTTGTAAACTGCAAAGTACTATGAAAATGTTTTATTACATAGGATATGCAGAAACACACAGAGGGAAAAAAAAGATCTATCACAACATTATGGATCCTGTACAAATTTTAATGAGACTTCATATTCATTCAAAAATCTGCATAAGCATTTTTATATCAGTATGGTGCTCTGTAAAGTGCAGCAAGGGGTCATGAGAGCTGCACTTGTGAAAATAATCAGCTGATGTTACTTAATAGTTGTGACAGGAGCACTAATCTAGTTTCCACATTAGAAGCACACGAATCTACAGAGAATCTTCAGGAATTTATGGCGGTTCATCTTCTTCCCTGGTGCCTTTGGACTGCCCCTTCTACCCAGCTCTTCCAGCGGGGACATTTTACATACCTCTCAGTTCTGTGTGAAAATCAGGCCATGGAGAGGGGAGAATTCAGATAAGATTTCACAAACCAACCCAATTTACCTTAAGTGAACACACGTCATTCATCTAATTCTTTCTCTTTTGCCTGGCAAGAAAGGAGGAAAAGCAGTTCTACTCTGAAGGGACAACTCCCAGTTCAGATAAGTGGAATTAGAAATAAATGAACAAGCAATGAATGGGAGTGACCTGCTTTAACGAGTCAAATCTTTATAGAAAATTGGAGCCAGAAAACTCCTAGTTCCAGGTTGTACAACAGAACACTCCAAGGAACTAAAAGCATGGTGCGAAAGGAGCACGCGCATTTCCTCTTCATGGGGAGGAGGGGGCAGTGCAAGTGCTCCCAGAACAGGAGCAGTTGTGGGGGGAGGGCAGAGGCCCACACCTGGGTTTTGGATGACCTTTGGCAGGTTATTTTATCTTTTTGGACCTGATGTCACATGGGGATTAATCATAAAACATGTCTCATAAAGTGGTTGAGAGAGAGAGAGAGAGAAAAAAAAAACACCCAGCCTATATTCAATAAATAGTGGATATCATTTTAATCAAAGTTAATTTGAAGAAAAGTGAAAATTTCGGGGAACTAAAAAAATTATTATAAGGATATGCTGGGGCAGATTATGCAGCTCTTGAATTCCAGTTTACAAAGTCCAGATTTTATTTAGACAAGGGGGAGCCTCTGAAGGTTTTGAGCAGGAGTGTGACACAATGACAGATGTGCTTTTTGAAGTTGATCTGGAAGTGCTGTGTGGAGGGAGCTTAAAGGGAAATATCAGGAGGCAGAAGAGCCAGCTGGGAAGCTATCATTTGGTCCAGTGAGACCTGAGGATGTCTGACCTAGGGCAGTGGTAATGGGGTTGAAGAAGAGGGATGTTATTGGGATAGAACTGGCAAGAGGTTGTTAAAGATGGTTTCTGTGTGTTTTTACCTTTGTGGCTGGGAGGATGGTAGTGCTTATTATTTCTTTAAGGAAGAGACAACCGTCATTTGGGCATGATAAGTCTCTAACTAAGCATTCTGTCTGTGATCAAATTCTGGTATACTTCACTGGACTGTTGGTTCTTATATCAAAAGAATTTATGTCTAATTTTTTTTT
>NW_024412401.1:25215162-25249936 GCF_014898765.1 Herpailurus yagouaroundi | reverse complement strand
TGAACCGTGAGATCATGACCTGAGCTGAAGTCAGACGCTCAACTGACCAGGTGCCCCAAAATATTAACATTTTAATTATGTAAATTGATTTAGTATACTTTATTTTTATTTTTTAAATATTTATTTATTTATTTTTGAGAGAGAGAGAGCAAGCAGGGGAGGGGCAGAGAGAGAAGGAGTCACAAAACCTGAAGCAGGCTCCAGACTCTGAGCTGTCAGCACAGAGCCTGACATGGGGCTCAAACTCACAACCTGTGAGGTCATGACCTGAGCTGAAGTCAGACATTTAACCGACTGAGCCACCCAGGCACCCCACCCAAATATATATTTTTTGAAAGAGACTTTGATGTATTAATTTATTTTAAAATGTGTATTTAGGTTTATTGTATGAAAATTATTGAATAGACAGCTCTGGGGGCCTCTTCAAGATGAAAGAGACATATAGTCTTTGTTTTCAAATGAGGTTGGAATCCAGTGGGGAGATTGACATATACACAAATGAGACCAGTGAGGCTGTGTAGGGGTGGGCTTGAGGAGGAGAAGGGTGGAAAGCTAAGCAGGAGTTAAATCTGTGTCTTCTTAGCTACATGACTTAACTTTTATATTGAGGATAGGGTACTTATAAAACCCTTTCTCTGCAGAATGGCTGATGGTAGGATCCAAGAAGGCTCTGGCGACAAGTGGAGGGCCCATCTCAGTGCCATCTCTGAGGCCTATTAAATGTAGAGTGTCCATTTTGGCCAGAAGTGGGGCCCAGAGTTGTGGTTGAAGGGGCCATTTTGTTTATGTGAAAACAGAAAATACATAAAAAGTAGCCAAAATACCATCTTTAATGATATATAAAGGATATCAAGACAGTGTGCTGCATAAGTAATTATGGTTTTGGTTTAAATCTAGAACTCAAGCAAGGCTTCTGCTAATTAGTTAATTAATTTTTTGCACTTTGATTGTTTTCAGACTAAGGACCTCATTAACACAGCCTCTAATGGAAGACACATTTTATGTAGCATTCCATGTGTGCAGAAACCATACGAATTTATTGCACATGTAGTTTATATTTTTCTATTTGATCCTCATACCAGCCCTGTAAACAGCACTTGTCTTAGTTCAAAAAAAAAAAAATTGTGGGACTTGCTTCAGTTTCTCCCTAACCAGAGAATAATTTTCTGGAAGTCAAGGAGCACCTTGTGTCTCCAAGGCCAGAAAAGAACTGAACTGGAGAGTCTGAGATAGAGCTGTGGCAAAACCTTACAAGTTTCCTCAGTTCTGTGCTTTTATTAAAGAACAGAATAACAGCCAATGTTGGGTAACCTGGATCAGCTGGGACCACATCCAAAGGAACATCTTTAATGCTGGAGACATTGCTGGAACCCTAAGGTGCTGAGGGCAAGTTTCAGCAAGATCAGAAATTCAGGAATTGTTGGGTTAACACAAAACGATAAAGACTTAAGTCCACAGGTCCAGGGCTAGTAGGGTCAATGGATTCATAGCTATGAGACCACAGGTGTGTGCTCTTCTTTCAAAGGATGTCTTCAGCCTCACCTGCTTTTATCTTTAGATTTCTATTGCCTCTCTCATTGTCCTAATGGGCAAGGATTCAGAGACCTTATGGTGGCCTCAAGCAGTTAAAACATACCTCGATCTCTAAAGCAGAGACACACCTTTTTCATTGTCCATGTCCTTAGTTAAGCCGCGGCTTGATCCTTTAGTGGGACTTGAGGTTCTGTGATAGGGACAATAACCACAGCAATCCTGGTATACTGTATTTCCAAGGTGGCAGTGTGGATTATAATAGAAACATTCTCTTGGGAAGAGTTTTTCTTCTCCAAGGCAGGGTCAGAAAATGTGGCCTCCTATTAATTAAATTTAAGGATGCTAATGTAACACTTAGGGGACACTCGTTTTTAAATCATAGAATGAGACAAAGCAGTGGTACATGAAGCCTGTGATAATCATGGAGTATGATTATCACTCTAATATTTTGGCTTAGGACCCAGGACCCAGGAGAACATAAATTCTGTCTTTGCTTAACCTCTTCTTTTCTTTACGTATTTACAAGTATATGCATTAACAAAGAACAAAGGCAAAGAAAGTTACATTCACATTTTCTTGTCCACTGGAATTGAGACCCAGTCCAGCACAGAGAACTTTGGCAGGCTGGGCTGGAGTTATGGAGAACTCAAAAGCTTTAGCCAAGGGTCAATTTAACATGCTCGTTAACACAAGGGCAAAAATACACAGAGAAAAAGAGACTCATCTAGGTGCCAAGTTGGCTTAAACTGCCCAGGCAGTAGCCTCAGGACTATTGTTGTTAAATTTCTCAGTTTTTTATTTTATGTTTAATGCCTTTTGTGTCCTGAGTAAAAATTCTTTGTCAACTTCAAAGTCTCAAAGATTTCTCTTATGTTTTCCTCTAGGGGTTTTATAGTTTTAGTTTTCTGTTTTGTTCAATAGTCTATGTCAGGTTAATTTTTGTGTATGATGTGAGGTAAGGTTAAGTTCACCTTTTCCCATACAGATATCCAGTGATTCCTGCAACATTTATTGAAGACTTCCCTTTCCTCATTGAATAACTTTGTCACCTTTGTTGAAAATATGAATTTTCACCTTTGTGAATTCTCTAATCTGCTTTGTTGATCCATTTGTCTATCCTTATACCAATACCACACTGTCTTGATAACTATAATTTATACTAAGTCTTGAAGTCAGGTAAGTCCTCCAACTTTTTGCTCCTTTTTCAAAATTGTTTTGGATGTTCTCAATCATTTGCAATTCCATATATATTTTAGAATCAGTGTGTCAATTTCTACCAAAAAAGACTGCGGGGGTTTTGATAGGGATAACATTGAATCTATAAATAAATTTATATCTTAACAATATTGAGATTCAATCTATAAATAAATTTATGTCTTAACAATATTGAGACTTGAAATTCATGAACATATGTATATCTCTTTCTTTTTTTATATCTTTCAATTTATTTAGTTATTCTCAATTTATCACAGCAACATTTTGTAGTTTACAGTGTACAGGTCTTGCATATATGTGTTAAACATATTCCTAAATGTTTTGTTTTTTATGTTACTGTAATTGGTACTGTTTCTTTGATTTCATTTTCTAATTTTTCACAGTCTATGAAAATGTAATTTATTTTATATAATTACCTTGTAACCTGTGACTTTGCTAAATTCACCTATTAGTTCTTGTTTTATGTAGATTTCTTAGGATTTTCTGCATATATAATTATGTTTTATTTCACATGACTTTTTTTTTTTAATTTTACATGCCATTTATTTATTTATTTATTTATTTATTTTTAACGTTTATTTATTTTTGAGACAGAGAGAGACAGAGCATGAACGGGGGAGGAGCAGAGAGAGAGAGGGAGACACAGAATCGGAAGCAGGCTCCAGGCCATCAGCCCAGAGCCCGACGCGGGGCTCAAACTCACGGACCATGAGATCGTGACCTGAGCTGAAGGCGGCCGCTTAACCGACTGAGCCACCCAGGCGCCCCTTTACATGCCTTTTAAAAACAGTGATACTGTCTGCTTGAAAAAGTGGCTCAATTCTTGTCTTGGGAACTGACCAATACAATCACTATTTCCTCATCTTTGGCAAAGTCATGGAAGACACTGTCCATCGATGATGCCATGTTGATTATACAGAAATCAGTAACCAGCAGTCACTGGAAGACTTCCTTGACTGAGTAGGATAGGAAAGAGGTTGATAAATGCCTCTTGGTATTCCTTCTTAAGAAAGAGGTAGATGGAATGGGAGAAAAAAGGTCAGAGAAAACCAAGGAGTAAAGGATTTCAAACGACCATGAGTTGGGCCAGTCATCCAATCAGGAAAGGACTGACTTTTTGGAGCAGCTGTCTGGGCTGTGGCAGAGTCTGCTAAGATATCCCACTCTTAACGAATCATTTGTGTGGGCAAATGTTATCAATATCTCCAGGGATTCTAATATGCTCAACAGGACACTGCAGTCCTGGCATGGGTACTGGCATGGCTTTCCTCTGTGTTTCTTTGGGTCATTATTTGGAAGGTGACTTAGAAGAAATAAGGTTATCTGGGAAGTTAATGGCTGCCAAAGTCACATGTCTAAGAATGGAATTTGGATTTGGAGATCAAGGTGTTAGAAACTGAAATTATGAGCTCCTAGGTAAGACACTAATTTAAGTATCTAGAATTTAAGACACTGGAATTTTGAGAAAAACAAAAACTTTGGAGTTAGACAAACCAGGGTTCAAATCTCAGTTCTGAGGGATGTTCTTCATTTTCCTCCAGACCCACTTTCCACCATTCTTCATCTTGTTTTGTGTGCTGAGGGCTGATCTAAGATGTGCTCTCTTGCATCCTGTTGGGTTTAGGCAATGGGAGGCATAGGCAGGTAATCAGAGGTGATAAGGGAGGTCAGGATATTTATTTTCCCAGCTCCCTCTCAGTTGGGTTGCAGTTTGGCCATGGCTTCTCCTGACAGTTGGCCCTTTCCTACAGCTTTCTCTCCAGGTTCAAGTAACCACTGGCTTTTCTTGCCCCTTCATGCCCTAGGATAATAAAAGCTTTCTGCTGTTTCTATTAATGGGCCCCTTTATACCTCTTGCAGGTTTTCTGTAACTCTGAATACCTTATAGTGTCCCCTTCATTCAACTTTCTTCAGTCTTCTCTTTTGAGGATGTCATCTGGACCCTGTTAGACCAGCCCATCTGCCTACTAGCTTTGGAATTTTGAGCAAGTTATTTCTGTAATTGAGTCTCAGTTTTTTCATCTATGAAGTGGAAATAAAGATATCCCTTGCAAATATAAGGGATAATAGATGTGAACAGCTCATAGTAACTACCCAATAAGTGGTACTTATCATCATCATTACTAGTAACTATTATCACATGAGGACTGGCAAGATCATAGTGTCCTCGGTGACTATTCAGAAAAAAATTGTAGAGCTGGTTGCTAGTTATCCAGAAGCATAAGACTGGGGGTGGGGGCAGGGAGAATCTCAGATAATGGAAAGTGAAAACTAGGCAAGGGGTTGGAAAGATTTACTAGTACTGTGAAATAGAATAATTTTGATATTTTCATATAAAGAAGGGAGATACAGCTTTAGAAGTCTCAGACACACGATGGGAGGATCCTAAATATGGTAATGGAGGTGTTCACTTTGTTAGGAAAAAGCAGGTATGATAGTGCTACATATCACAAGACAAATCCTTGAACAGAAACACATTGATATATGAGTCAAATCTTGAGAAAGGCAAAAATATAAAAGAAGAGAAGTTATTATTGACATAAGGGCATCCTGAAGATCATCCAGCCAGATGGAAAAAATGAATCCCTGACTCATATTACAGGTCTGGTAAGGAAGCAAGGTGTCTACATATTGTATCTTGATTGTCCCCAGCTTGCTTCTATACCAGCACTTAATACCCACTGCTACTCTGGCTGGCTGGTCCTTTCCCTCCTTCATATCTCAGTTTCTTAGAGGAACCCACAACCAGTTTGGTGGAAACCTCTTTTAGTTCACTCACTGCTGCCTTCTTTCCAGGGCACACATGTCTTTTTGGATGGAGGAGTCGGAGTAGGTTCAAGCAAAAGCTCCCCATCATGGTTCTTGCAACATCTCTCCCCATAGACTCTCAGGCTTTGTCACTGAGTCTAACTAGTCATGCAGAACCATCTTTGGATGTAATTTATGTCCAAGGGATTCTGCAGGTCCTCTTGCAATTTACTTTCTGTTGAATGCCCCTACCTTATCATTTCCTCTCCTATGCCATATATATCTGAGTTCTTTTCCCAGGAGGCTTCCTAACTTCCCCCAAAATTCAAAGAATAAAGCTGGAAACCAGAAGGTGTCAGACCTAAGCAAATTTCAGATTCTGCACAGCTTCTAATAAATCCTTACTTGCCACACGATTTATTTTTTCCCAGCAGGTAGATGAAGTGATGAGATGGTCGCCTGTACTTAATTGTAATAGAAAGAAGAGGAAGCTAGAGAGAAAGAGCTTGCGTGAGCCAAGGGGAAAAAAGAAACCCAGAGAAAAGATTGAGTTAGTTTGAAATTCTAAAATGGTAGGTGTCTCAACAGAGGTTGGGAAGGTCCCCATGTGGATATTCTGTCTATGAAATTGCATACAATTCTGATGACAAAGAAACAGAGGTGGTCTCTAAATAGAAGGAATCCTTTGGCTTCTTAGAGATCTCCATGTGAGCTCAGCTCTTCAAAGGACATTACTGGAAACCAAAGAATGAAAACAAAGAATGGTGAAGATTTGTGCAAATGACGTCAGAAAAGCAAAAGCTCAGGATAAATCCTGACTTGTGAACAATGTTCAGGGCATAATAAAAGACACAGAATGCTATTTGGAGCAAGTTGAAGAGTGAACAAGGCAAAAGCAAATGTCTTGGGTAAATGCTTTCAAAGCCATTCCAAAACACTTGGCCTTCGTTTGTTCTGCCAAGGTGAATGACCTTATGAATGGAAAGGGTAGAACAATCAAGGGGGGCATAAAAAAGATCAGCAAAGTCCAGACTGGTGAAGAGACTGTGAGTGAGCACAAAGCTTCCAGCCTCCTGCCCAGGAACATTGTATTCTAGGGAACTGTGAGACCTTGCAAATGAGATTACTGGGCCACTTCTGGTTATCTCAGAGGAGCTGTGAAAAATGGGGGATGTGTCAGAAGACTGGAATCAGCTAAGAATAGTCATGATTTTCTAAAAGGGGAAAAAGTGGGTTATATACAAGGATTGTAAACTTAAACATTTTACGGAGACCAGAAAATAGCTAAAGAGTCAAGTAGGGCAGATAGAGACCCTAGTGAGCTGGAAAAGGAGGCTCCTTCTTAAAAGGGCAGCTGTTACTGAGCTCCAGCTCTGGTGGTAGCCATGCCCAGAATGGTTGGAGCTTTAACATTTTTAAGTTAAATTTAAAAATTTTCAACGTTAAAAAAAAAATTTAAAAAAAAAGGGGGCGCCTGGGTGGCTCAGTCGGTTAAGTGGCCAACTTCGGCTTAGGTCATGATCTCACGGTCTGTGAGTTTGAGCCTCGCGTCGGGCTCTGTGCTGACAGCTCAGAGCCTAGAGCCTGTTTCAGATTCTGTGTCCCCCTCTCTCTGACCCTCCCCCATTCATGCTCTGTCTCTCTCTGTCTCAAAAATAAATAAACGTTAAAAAAAATTTTTTTTAAATAAATAAAATTTTCAAATGGGGATCAAAATTTAAATTTTTTTTTTTTAATATTATACAGGCTGAATTAAATAGGTTTGTAGATGGATAGGGCTAATAGGCCACCAGTATTTGACTTCTCCCCATAGATTTGCCATCTTGTAGCTCAAAAGCTAGGACAGTCTATTAAATGATCATCTGGTAAATATTTTAAAGGACTGATAATCCTTGGGAACTACACGGGTTCACTAAGGACCAATACTGATATGCCACACTCTAACCTCTCTCAGTTCTTGGATTCTGTGGTAGACTTGGTGGTGTGATTTCAGCAAAATGATGACAAGGATAGCCATGTTCTCCTGGGGGACCAGATGGAGAAGTCCAAATGGAATATGAATACTTCTAGGTAGATTCTTAGCTGAACTGAAAAACCATGTTCAAAGTTGATGGATTAATAAACCAATATTGACTAATAGGTTGGTAGATTAATAAACCAATATTGACCAATAGGAAAATCTCTATTCTCTTGTCTCTGATCAACTATACTTTTAGAGCCCAGAAATAAACAAGAATTAGCTTATGGCTTGACTATTGCAGAGTGCAGTGAGAATATCAACTCCTTGATCTTGGTGTGCGTTTTGTAGCCGAGGGGTCAGCAAACTGACCCAGTTTGTATAACTAAAGTTTTATTGGAACATAGCCACACCCATTCTTCTACACTTTGTCTCTGATTGATTTTGATAGATAGGGACAGAGTTGAGTAATTGCGACAGAGACTGTATGGCCCGCAAATTCTAAAATATTTACTACCTGTCCCTTCACTAAACAACTTTGCCAACTTTCTGATGTGACTAAACATTATCCTAGTACTCTTAGTGACCTTATTAGACTGTTGACTAATATTAGATTTGTCAATAATGGTCAATAAAAGCCCAATATCTGTTTCATATGAACTGATATCAAGCTATGTCTTGAATCCTAGATGGAAACAATTGATTTAATGACTAAAACAGCAGAGCTCTAAATTTATTCCTGACAAAATTTTGCTTATTGTTTTATAATTCCTTGCCCAATGTCTTGATAATGCCTTTGGCTTTCTGTCCAATGCATCCCACTTTTGAGGTAGGCTGGGATGGACTCTCATGGTGAGGTAGGATTCAGAGGCCTGGTCAGAAGTAGATCTAATTTGGGGGCAAGTTCAGCATGAAGACCCAGGAAAAGAGTTAAGAGTCAAGGTCAAAGAAGCCATGCCCATCATTACCCTGATGGACAAAGGCAGAGCGAGAGGTCGGGGGTGAGTAAATGCAGAAACAGGACTAGAAGTGAGCTGAATGTAAGAGTAAAGCCAAGAGAGTTCCGGATTTTGTCTTTTAATGGGGAAAGGGTGTCTCTGATGCCTACTACAAGAGTCATTAGATAAATTCAAGAGGGTGGGGCCCCATGATGGGATTAGTATCTTTATAAGAGGAAAAAACTAGAGCTTACTCTCTTTGCCTTGCGAGGACACTGCAAGAAGGTGTCATCTGCAAGCCAGGAAGAGGGATTTTACCAGGAAGGTAATCTTATGGCCCCTTAATCTTAGACTTCTCAGCTTCCAGAACTGTGAGAAATAAATCTGTTGCCCAAGCCCCCCAGTCTGTGGTACTTTGTTATAGCAGCCCGAGCTGACTAAGACAGATGTCATCAATTTTACCCTTTAAAAAAAATTCTGGCTAAAAACGCATAACATAAAATGTGTCATCTTAACCATTTTTAAGTGTATGGTTCAGTAGCATTAAGTTCATTTACGTTGTTGTGCAACAGATCTCCAGATCTTTTCATCTTTCAAAACTGAAACTCTATACCCACTAAACAAGAACTCTCCATTTCCTCTCAATTTGACTTTTTAAAACAAAAAGTTATCAAAGCAGCTAAGGAGAAACACTACCAGATATTTAAAAGTGTACTTCAAAAGCAAAATAATAAAGAAAAGTAGATGCAATCTGGTATATTTTCACTGCTTGCTAATTAGTATCCTCTTTTCCACTTAATGTCTTCAAAGGGAAAAAAAAATGTAATTCCTTCTCCCGTTTACCTCCTTGAGCATCGAGAGCTTTGAGGGCCGGGACCCAGGTTTTTGACTCTTGGTAGAAAAATCCTGGTTAGTGTTCTTCACAGCTTTGACTGGCCTGTGGAAGAAACCTTGAAGGAGGACATGCCTCCTCTCTGCTGGCATGCCCCAAAGGCTTATTTTTAAAAAACCAGTTCCCAGTGCTTCTTTCCTTCTTGCTACTGAAGAAATTCCCTAGGGTTTTAGAATTCCTTCTCTCTAGAGTTCTCTTTTTTCATACTTCTTCCATACAGCTTGACCAAAGCCCAAAGAGATTCTAACCACATGCGTTCCACTTTTGTTTTGGTATGAAACATGGTAATTTTCTCTACCCTGATGAGAAAGAGCTTTCCAGTGCCTAAAAATGCATTCTCCAGCTTACTTATTAAATAATTTCCCCCTAAATGCAACTGTCCTGAAATGTTAGTGGCAAGTTTTTCTTTAAATACAGATCACTATTTGAAAGTGTCAGGAGTTATTCATCATTATACAACACAATTTTTTAAAAAATGGAAGTATCTTTACATTTTCTGAAAGTACACGATTGTTATAAAATAATACAAAGGTTAGAATGAAAATGAAAGCCCTCCTGTAGTCACACCCTAAGAGATTACCAATCATGTCTTAAAAAAGAAAACAACAAAATTTAAACAAAATTGCACAAGAGCTTTAACTTATCAGTTCAAAAGTGGCTGTCCTAATCACATCCGAGAGCTGACGCAGAGTGTGGCATCAACACTGAGGTTGTGTGGTCAAGGGTCAGGATTCCAGAGTCAGAGAGACCTGGGCTTGACCATGGTCACTACCAACATACTAGCTGTGTACCCTTGAGTAACTCACTTTATTTCTCGAAACCTCTGTTTTCTCATCTTCAATGTAGGAATAGTAATCATCTTTAAAGTAGGGATAGCTACCCCTAGGCTTGGGAGATGATGTGACATAGAACATGTATAGTGCCTAGCATCAGTGCCTGGGACGTCGTAGGTCCTCAGTAACAGTAGTATTATAACTATTAGGTTTTTTAAAATTATCTTTAATGTGCTAAAATACACATGACAAAATTTTAACAGCTTAACAATTTTGTAAGTTACAGTTCAGTGGTATTAAGAACATTCACATTGTTGAATAACCATCCCCACCATCTACCACTATATTAATTATTAATATGGCTCTAATGCCCTGTCCTGGAAAAAAAAAAAAAAAAGAGTGAATTTACCTCTCTCCTGTGTGAGGCTGTGTCAGAATAGACTCCTTCCTCGTCTCAAAATCTTTCAAATCTGGTCATATGTTTGTGGCTAGATTTTGAAAACCCCTTCGTATGAAGTGTTCAAGGCATCAGACTGCTTCTAGTGTTATCTGGTGTTCATAGCTGTAGAGTTGGGGGCTCAACAGACCTGCACAGCTACTCTAGGGTAAAATTAATTCCCAGACGCCCTTGCTGACACTTTGCAGTGTCTTCCTCAGCAGACGTTTCTGCCGGCTGCCGGCCCGGGCTCTGCTAATGGAGGTTTATAAAGGCCTTCACAATTCCTATGGTAACCCAGGAGAAAGGCTGTTGCCATGGGGACTAGTCAAGCCTGTATAAACCTTCCATCTCTATCAGACAGATGAGAACGATATGAGAATGAATCTTTTACTAGTTCACCTTCTGAAATTGCTAACAATTATCTCTGTTTTTGGACAAGGGTTCATCATTTCTTTCAGGTGGAAACTCATTCATGTTTTCAGCTTTAAATAAATATTATTTCAAACCTTGCCTGATGATCTTGGTGTCAACCAAAATCACCCAGAGACTGAAATGGCTGGTGATGGAAACATTTTCAAATTTCTCCAGTGTTACCAGCCGCTAAATAACATTTATCACAAGCATGTGAACTTCGTTTTGTTTTGAAAGAAGCATAGGTTTCCTTGAAATGCATTAGCCCTAAGCACGTGCCTATTAAGGAGCCTTTACATTGTTTTACGTTAACTCAAGGAGAATCTGAGCTCCGTGCAGGCAGGGTCTATGTCCTATTTACCTCCATATCTCCAGCATCTAGTCCACTGCAATATTAGGGATTCAGTAAATGAATCAATCAGTGAATCAACACCCATGTGTTGATGATGGCAGATAACAGTATTGGTGTCCAGATGTGTAATAAGTAGAAGTTACCTCTAAAACATTTATTCATTTATTCATTTATTAAAAGACAATTTTTTAATGCCTACCAGCTTCATTCCTTTAGTGATAGCGCAGTTCCTACTTTTAATTCATGGAGCCAGTCTTTAGGTAATAAAACTGAACAGTACAAGGTCCACATCTTCCTGGAGCTCTTGATCTGTAGCTGAGACAGACAAATACGTCTGCCAGAGTAATATAAGATTGGTATTAGAGTAGAAGTATAGCCTCCCAAGCCATATTTGGTTCTGACTGGGGCTCAGGGAGAGATAAGATGAAGTTTGAGCGGGGCATTGACAGATGAGTAGGAGTTCCACAGGCAGGTGAAAGTCGGTGGTGTGGGGAAGAGGAAATGAGGCATTTAAGGCAGCAGGAACAGCATGTGTCATAGAACATAGTGAACCGAGGGCATGGTAAAATATTCTCGGGTGGCTGAAATACAGGTTTTTCTGAAGGCTGAGAAACAAGGCAGACCTGTGGCCAGATTACTATGGGGAGTAGAGAGGGAGAGCGTCCACAGAATGCTTCCAGGATGTGAAAGCAGGGCCATGCCCAGAGCTACAGCCTGAGGAGGCCTGCCATTGAAAGGGTCAGGCAGTGAGAGGACCAGATCTGCCTTTAGGACAGCCAGAGGGCATGGCAGTGTTAGGGAAGGTGGCCAGGAGGTCAGGCTGATATGTAGATGCAGATCTTTTAGAAGGTGTTTAGAATTTTATTGTTTGAATTCCAAACATGGGAATTTTTGAGTCATCTTTTTGTGACTGATATCTAACTTAATTCCACTGTGGTCAGAAAACATACCTTAAATGATTTCAATTCTTTGAGATTCGTTAAGGCTCACTTTATGATCTAGCATATGTCAAATTTAGTAACCACTTTTCATGCACTTGAAAAGAACATGTATTTCCTCTTCATCTGCGGTGTTCTATGTGTATCAATTAGGTTAAATTCATTAATTGCATTGTTTAGGTCTTCTTTGTTCTTACTGATTTTTTCCTGTTTATTTGTTACTATGAGAAGTATGGTCAATTTTTTTTAAATGATGCACATTTAACTATTTCATTTTGTCCTGTAAAATTTTTCTTCATATATTTTGAAACTGTTATTGGAGGAATACAAATTTAGAAACTGTTTTATCTTCCTGGTGAATTGAACCTTTTGTTATTATCAAAAGTATCTCTGTTTCTAGCAATGGTTTTTATCTTAAATTTTACTTTGTCTGATGTTACATGGCTATATCAACTTTCTTTTGGTTAGTGTTTGTATGTATACCTTTTCTACCTTTTTACTTTGAATCTTTTCATGTTCCTATATTTAAGACTCTTACAAGCACCTCTGACTAGGTTTTATGTTTTGTTTTTATTCAGCTTGACAATCTTTGTCTTTTAATGGGAGTATTTAATATTTATATTTATGTAAATGATTTACTTATATACTTTACTGTGCTTATAATTTAATTTTTTTGTTTGTTCCACCTGTTTTTTTATTTGCTTTTTCTTCTTTCTTCCCTTCTTTTGGGTAAATGAAGTTCTTTTATTGTTACCATTCCATTTTCCCTATTTGCTTGTAGTTATATATATACATACATATCTATGTACGTATATATTTCTATGTCTTTAATGGCTAGCCCCGCAATTAGAGGATGCTAACTTGAGTTATTAGTGTCTAATATAAGTTAGTACTTTTATCACTTCACTGACAATGCTAGGGCCTTAAAACTTAACTTCTACGTATTCCCCCAACCACCACCCATTTTGTGTTATTCTACACATCCTTTAGACCACACAACATAATATCATTGTTATACTCAGTATTCGTGTACATTTAGCCACACTTTTACTTTTTCCATTGTTATTCATTCTTTTTTATATTTCAGTGTTTTAGAGGAACTATTTTCCTTCTGTCTGAGGAACTTCCTTTAGTATCTTTCAGTGTGGGCTTATTTGGGATTAATTCTCTCAGGGTCATTTTGTCTAAAAATCTTTTCACTGCCCTCATTTTTTAGAAAAAACATCTTTTGAACTGATTTTCAAACTTATGGATATTTTCTCTTTTTTTTTTTCTTTTTTTTTTTTCTTTTCTATTTTTGGGACAGAGAGAGACAGAGCATGAACGGGGGAGGGGCAGAGAGAGAGGGAGACACAGAATCGGAAACAGGCTCCAGGCTCTGAGCCATCAGCCCAGAGCCCGACGCGGGGCTCGAACTCACGGACCGCGAGATCGTGACCTGGCTGAAGTCGGACGCTTAACCGACTGCGCCACCCAGGCGCCCCTATTTTCTCTTTTTTTAAGTTTATTATTTATTTTGAGAGAGAGACAAGGGTGCATGAGCAGGGGAGGGCAGAGAGAGAGGGAAAGAGGGAGAGAATCCCAAGCAGGCTTCACGCTGCCAGCACAGAGACCGATATGGGGCTCGAACCCACAGACCATGAGATCATGACCTGAGCCGAAGTCAAGAGCCAGAAACTTAACTGACTGAGCCACCCAGGGGCCCCAAGTGCAGATATTTGCAACAATAGTACAAAGAGATCCCATATACCCTCACCCAGATTCCCCAATTACTCACATTTTGCCACTTTTGCCTCTCTCTATTAATGCATACTTTTTTCCTGAACCATTTGAGAGTAAATTGTAGACAGGATCCCTCATTTTTCTTTAATATTTCCGTGTATATTTCCTAAAACACAAACAGAACTCTCCTACCTACCCACAAAATAAATATCAAAATCTATCGATGCCATCAGCAATTTTCTAATTGTTCCAATAATGCCTTTTGCAGATCCAGGATACAATCCAGGGTCATGTGTTGCATTTACTCATGGCGCCACTTTCGCCTGGAAGAGTTCTATACTTTTTTCTTACCTTCCATGACATTGATATTTTTGAAGAGTGTAATCCCATAACTTTGTAGAAAGTCTCTCCATTTGGATTTGTCTATAGTTTCCTAATGATCGGATTCAGTTTATGTATATTTGTCAGGAAAACCACAGAAGCGATTATGTGCTCTTTTCAGGGCATCCTGTCAGGTGGTACATGATGTTCATTATGTGTTGGCATTTGGTTAAGACGGTGTCTTGGAAGGTTATCCGCTCTAAGATTAATAGCTATTTTGTACGTAGGAATGAATAAATATTTTGTATTTATTAATAAGCATTTTGGGGATGATACATTGGGATGTAAATATCCCGTTCCCCATCAAACTTTCACCCATTAATTTTAGCATTCATTGACTTTGCCTGAATCAGTTGTTGTGACAGTTGCCAAATACAACTGATGTTAGCATTTATTGTGTATTTATTAGCTGGTATTCTATTTTAAGGTGTAGCTTTTCCCTCTATTAAATTCCCTTTTAAATTCATTTATTTGTGTGTGTGTGTGTGTGTGTGTGTGTGTGTGTGTGTGTGTCTGTGTGTGCATGTGTGTGTGTGTGTGTGTGTGTGTGTGTGTGTCAGTATGGATTTACAGAATTGGAATTTTATTTAATGGGTTATAATCTATGATCATCATTACCTCAGATTTCCCCTGATTTGGGTGAGCATGGGTATGGGTGTTTGGGAGACCAGATACAGGTGGAGGGAGGGAGTCATTTCCAGCTGCCCTTATGTAATTTAGGCATGTTCTCAAAATTTTAGAGCACTTCTTTACTTTCAAGAACCACAAGATGTTCCTGGCTTGTCTTATATGTTCATTGTCCCCACCCTGGAGTCCTCCACCTTTCCAATGGATTTTTTTGTTCCTTTTAGTGGAAAAAGGCATTTAATAAACCAAGATCTGGGTTACGAGGTGTGATCATTGCTACAGGTATATCATGGATTCTAGACCTTCTTGGTCTTGGTAGAAAGAGCTAGGCAATATATCCATATACACATTCCACATACCCACATAAATTGTATCTGCCTATGTTAAAAAACCATGAGTTTACACTGACAGCTCCAGTTCCAGCCCAGCACCCTTTCCATGCTCAAAACTCCTTTGACAATGAGAAATCTGGGTCTCATTATCCTCAATATATTCACTTATTTATTTAAGCCCCCTGTATGTGACCACCACTAGGCCATATAGTATCTTTGTATGAAATAGAAAAAGCTATCTCTTCTGAGTGAATCCCACCCTGTCCCAGGAAGCACAGCTTTCTGAGTCAGAGGCTGGATTTCAGGCCCCACTAACCCCTCAGCTGGCTGCCTTTGTGCAGAGAACAACATTCATAACCTGCAGCAGCCCTGTCAGTTTCACTCTGTGCTCCTGACAGTTATTCCATAATTCTTCTTTTAGTATAATTAAAATTTATGTGTGACACTGACAGAAATGGCACAAATAAAAAACAGTTTGGGTCGAATAAGCCATCTCATTTTATTTTTGCCTAACTAAAGTCTTGTGTGGCTTCTTCAAAGTCAATCATGTTCTTGGGAATCGAAAGCTCAAGGAAAATTTGGTGTGTTAGTCTGCTCTGCTAAGCCTTGGTGTTACTGTGGTTGGCACATGGCATGCCTTTGGGCTCAGAAAGTTTAGAAAAGACAAAGTTAGGGGAAAAGCTCCGAAGGATAAAAGGTATAGCAGTAAGGTGGGGAAAATGTGACATACAGGGAGAGAGAAAGAACTAAAGATACCTGAGAACTACAGAAGGAAGTTGCGAGGGCCCTGGTTGCCCTATAAAGAATTTTAAGAGGATTGTGTAATTCCTTAATTTCCCTCTTTCGAATTTTCTGATAAGTGCTAAATAGGGAGGGAGGCATTTTTTAATTGCTAATGTCATTGCCTTCATGGAAGTTTCCCTAATGTCTACTATGGCATGTCTATAGCCCCAACTCCAATTCATGGTAGAAATTTGTGTAAGAGGTGACACAAACTTGAGCCAGAGTAGAGAAGAAGGAAAGAGTCATCTAGGGCTAGAGAAGGCACAGTGACAATAATAATAGTATCTACTGAGTATTGGGCACTTACTCTGTGCCAAGCACTGTTCTACATGTTCCCACGGTGTTCACTCATTTTAGCTCACAACTGCAGAATGAGGAAGGCATTATTACTGCTGCATAGACAAGATAATAGGCTCAGAGAAGTTGAGTAACTTGCCCAGGGTCAGATGTTTATTGAGTGGTCACACAGTCATTCTACAGCCAGGAGGCGAACCTGGGTAGCTGGACCCTGTAGACTCAACCAGTGTTCTGTGCCACCTCTGATGGTGGGAAGGGGGATTGAGGCTCCTAATTGAGCCTTTCCCCCTAGGAATTTCTGATTGTCTAGAAGCAAAGTTGGCTTTCAGAGGCTGACCAAGCATGGGTATCCGTGTTTGGGGGACCAGAGGCAGGTAATAGGTGGCTGTTTGTAATGGCACAGCCAGGGATAGAGATATGTGGGCACTTTTGAAAAGAAAAATCTCTCAAGATTTGTTCAGTATTTTAGTAGGTTCAGGAGAAACTGATTTTCTAGTAATAAAAATGGTGTGCCTCTTTATGTTAAAAATAAAGAATTTATTATGTCTACTTAATGTATCATAACACTTTACTTAGAAGTGTTGATGAGGGGCCCCTGGGTGGCGCAATCGGTTAAGCGTCCGACTTCAGCCAGGTCACGATCTCGCAGTTCGTGAGTTCGAGCCCCACGTCGGGCTCTGGGCTGATGGCTCGGAGCCTGGAGCCTGTTTCCGATTCTGTGTCTCCCTCTCTCTCTGCCCCTTCCCCGTTCATGCTCTGTCTCTCTCTGTCCCAAAAATTAAAAAAAAAAAAAAAAAACCCAACATTAAAAAAAAAGAAGAGTTGATGAAATCTGAAACTTTTTCAAAGTTTATTTATTTATTTTGAGAGAGAGAGAGAGAACACACACATGCATGGGAGAGGGGCAGAGACAGAGGGAGAGAGAGAAAGAGAGAGAATCCCAAGCAGGCTCCCCATTGCCAGCATGAAGCCTGATATGGAACTCAAACTCATGAACCATGAGATCATGACCTGAGCTGAACTCAAAGAGTCAGACACCTAATCAACTGAGCCACCCAGGCACCCCAAAAATTGTTGAGGAATTTTGATTTTTCAAGTAAAGATAGCTTTGGGGGGATATAATATTAAAGGGTTTAAAATTTAAATAATAAAAAGGATCACTCATTCCTTTAAAAAAATTTTTTTAATGTTTATTTATTTTTGAGGGAGAGAGACAGAGCATGAGTGGGGGAGGGGAAGAGACAGAGAGGGAGACACAGAATCTGAAGCAGGCTTCAGGCTCTGAGCTGTTAGCACAGAGCCCAATGTGGGGCTTGAACTCGGGAACCATGAGATCATGACCTGAGCCAAAGTTGGACGCTCAACCGACTGAGCCACCCAGGCACCCCTAGATCACTCATTACTAATGAGCAGCCCTATCCTATGTCCTATTTGGTTTTAGAATATTAGCTGGCTAGTCTCAGAGTTGGTGGTATATCCAGGATTTGCACTATACACTTTGCATATGTAAAGAATTAAATACTCACCTTGCATTGGTTAGTGCCAGCTGAGAATATTTTTAAAATTTCTATTCCAATGTGCTATTTCAGTTTCAGCAGGTCCAATTTATATTTTGGTAGTTATCTGAAGGAGTTGTGTGGAAATCTGGGTTAGCAGACACCATATTCTTATTTATTCCAATAATGTCTTATCATCCCTTATAGAGCAGATTACAGCAGGCTGCAATCCCTTTCTAACAGACTCATGAAAGTTTGAATTCTTTCCTTAAAGTGATCAGTAGGGTGGGGGTGCCTGGGTGGCTCAGTCGGTTATGCATCCAACTTCAGCTCAGGTCATGATCTTGCAGTTCGTGAGTTTGGGCCCTGCATCGGGCTCTATGCCAACAACTCAGAGTCTGGAGCCTGCTTTGGCTTTGGTGTCTCCCTCTCTCTCTGCTCCTCCTCCACTCATGGTCTCTGTCTCTCTCTCTCAAAAATAAGTAAACCTTAAAAAAAGTTTTAAGTAAAAAAAAGTGATCAGTAGGATGGGCAACCTTAGTAGCTATGGTGAGCAGTGAAGGGAAACACTTCATGAGAGTTTGATGTTATTGACATGTTGTGTCTCTCCTAAACATTGGTGGGTAAGTCTGTGTCTGTGTGTGGTTGCTCCAGAGCCAGAAGAAAGTGCCCCAGGGAAGTTTCTACACCTAGTTCAGTTTCTGAAGTACAGTGATCACATGATGAACCCAAAGAGCTGAGACAAAGAGATGAGCCAGGTAAGCAGTCCCACCTTCGTGGAGGTTGCAATGTATTTCGTAAGTATGTGGGTGTCACAGGCAAAAAGTAGGGAAGGGGATCTCTTCCCAAGGAGTTGCTCTAGAAAGACTGCCCTGTAATTCAATACAAGTACCCTGTAATTCTTGAGATCAATCTTCATTCAGCCCTCATCTTCATCTCCCCATCATCCCCAGCCCCATCACCACCACCATCATGAAAAGAACTGGCCATTTTGGAGACTTCTAATTTTCCAGCTTCTGCTTTAATTTCTGTGATTCCTTTCTTTGATTTTTTAGTACCTGGGGATTTATCTTTCTTTTGAGGCCAGATATGTATTTTTTAATGTCTATTTATGTATTACCCAACATATATGTGTTGAGAGTGGAGAAGAATCTGCTAATTCCAGTTCAGTCTGCCATGCTGCTGGCAAATACATAGTGATTGACTGCTAATGTAGTGGATACTGCTGT
Source organism: Herpailurus yagouaroundi (assembly GCF_014898765.1). NCBI lineage: Eukaryota > Metazoa > Chordata > Mammalia > Carnivora > Felidae > Herpailurus > Herpailurus yagouaroundi. The sequence goes on along the minus strand of NW_024412401.1, from coordinate 25,230,873 downwards.
AGGTGTTAGGGATAAAGCAAACAAAAATCCTGGCATTCATGACAATTCCACTCCTGTGGAAATCTACTCAGGACTTACCAGGTGCAGAGTACTATTCTAGGCTATAAATATATTAACTCATTGAACTGTCACAACTACCCTGTGAGAGAGGTGTCATTATTATATCCATTTTATAGATGAGGAAACTGAGACATATGGAGGTTAAGTGACTTGCCCAAGGTCACTCTGGTAGTAAGCAGAGGAGCTAGGATGCAAACCCTGGAAGCATAGATGCCCTGTCCATGGTTTAACCAACACACCATATGGCCTTTCTGTATGCGAATCTATGCTTGGAACATGGCTCTTGATAGTTATTTGTTGAATGATTAAATGAAATGAATGAATGATCACTCTGTCCTATATCATCTGCTGTTCCATGCTATCATCTACCCTCTCCTTGAGGATAAGAACAATGTCTTCTTTGACTTTATAGTGCCAAGAACAGGGCCTGCATGGAGTACCTGCTCAGTAGAATGCTGACCACTGGAATAGATGAACTGCCAGATGGTTCCTAGAATGACAGTGCTTTTCAACTTTAACATGCATGAGTCACCTGGGAGTCTGGGAAAATGGAGACTGCAGAATTGAACCCTCAGGTCTTGGAATCTTCATTTTTAACAAGTGCCACAATGGTCTGTGCACCTCCCTCTGGCCACATTCTGTAGGGGCTGTCAGGGAATAACTAAGAGCCATAGGGCACCAGACGTTGCTGGTAGGTCAGAGATCTTGACAGTTTGGGAGTTTTGAAGCCACATTTTATTTTATTTTATTTTATTTTATTTTATTTTATTATTTTTTAAATATTTATTTTTGAGAGAGAGACAGAGACAGAGAGAGAGGGAGACAGAATCTCAAGCAGGTGCTGTACTGTCAGTGGGGCTCGAACTCACAAACCATGAAATCATGACCTGAGCCAAAAATCAAGAGGCAGATGCTTAACTGACTGAGCCATCCAGGTGCCCCTGAAGCCCCACTTTAGAGAAAACCCTGGAAACTCAGCAAGGAGCAATTTGCTCCCCAGGGAACCCCAGGAAATTGCCTTCCATACATAGAATGACTCAGACCTGTAGCTTCTCAAGGTTATTGTCTCAGATTTGATGTTCCACAGATTGTCATAAAGAGCTACATTCTACCATCTACCATTGCTGAGCAAGGCACCTATGGGCTTATCTGAACATATCCCGGTTCCTGTTATAACTGATGGTTTGAACAGCAGCATTGACTTTTGGAAGTCTTAGTATAGGTGTTTACATGAAAGCACTTCAGACACAAGAAGTTAAGAAAGTAGAAGGCTATTATATAATAATATGGACATTGGGTAAAGAACCTGTCCTCTTAACTGGTCCCCAGTGTTCTTACCTGCTAAGTGAGAAGACTGGAGATGTCCTCCAGTCTTTCCATAATACTTGTAATAACATCTATCATTTATTGCATGCCTACTGTGTACCAAGCAATAGTTGAACTACCTTTATTGTGTCTGGTAGCTAATTCTCAGAATAATGTGACAGTATGGTCATTATGCTCCCAGAGAGATGTGTTATTTATTTATCTAATATATATCGATAGCTTGCTGTGTGCCAGGCATCAAGATGGACACTGGGGCATAAGTTGCCCAAAGTCTCAAAGCTAGTAAGTGGTAGGACAGGAATCAACCTCAGGTATGTTAAACTGATGTCTGAACTCTTTCTTCTTCCTCTCCCACATTTCTTCTAAGATTCTATGTCTAAAAAGTATGTGTGAGGTCATTGACATTTTTTCCTAATTTCTATACCAGTGATTCCCCTGTTTGCACGTTAGAATCATTTATTAAGACTCTACTTCAAACTAATTAGATAAGTATTTCTAGGGAGGATTAGGGGAAAGGAGAGGCAGGAATCAATGTTTTGTTTTAATAATTGCCCAGGTGATTCAAATAGGTTGCCAGAATTCAAATAGGTTGCCAAACGCCAAAATCCTCTAGATTCTAATTTAAAAAAAAAATTGTTTCTACTTGTGGTGAAGTCCATACAACATAAAATTTACCATCTTAACGATTTTTGAAGTATACTGTTTGGTAGTGTTAAGGATATTCACACTGTTGTGCAACCAATCCCCAGAGTTCTCTTCATCTTCCCAAATGGAAGCCCTGAACCCATTAAACAATAATTCCTCACTTCCTCCTCCCCACAGTCCTCAGCAACCACCATTCTATGGTTCTATTTTCAGTCTTTATGAATTTGCCTATTGTAGGTACCTGATATAAGTGGAATTATACAGTATTTGTCTTTTTGTGACTGGCTTATTTTACTTACCGTAATGTCCTCCAGGTTCATCCATGTTGTAGCATGTGTAAGAATTTATTTCCTTTCTGAGACTGAATAATACTACGTTGTGTGTATATTCCACATTTTATTTATCCATTCATTCATCAATGGACACTTCCAACTTGTGGCCATTGTGAATAATACTGCTGTGAACATAGGCATACAAATATCTGTTCAAAACCCTGCTTTCAGTTCTTTGGAGTACATACCCAGAAATGAAACTGCTGGATCCTATGATAATTCTATTTTTAATTTTTTGGAGAACTGCCATGCTGTTTTCCATAGCAACTGCACCATTTTATATTCCCAACAGTGCAAAAGGGTTCCAGTTTCTCCACATCCTCACCAACACTTGTTATTTTCTGTTTTTTGACAGTAGCCATCCTAATGGGTAGGCCGTTGTAAATTATAAATTTTAAATCCAATTATATTTGTGTGTGCGAGTCAATTTTATCACATAGTTTTAGTTAATTTTTCTGTGACTCTTTTCATGATGTCGCTTTCATTTTGCATTATTTTTCTTCCCTCATTTGGAGAATCTCTGCAGATTCAGTATTGATCACTCTTCTCAGAATTATGGGGAGGGGGTTGGTGTTGAGGAGGTGTTGGAAAGCACCTCTGCTTTCAAGTTGCTTATGGTTTCTGGCTGGAAGCTTGCTTACAGTCTTGATGGATTTGTGCCCTGGTTCAGGTCATACCCGCTCCTATCTCATGGCTTACTAGTTTGTTCAAGGACTTGAGAGATGGAGATTGCTAAATATACACTGTAGCCAAGGGAAGAGTGAGTAGGAATTCACGTAGAAAGAATAAGTGGATCGCGGAGCTGGGAATGGTCATGGTGTTTTGGAAAGAAGACTGGTTTGATTCAAACTAAAGTTCCTGTTGGAAAACGGTGGGAAAGGATGTCACATTGGTCAAAGCCAGATTTGGGAGGAATTTGAAAGTCAGGTTCAGAAGTGTCAGGGCAGGCTGTAGGGCTGTCCATCAGGGCAGTGCACGGCAGGCCATCGGCAGTGTTTGCGTTGGTGGGATGGGGAAGAGATGCTCTTCCAGGTGAGCAGCCCTCAAGAGAGGAACACCTTCAAGGACATTAGACTGAAAGATGAATCTAAAATGTATCTTTAAGTAGGGGCGCCTGGGTGGCGCAGTCGGTTAAGCGTCCGACTTCAGCCAGGTCACGGTCTCGCGGTCCGTGAGTTCGAGCCCCGCGTCAGGCTCTGGGCTGTTGGCTCAGAGCCTGGAGCCTGTTTGCAATTCTGTGTCTCCCTCTCTCTCTGCCCCTCCCCCGTTCATGCTCTGTCTCTCTCTGTCCCCAAAATAAATAAACGTTGAAAAAAAAATTTAAAATGTATCTTTAAGTGAGAAATTGTAAGCTTTAGGGACAGACGGAATATGAGCACTCTGAGAGTGAGAAGAAGCTCCTTTCAAAACTATGCAGTACTCTGGAGATGAAGCAGTTGTCTCTTCGAAAGAGACTGTAGCTGTGGGGAAAACAGAGCCCCAGTATTGGTATTAGTTAGAGTTACATTTGATTGTAATGTACAGAAAAACCCAAAATAACAATGGCTTAAACCAGATGGAAGTTTATATTTCTGTCACTTAAACAAAGTCTAGAAATGAACAGACCAAAATTCAGGTAACTGGCCAGGGTTCCTGTGGTCACATTGGCCTTAGTGTTGCCCAGACCCTACTTATCCCCCTGCCTTCCTTTGCCCTGTCCTTTCTTCATGGACAATCCAGGCTTTATCCCTTTTTGGTTTCCCACCATCACCCAGGAGCAAATGCCATTGTACATCTGCCATGTGTCTTTGACCTGCCCGTCACTCGGCCCTTCCTGCTGCAGCCCGGGCCTCAGCTCTCCCTTTTGAACTTCTACCACAACTTTCTCAAATGTCTTCCCGTCTCTTGTCTAATCCACCCTTTTCATGGCTGCCAAGTTAGACTTTCTAGAGAGTGCATCACTTCTGACTCACAGCCCTCTGATGATTTCTCCTATAGCCTCTAAAATGGTTAGGACTCTTCAGCTTGACATTCAAGGCTCTCAGTCAGTTAACTAAAATCTTGCCACCTAAAGCGATTGCTTGATTTCATTTTAACATCCCCATTTTAATCTCATCTAATTTTCAAAGCATTTTAAGGGAGATGACTTTTAGGTAAATTTCTCTTCAGGAGAGTTAACAACAAGGAGAAACCACTTTAGTTGAAGTGTTTTCACTTTCAAGGCCAAACAACAAGCTTACTGTATTCTACCATTTCAAATGTAGTCCAGTTTTGTCTTATTAAATCAAGACTCAAGGATCCGTGAGTGTTTGGATTCTCTGTTAGACCCACAAGCCAGAGTTCGAAGTTCGATCTGAGAAGGGTTGACCTGACACCCAGAAACTTCTTTGTTCACGGGAGGGGGTGAAGGGTAGGCCATGGGAAGGGCGTTGGGTTCTTTGGGAGCAACCCCCTGGACCTGACTTAAAATGGGTATGGATTAATCTCAACTCTAAAGCCTGCTTTCACATGACGTTGGCATTTTGCTTGATCTCTCTGGCTTCGGTGGCCTCACCCATGAAATGGAGACTAATCACAGAATTCCCCACCATCCCTGGGCTATTATCAAGATCAAAGGTGCTAGACTTGAAACACTTTCTAGCTTTATCTAGGCTGTGGGAATTTTAATACCTCTTGCATATTTGTTTTCTGGAGCTGCCGTAACAAATTGCCACAAACTGGGTGGCTTATAACAACAGCAATTTATTGTCTCACGCTTCTGGAGGCTAGAAATCCAAAATCAAGGTGTCCACAGACCCATATTCTCTCCAAAGGCTCTAGGGAGCCGTCTTTCCTTGCCTCTTCCTAGCTTCTGATGTTTGCCAGCAACCCTTGGTGTTCCTTAGCTTATAGATGTATTATTCCAGTCTCTGCCTCTGTGGTCATAGGTGTTCTCTCAGCATGTCTGTGTCTCAGTTTTCTCTTCTTACAAGGACACCAGTCATTGCATCAGGGCTCTCCCCAATCCAGTATGACCTCATCTTAACTAAGTACACCTACAAAGGTCCAATTTCCAAATAAGGCCACATTCTGAGGTTGCAAGTGGACATGAATTTTGTGGGAACATTATTTAACAGAGGCTACCACCTTATTAAGATTGTTTAAGAACTAACTTAGATCCCACAGGCTAAAGGCTTAGCATGTACTGCTAGAGAAAGTGTGGTGATTGGGTTGCACCCTTTGCTCTTCCTCCTTTACACCCCCCCTTTCCCTGCGCCTACCTCAGCTCCACAGACTTGGGCTATAATCTGCTAGACTCTTCTGTCCCTGGATCTGGTAACAATGAATCTGAAATTCTCTTCTGTAGGTGAAAGGTGTATTTACTTTTTTAGGATGAGAATAAGAGGAGATCCTGACAAGGTGCCTCATTAAAATAACCAATGAATGGAAAATTGGAGAAGTATTAAGGGTCAGGCTGGCCTGTGAAAAAATATTTCTGGGCCTCTAACAACCAAACATGCAACTAAATTCGTATTTAACAAACACTTCAGCTGGCACCTTCTTGTATCAGTATTCTGTGCAGTGAAGGTGGAGAATGGTTTCAAGATGGGTAGAAGGAACTATCTAGGAGCGTGGAAATTGACTCGAGACACAGAAGGGAGGCAACACAAAAGAGATGGATGGAAAGGACACCAGATACACAAGGTTCCAGACCTGGCCCTGGCTCAGACTCCATGTTTGATTTTGGGCATGTCCCTTCCATTTTCTGAGCCATGGTTATAAAATGAAGGGTTAGGTCCTGAGACCTTGGAGACCACAGCCGCTAAAGGAGCTTAGAGAGGAGCAAGGGATAAAGGGAGCCACAAGAGAGCCCTTCTGTAGGGCTTAAGGAAAGTCACCTGCTTCTCATACTGCTTATAAAAATTGGACATTCATGGTAACATGCTGCATAATAAATAAATATCTCTCATCTATTTTTCACATGTGGTCTTTGCAACAATGCTGTAAGTTAGGTGAATTTGGTGTTTGTATTCCTTTTTGCAGATGGGGAAGCTGAGGTTTGAAGCAGGGTACCCTGGCTGCAAACAGTGTTGTTTCTAACATACCACAATGGCAGCTGCCTCAGATCAGCGTCAGCTCAATCTGGGAGTGGAGGTGACATTCTGGACTCCACATCACCCAACACAATACCACCCACTGTGCATGCTCTGTGGATAGCTTCTGGTGGTGGGTGATTAAGACCTTGTGGAGGAAAGGAAGGAGGTCATGACTAGGGTGTGGTTCGGCCAACACATATTTGTCCAGCATCTACTACCTTGTGCTGGGCACTGCCTTAGGCTCTGCAGGCTCAGTAGTGAACAAAACAGACAGGGTCCCCCATCCTCCTGGAGTTCAGAGTCTCTAGGGAAGATAGGTGCTTAACCAATAAGTTCGGGAGTTTAATGGAACAAGGACAAGTGTGCGATACCCTGCAGAGGCAGAGTTCTGGGGGCAGGGGGGAGGGCAGAGAGGTGGGGACAAGACCCTTTGGGGAGCCAGGGAGGGCTTCCCTGAGGAGGTGACGCTACAGCTGACACCTGTCCAAAGAAAGGAGGTGGGGCTGGTGCTGGCACTGAGGCTGGACCCAAGGATTACAGGAAAGCTGGAAAGAAGACCAAAATAAAGGTTCTGTTTTACTTCCTTTGTTTTAGCTCTAAGTTCCTCAAAGGCACCTTGAAAAAAAAAGAGAAAATGGTTTCAGGAGTTGTTATGTTTTACCTCCTTGCCCTCAAAGCTGGGCTGAGTGGAGGAAGTTTAATGTGCAAATTTTTAAAAAATTTATTTAAATTCGAGTTAGTTAACATACAGTGTAGTCTTGATTTCAGGAGTAGAACCCAGTGATTCATCTCTTACATATAGCCCCCAGTGCTCATACTGAAAAGTGCCCTCCTTAATGCCTGTCACCCATTTAGCCCATCCCCTACCCACTGCACCTCCAGCAACCCTCTGTTTGTTCTCGGTATTTAAGAGTCTCTTATGGTTTGCCTCCCTCTCTGTTTTCTTTTTCCTTATTTTTTCTTCCTTTCCCTGTGTTCATCTGTTGTGTTTCTTAAATTCCACACGAGTGAAATCATATATTTGTCTTTTCTCTGACTGACGTATTTCGCTTAGCATAATACCCTTTAGTTCCATCCACGTTGTTGCAAACGGCAAGATTTCATTCCTTTTGATAGCTGAGTTATATTCCATTATATATACATACCATATCTTCTTTATCCATTCATCAGTCGATGGACATTTGGGCTCTTTCCATAATTTGGCTATTATTGCTGTACAACTTTTAATGCACTGTGTGTTAATGAACTCACAGTGTATTAAATGTAAAATGCGTTTAATGTTAAAGTGAAGGCTTCAGAATCATCTGGTCCCTTAGGTGGATTCCAGGCCTTTCGGAGGCACATCCATTTGCAATGTCCTCAGAGGCTTGGGATCTGGCCCTGCCCTCACCTTAGGAGCCACACGGTGTAGCTGAGTGGTTAAGAGCGGGAGTAGGCTTGTGTGTTGGGTAAACAGTAACCCCACTATCATTCTTTTCCCTCCCTCCTCACCGTGCCTGGACTTCTTACAGATGTGAGCTCCACTCCCCATCACTCTTTTTCCTTCTTTGTTGAGGCCGCCTCAGGAAATCATGGTATAGACAGGCACTAAAAACATAATCTGAAAAATCTTACTGTCTCAGTTCTTTTCCTTATGAATTCATGGCCACAGTTTCTTCACTTGTGACATGGGGATGATAATGCCTCCTTCCTAAGGTTAGCCCTTTGAATTTTCCAGGTTTTGCATTTTAGAGATAATAGCAGCAGGGCTCGGAAATTTAGGTAGTTTGTGCAAAGTTACTCAGCTAGTAGCCACGGTCAGGAATGCAACCCAGGTCTGTCCCTAAATCCAGTGCTCTTTCCACCAGCAAAGCTTCAACCCATGCGCCATGGCTTATCAGTGTGCCACCAGTGGGTCCTCAGTATGCCAAAATGCCAATCCCCTGGGGTGAGCGAGGAAGAAAAAGCACTCAGAAACCCTGCATATAGGGCATGATAATAATAATTTAAAAAACTCCAACCCCTCAGACATGCTAGTTTTGCTATTATGTGGCATCACTGGTCATAGCTTTAATTTTTCCTATTGTTTTTGTGCCAAGTCATTGATTGGATGCAGAATTCTCTATTAGAATATTGGCCTAGGAGTGTCACTTGCTTTGCATATTAAATAACACAGACTACGTCTGTGACACGGTCAGATCTCTACTTCCCTTTGTGCCAGGCAGCAGAAGGTCATGTATCCCTGATAACCCTGGACTCATGAAGTCTCTGTGCAGTCACACTGGCCAGCCTCATGTCAGCCCTAGATTATGACATGGTCTCAAGGAGTCCCTGCCATCTTTCTTATTTCCACTGGCCCCGATTCCACATTTATCAGGAATGGCCACTTGGCTTCTTCTGTCCTTCTGTGGACTCATTCTGTTTCATGGGATTTTAGGCCACACTCTCTGTGGTTAGAAAACATGGGTAAGTGAATAGGTATATTCTTTTCTTTTTCCCCTTCACTGTTAATTCCCTTAAAAAAAAAAAAAAGGAAGGATAGGAGAACTTTAAGTATTTTGAAAGAGACAGTTAATCAATACACATTATTCTCCAAACATTCTAGGAAATTCAAGGAAATTATAAAGTGCCTGCTAAAGACCTCTTCAGATATCTGTATGCCTGCCCTTCAGAAGGAAAGTTTCCTCTTGGCACATAAAGAAGTCAAATTAGGCCCAGAAGAGACGATCCTTGTTGGAGCGTGAATGTCAAAGACACAATCTTCAGCAAAATAGCTTTCTCTCTCAGCATGCTCTGGAGAGAATAACTTTGGTTATTGGTAGTGCCTGTGCAGAGCATAGTGAGAGTGTTTGGGGGATCATAAGAACATATACTTGTATGAGATCTGAATGTCTCACTGAGGATTTTCACTTATTCCCTCTTTGGTAATGACAATGCACTTCAGGATGCTCTAGGGTTTGCAAGCAGCGTAAAGGACAGCACCCAGCCTCTCACAAGAGAGGAGAGAAGTGCCTTTATCAAGGCTTAGTGATGCCTGCTTGAAGACATCTCCTTCCTTAGACATAGGTCTGTCTCCTCTGCCAACCTCAGAGGACCTGGTAAGCTTCTGGGGTCAGGATGTTGTCTCAAGGACAGGGCCCTGGAAGGACATTTTCCTGGTGACCCACTTTCATAGCTGAGAGATTTCAAGAGAATTAGAGAAAGAGGCAGTCCCTGGGAACTGAAACCCCAAGAGTTTCACAATCATGAAACAAGTTAAAGTGCACCTTTTCTGTGGGTGAGTCCCATGATGCCAACTCAGGCTGGGCCAGGAAGTCGGAATCTCCTTTTGGAGACCCACCCAAGGCCTGAGAAGAGGCTGCCCCTCTCATGGTCTCCTGAGTGTCCGAGGCAGCAGCCACCAGAGCTTCCTGGAATGGCCATCGTGATCCAGGTTCAATGTCTCTGTTTATCAGCTCTGGAGATTCTATGGTATCCGTTCACACTGCAGGAACTGATCACCTCCTTATTCCTCAGCTTCAGGCAGAACACCTTGGTTGATACATGGTCCTCTCTATACCCTTAATCATACCATTCACCAAACTGGATAAGTATGCCCCCAACTGAAAGACAACTTGGGTCTCCTGATGGGCTCAAGGATGCATCAGACAGCCTCTTAAAGCATCTACAATGGACCCGTTTAATTTAAATGCTGGAGATCTGTTGATAAATGAAAAAGACCAATGAATGCCCTTGTGGGGCTTATATTCCCGTGGGGAGACAAAATAAACATGATGTGCTTTGAAGACAGAGTGACAGTACTGGGGGCTGGACTGGATACTGATGGAGAGCGAATGAAATGGAAGAGTAGAAGATGACCCCTACTCTTGTGACCTGAGCTACTGGATGAATGGAGTTGCTATTTACCGAAATTCGAGGAAATGGTACAGAGCAGGCTGGAGAGGTTAGAGATCAAGGGTCACGCTTGAGATAACAGTCAGACATCTGGATTAGTTGCTGTGTGGCCTTTTGCATATTAAGAGTGCTGGGAAGACCAGTAGAAAGCCTTGATTTCCTGTCAGGGATTCAGCAAACACTCTCAGGTCTGAGATCACAGAACTGAAGCCTTGGAGTGGGGGGCGCCCGCAGAAGGCACCTGAATGTTTATTCTTAGTAGAGGCACAGAAAGAGTGTGGCTGAGGCTGGGGCTGCTCAAAGTTAGACTGAATTAGTGATGAATAATATTTGAGCACACAGAGATGTTCAACTCTGTATTGGGATTTGAGTTTTTGTGTAAATAGAAAAGGAAAACTTGGATTCATATACTGTTTTACAATTTAATAAGCACTGTCAAATCTGTCATATTTATCCTGTGAGGTAGGAATTATTATCTTCATTTTGGAGACGAGGAAATGGAAGTTCAGAGAAGTTCAGGGTCTTGCCCAAGGTCACACAATGAACAGGTGAGGGAATTCTCAAATCCAGGTTTTCTGAACCTAAAATCATTTTCATTTAATGGCGCTATTTACATTTTATCGCGGTTATTTTAGAGTAGTCCCATATTAATTCTGCCGGTTTTTAAAAAAATAATAGTACCTAGAATGGGTGTAAAAATGTCCTCTGTGTTCCTTATTGACTGCAAATGACCCCGTGTGCTTGGTGCCTGCCCCCCAGGCATTCTGCCCCAACCCGACTGGGGCTTTTCTGGCAGCTTTGCTTCCTTGGCAACCAAATGGCTAATGAGCTTCACCCCCCAACTCCTGTCTCCCTTAACAAATTCTTTTTTATCAATGGCTCATTTGCATTGAAAGAGGTTTTCATGCCAAGCAATATTTTGGGGAACATTTTACAACTCCTGTTGCTAAAGTTCTGAGAGAAGCTGCTTCGAAAAGGCCCCAAAACCCTTTCCCCACATTGGATCATTTCAGAACACAATGAGAAGACAAGAGTTTTTCAGTGAGCGTTAGAGTCTTCCCTGGAAAATATTGCTTAGGCTCGACCTAAGTTGTGTCTACATGGTGCTAAACATCTGGATGAAAAATAAAAATTGAGATGCATTGGGGTGTTAACAGTGAGTCAAAAGCCAGCTTTAATGTCCTCCGACATTATGAGTGGTTGCCCGTGGGTCACCCAAACCTCCTTCGGGTCTCATCTCAATCATGCCAGTGTATGAGGGAGTAGGCAGGGCACTGGACTTGAGGAAAGAAAATTGGGGTGCCATTTTGGACTTTGGTATTTCCAGATGTGTGACCTCATCCAGATGTGTGAGCCTCAGCTTCCTCAACTGTGAAATGGACATGGCTTATGCCTGCACAGCTTCCTAAGACACTTATAGAGAATAAATAAAGCAAATTTTGAACTATACAGGGTCATGTTGTATTTATCTTTGCATCTTCAGTGCCAAAACCAGGTGCACAGTAGGGACTGGATGCATCTTTTTTGAATAATTTACAAATGAGTATAATACAGGCGGTTCTATAGCTCTAGCACCTATTATTCGTATAGCTCTATTCACATTGCCAATTTCCTCTGGTACTTGAGCAAATTTACCATTCCTAGAAATGAGGGCACATAACCCAGAAAAAAATATTTACTGAAAGCATAAAACGTACTGTACTAGGTGTAAATAATTTTTTCCCCAGTTAGCCCAAATGGTGAATAACCCCAGCTTTTGTTCTGTTTGGAGCACCTGTTTGTAATCCATGTCATAAATATTTTCGTGACTATTGCTTAGTAGTCAATGAGTTTCTTTGTTGGCACAGAATTTAAGATATTTCCCTAATAAGGACACCCAGTGTTAAAGCAATGAATTTCTATAGCTATGCAGTTCAGAGAGTTACCTAGGAGATGAAAAGCTAATCTGTCTGGAATTTCTGCCCTTGAGACCAGAGATACTATAAATTTGCTCGGGAGGAAAATAATCATGGTAAGCATCTTAATTTCTTCCATCTCGTTTCCAAGCAGATGTCGCTGTGTTTTAGCCTGGAATTCATCATCTCTCTGATACATCAACATTGACATATTACATCTTCATCTCTTATTATAGAAAATGGAAATGAAACCAGAATGTGAGCATGTTGAATGAATTGGACTCCCCAGAGATTTGGGGGAGAAGAAAACCTCCCACTCGCCTTTGACTTTTGGATTTCTTGTTTCCTTCATGTTTGGATTGCACTTTGAGAAGTCCATCTGGAAGTTCACTTTTTATATTTTGCAAATGCAAGTAGAGCTTGTTATCAAAAGACAAACCCCTACAGGAAGAAAAACAGTGGATGGGGGCGGGGGGGATGCCAGAGAATCACCTTACAAACCCAATGATGGTATTTAAGGTTAAACTCCAGAGATTAAATTCCATTTATTTCCGGGCTTGACTTTGCCAGTCTGCCATTTGGGGTGAATGCATGGATATGTTTAGTTGCTTGCTTCTATCTATTAAGCTCTCCATTTAGGGGATGAGTTTGGGTAGGTGTCAACACCTGCAAATGTCATCAGTCTTGTAATACCTTTGTAGCCCTGAGTTATCAAAGTAGCACCACACAGTCTGCCTGAGACTTCAGTCACCCCACAGTGGGCACCAGTACACTTCTTTCCTTTTTCTGGCCTCAGGAAAACATTCTTAGGATTTCAGGATCCTATTATATGTTGAGTGAATTGCGTTCTTCTTGAATTCCTTACGAAGTCACTCTGGTCCTTGGAGATTAGAAGTTTAAACTTTGAAGGCCATACCTCATCGAGTTGTCTTCACCTTGGCTCCCCAGCCGTTTCTGTCACAGTCAGACTTAATCCTCTTCAGATATATCAAGCCAACCATCAGTCAAGGTGGTCTTTATTTCCTTCCACATGCTACAGAGATTAAGGCTGCCTGATTTTCTCATCTATTCCCTGGCACCCTGACCACAGACTCAGCTGCTGTCTAAGGTTGATGTAAATAATGTTTATAACTTGGCCCAAACTTGTTGGCCATTTGCGGGAAGAATCTATCTTATGCTAGAGTCACAAAGGCTAATGCCATCGTGGTCATAACAGGATAGCTGCATAGAGCATTAACACCCCAGAATCTATTTCTTTGTAAATTTATGGGCCAGGAAAGATAGAGAGCAGTTTGCTTCCATAGGTCTGAATACAACTTTCAGCATTAGGCAGAGAGGCCCATGAAAATAGCTTTGGATTTAGTGTTAGGATCTAAGTTAGAGTTAGCTGTACTAACCTCTAGCTATGTGGCCATCGATAAGTAACTTAATCTCCCTGGGCCCATGTTCTCATTGGAAAGATGGAAAAACTATCATCTGCCCTGTACATATCACTGGATGATCAGGATAAGGGATATAAGAGTTTCTTGAAAACAATGAAGTGCCATTACAGTGAAAGCTACCACCGTTGTCACCCATGTCACATTGTAGGTTGTCTGACAAACATTTGTTACAAGCTTTATGACAAGTCCTCAAATACGTCAGGAAGTTTTTACCTGCCTCTCCGAGCCTCAGGTTTCTTGTTGTAAAATTAGTTGACTTTTAGCTCATAGATTCAGTGAGATGATGGGTGTGAGTGGGCCTGTAATGTGCAGGATGGTGGTGTTACCTCCGTATCTCTTGGCACTAGCCTGAGCCCTGGTAGAGTAGCTGTACATTACGTATTTTTGAATCCACGTCTCCCATAATACCTTCCTAAAACCTCTGGCAACAGAGTCAATGACCTTGGAGCTCCACTGCTGAGGCCATCTGAGAACTTAGCAAACACTGAAGCAGAGAGAACTCCTGCCTGTCTCCTTGCCCCCAAATGTGTATTGTCCCTCTGTCTGTCCTGTCATGGCATGTGTTATCATGACTGGGTGGTTCTATGCATTCCATTTCACTAGGAACACTTGAGAGAGCGTAGTCAGAGGAGAGAGACCTAAGTAGAGAAGAGACTGGAAAAAAAAACAAACAAAGAAGGCACATTCAAGGGGACTGGGATATTGAATCTGGAGAAGAGAAGGCATAGGGCTCCATGACACAGCCATCTTAAATTATCTGAAGGAATTGGTGTTTCTCAAACTTGTCAGTACAACCCACAGTAAATACATTTTATATCACAACCTAATACACATATTCATAAATCTTAAAACAACTAAAACAAAACTTTGAAAAATAAAACTTGTCTTTCTCACATGCTATGAACTCTGATCTATTCTATTCTATTCTATTCTATTCTTCTATCCTATCCTAATTTCATTAAACATAATGCAGAATGTAACCACAAAATTGATTTTATGACCTATTAATGAAAAATATTGATGTGGGAGACATCTACAATCCCAGAGTATGGAATTAGGATTTTGAGGTGAAAATTAAAGCATCTTTCAGCTCAAGACAAGGAAGAAATTACTAGTATTTAGACCCATTCAAATTAAGAATGAACCTCTCAAGGTAGTGAGACCCCTGCCCTTGGAGATTTTCAAGATTAGACCTAATTCATTATTTTAAAAAAATGTTTACTTATTTTGAGAGAGAGAGAGAGAGAGAAAGAGAAAGTGTGAGCATGTGAGCAGGGGAGGGGGAGAGAGAGAGAGGGAGAAAGAGAACCCCAAGCAGACTCTGCACTGACAGCTGACAGTGCACAGCCCTACACAGGGCTCGATATCACAAACCGTGAGATCATGACCTGAGCCGAATTCAAAAGTCTGATGCTCAATGGACTGAGCCACCCAGGAGCCCCTAGACCTAATTTATATGCTGTGTCTGTGGACTAAGGGCTCTCCCAGTTCAAAGAGTCCAAAGTCTACAATCCACACACAGCTAAAAGACAAACTCTAGAACATAAAGGGAAGATTTGGGTTCAAAATAACTAAAGAGGCAGGGGGGATATGTGGGAGAGTTTGGGAGACTGTCTCTGTTTAGCTTCTGTCCAGTTAAACAGAAAACATTCTCTAACTTACATATGTGTTCCCTACTGAATGATCTCCCTTCCTCAGAAACATTCTTATTGTCTTGAAGGTAGCAAATTTTAAAGCGGTTGCTGCTAAGCTGCTGGAAAGTTCCTTCTTCAAATTTTATGGTCCCTTTAAGCCTTCATCACAGCTTAGGCAGTTGCCTTTTGAATGATCTCACGGTCTGTGTGCCCCTGTACCCTGTGCTTAGCAATGTCAGATATAGAGTCAGTACCAATAATTGCCTATTGCACAAATGAATAAATGTGTGCATGAATGAATAAAGACCCTACTAACATTTAAAAGAAGCGTCTTTGAGTCACTGGTGCATATCTTTTTTTTTAAATATACTTTGAGTTCAAGCTCATTTATTTTTTAATTTTAGAGAGAGAGAGAGAATGAGCAGGGGAGAGGGGCAGAGAGAGAGAGA